>NC_087514.1:67702064-68068302 GCF_963921805.1 Phalacrocorax carbo | reverse complement strand
ATTTTTAGAGTTTATTTTGTAATTTTATTTTGTGTTTTCTGTACTTGATCAGGTCTTTGGTTAAGCAGTTCTTTTCTGCCAACTTTGTTGTGAGGACAGTAAACAACCAACCACAAGGCAGTAATATCTTAAATTGTTGCTGATGGTGGCTAGATGAATGTGTGCAAGCCTGAAGACTTGTAAAAGGAAAACATATATTGAAGTTCTGAGCGGGTTTACAATAATTGTGTGTAGTGCAGGTTATTGGGAATTTGAGTGTTTGAGAAATACATGATTATTAGCTTGTTCTTCCACCTTGATCTGGAATGCCATATAAAGATGTGTAGCCATCAAATCCTGTTTATGGGCCTTTTAACTTTCAGTGAGCTTTTTGTTTGTTTGGGGAGCCAAGGACGTACTGACTTTATACACAGCTTTAGATTTTATATAATGCAACTTCAAATATGATATTACTCTAATATTAACATGTTATAATAAATCTGGAACCTGCAGGACTGATCATGCAGTATCTGATTTTTTCATACTCATATATCTATAATTTCATATTCAGTCTAGCAGGGTTGAATGATAAGCTTTTAAAATATTTTTATATAGATATGTTTATATATATATACACAGTAATATATATGTATACGTAAAATAATAGGATAAGAATCTTGCAGCCACAGTAAAGCATATACTTGGCTCTCCAAATAAATAGTACTTGAAGTGTTGTGGCAGATTCTGCTCTCCTGTAGTTAGTAACTCTCTCTTCTCTTGTGGCTGTTGACAGCAGATAACAGACATTTTCCACAAGCGGTACTTTCCAGTTTCTTTAAAGCATCATTTCACAAGGCAACCCAATATCATTGCTTGAAGGAGAGAGAAGAGAATGGGTAGGTGTTGCTGAGCATGTTGGAGGCTATAGCATGTGTGGGCCTGGGTGCAGTGAAGACTATCTTCTCCTGTTTGGCATAGCCAGATGAGTCTGTTCTTGTTAGTGTCTCTCGTTTCCTCAGTCTGGCTTTCAACATAGTGTTCTGATAACACCATTGGTAAGATAGTAAGTGTAGCTTGTATTCTTTTTATGGCCTTGGTTCCGTTAGGTCTTGTATTGCCAGAACAATGCTTAAGAAATCATGTCTCTATTTTTTCTTGTCTTGTGGCCTGGCCTAGTAAGGGACTTCTCTCTGAATCTGCATTGTTTCATATTAACTGTCAGTTATCTCTTTAGAAGTAACTTGGTCTTCTACATCCACCTGTCTTCTGCAAAGTTTTCCTCTGTATTGTGGGCTAATCTTTTTTTAGTTTGCTTGTTTTCTCTTGGACTTCAGAGTGACTCTTGTCCAAAAAAAAAACCCAAAAAACAAAAACAAAAACAAAAAACCACACCACCACCACCACAACAACAAAAACAACAACAACAAAAAAACCAAAACCATCACCAAAAGGGAGGGGGGAAGGCTCACACACATACTCCCACCTCTCTGCTTCCAGAAAATACCCTGAAGTTACCTTGCCACTTCCAACATTTTTTCACTTTTTTGTAGAAAACACGACAGATGACCCAATAAATAAAAACTAAAGTATTTGTTTGCTAAGAGATTATAGAGCGGCATTCACAAAACTTTTGCCTCCAAACACTATGAAGTTTCACAATATTTTATAATGTTTTATTCTTCTCATAACTCATGATTCTTGTCTTAATGTTGAGGTTAGTAAAAGTGTCTTTATCTTACAGACTAAAATGTAACAAGTGCTTTATTCATAGTAGAATTGTGATTTTGTGTAACAAAAGACAGTATTACAGTAAGAAGGTATATATATTTTTTCCCCTCAGTTTAAAAACTTGTATTTTTGTACTACCAATTCAAATGTTTGGCTTTGTTAGAGCGTTCAGAATACAGCTTAAGAGGCAAAAATTGAATGGTGACTCAAATGTGCTGGACACATCAAATAAAAGAAGCATTTTTCTGATTACACTAGATTCACATTGTTTATACTGATTTCTTTATTTTTACAAGCAATTGCATAACTCTTTACCTAGTGTTTCCTTCATATCAGCAAATTAGGTATTTCTCATACTGAGGTTCAAAACTGACATGGATAGAAAGCCAGATTTAGCTTGGAAATTACACCATATTTTACTCAATTTTAATATAATTACACCAGATCATGCCCAAATTGAAATGGGCTGGTCTTGGGGAGGGGGGTGCACATGCACATAGGGGTGGGGGAGGTTGGTGAGCATATCACAGCCCAGTAACCCTCGCGTGTCTCTTGAAAATGTCTCTGTGCTATGCAGAACTGTACGGTGAGGTAGCGTTGGCCTTCCGCTGCTTAACCCTGAAACACTTTTTAATCCAACAGTGAGGAGGCCCATTCTGCACAATGTTGGTGTGTGAAATGTTGCGTGGCTGGTTTGGGTGGAGGAGAGTGCCGGGCTCCTCTCAGAGGGTGGCTTCCATCAGCTGGGAGAATTGGTTCAGTCTGTGGAGGGATTGGTTTGTTCTCAGAATTACTAGTGTAGGTTAGATACTTTAATGTTCTTGCACTTTGAGATTAATCGCCCAGCAAAAGTACTTCTCACTGATCCAATCTGTTTGATGTCAGATAGTCTCTTCTTTTCTAACTCTTTGGTTTCAACATGCAGGAGAAGAATGTGAATAATCCCAATTGCTCCTTTGTGACTTGGTCAGAAGTGAGAATGATTTATGAAGATAATTTCGTCTTCTGCCCTCCTCTTGTTTTGTCCACTTGATCTGAGAGGAGTTAAATGACCATAAGGATTTGGGAGGGCCGTAGTTAATGAATAGGGGATGCAGATCAAAACTTCAAAATTTAGAAAATAGAATTCTAGAAAGAAGGGTGAAGCAGGGATGCAGCCATCCTTCTCTCAGTAAGAAGTGAGATCAAAAGCAGGATTTAGAAGTTGAATTAGTGCTATATTGGAAGGGAAAAATATGACTGGAACTATGGAAAGTGGAAAATTGGAACAGACAGAAGATGAAATAGTAAAAATTAATTTTAAATGAAAGAAATAGACAAGGAAAAACAGGTTAGAGAAAACACATTAGGAAAAACAAAGGCAGACTCAAATAAATAAAAGGAAGATCATAATATGGCAAAAAGCCTTTTGCTGTTAGAGCAAAGATTTGACTTACAAACTAAGGAAATTTAATGCCTGAAAAAATACATTTTGTTAATGGAATCAAACATAAATTCTGTGATTGTACTGATGTAATTAAGTATTTTCTGACTAAGTAAGGTTATCTCTGGCCTGAGTTAATCTGTGCTTTTGAAAGCTCTGGTATCTGTGGGTCCAGTGAGGTAGGGGTTTTGTGTATGTGTGGGGTTTGGGGTTTTTTGTGGTGTTTTTTTTATTTTGTGTTTTTTTTTTAAATGTTCCAAGAAATAAATAGTGACATCTATCCTCTTTCGAATATGGTAAGCAACTAAACCTTGCAAAGCCAAATAATGGGAATTGGTTGAAGAGCAAAAACAGGTTGTTTTTTTTTTCTTGTTTCTGTTTACCATCTCTTTCATTTGGTTTCCATAATTCTGAATGCCCACCTTGTGAGTGCAAGTAGTGTGTCCTGTCATTTGTATGCATTTGTATCACATTTTTTATGTCAAAGCTTTCTGTGTTTGAACTTTTTAAAGTGTCACAACAGGTTTTTACATAGCACCAAGGAGGCTTTTTATGCTACAGCATTTTAAACTTGCAAGTTAACTTTTGTTCTTGGTGTGTCTTACATGCTTTCTTATACCTCCTTTAGCTGGTGTTTTGATACATAGGATGTTGTAGAGCACTTCTTTTAATTTGTGTCAGCCTTTAGTGGGAAATCTTGCTTGGATGCACGTTTGGGCAATTAATATCTGAATAACTCTGCATTCTGAAAAGAGTAGTTAGGCAACTTGTGCCCTGATAGCTTATTTCATCTTTTGCAAAACTGGGCAGAGGAAGGATGAGGTGATCTTTGACAGGAAGAATTATATTTTTCGTACCTACCAAGAGGGTTGAGGGACACTTGTCAACTTACTGACATTTTTTAGGGGTCAGTTGCCTAGACAGACATGGAGTTCATGGAGTTCTGTGGTGTCAGGAGATAAAGAATATGCTTTCAAAAAGCACGGATGCAGAAGAGAGCAGTCTTCTGACGACTCAGAATGGAATTTCCCTAGGAGCTGATACAAGAAGTGGAAATAGCAGTTGTAGGGGGGTTTGCTTGTCCTTTGTCTGCCGAGACGCATCATCTCTATGCAAACCTGGTACCGATATCCATTATAGCATGCCCTTTGTTTCTTTGAGTAAAATCTGGTTTTCACTAGCTCTTCAGTTTTTTATTTTCTTTATTTTAATTTTATTTAGCAGAGTTTCCTCTCCTGAATCTATTGTAATAAATGTAGTCTTCACAGATAATTAAGCCTACTGGTAACTGGAGCTGTAATCCTAGGCTGTTAGCCCAGGCACTGTTGCCTCTTGCTGATAAACTCTTCTTACCCTCTCTTAGGTAACACCTAAAAGGGTATGGGTTTTTTCCTTCTATTTGTTTTGCTCAGACTTGGAATATCTGAGGCTCCTGGGGAAATAATTGAATAAGTGTGTGAAATGCTATAAAGCTTTTTGCTTTATAAAATACAGTGAACGTGGGATACAAATAGTACAGTACAACACGAGAGTTTTATTGGCATTACTTAAAAAAACCTGCCTGGGTATTTCTCACTAGTGGCGTTGCCTGCTCCAAATTTTAGACCATCCAACCCATGCCCAGAGAAGCCTTATGTGGAGCTACCATTGTGTGTTCTGTACTTCGCAACAAATGAGTGCATGTAGAGATAGCTGCTCGGTCATTGGAGATAGTTTCTTTACTTGCTTGTGGATTGCATGCAGGGGACTAGAAATCTTATTGAGGGAAAACCATTCAGAGGAGCTTTTGTAACTGCCAGTTGCGGTGGGCTAAAATCTGAACGGTACAGAGATCTTGGCTTGTCCCTCTCTGGAGGCACAAGGCAGGGGGAATCCTCTGCAGTATTCCAAGAAGAGGAATTACGGGTAAGTAATTTGCTTTTGTAGTGCTGCAACTTAAGGAAGGATGAAGTAAGGCGTGTGATCCCACTGATTAAAATCTGCATACAAATTTTGGTGTAAATGTGTGTGTGTTCTTCATAGGAGAGAAGCGTGTCTACCTATCACTGCCCAGACCAGGGGTAAGTTGCTTTTGGGATTATTGTATTTACTTGATATCTGCTATTAACTAACTGACTTCTTTCCATGTCATGCCTTGCTGAGGACATAGCAGTATCTCGGTAACCTGCATCCTGACTGAATGGCTGACAGTAAAATATTGAACTTTGTCAATTTTAATAAATTAATAACAAACATACTGAAAACTAGGGTAACTAGTTACGCTTTAATGACCTTGACTGTACATGAGCTTTAATTTCTGTTCATTGATAAGATATTTTTACCATGTACTCAGTTGTCACACTAGAAAATAAAAAAAATGCATTGTTACTATTAAAACAGTAAGAATATACTGTAACATAACTCAAAATAAGTCTTGGTAATCTGATTTTTATTAACATTTTTGCCTGAGTTGATCCATTTGGAACAAATGGACATGTTCGAGCCTGTTGTAGGCTCTTCAAATAATAGGTTTTTGTTTCCTTCTTTGATCTTAAATGTTTTTAAAGCAGAGAAAAAAGCCACTCCAAAGGTCCAGGTTTAGTTGTAAGGTAACTAATATCCTTAACTGATTATAATTAATATTACATTGTTTCTAAGAGCATCTCTGTGTTAGGAAGCCTCCTAAAAATTGCTAATGTCATATAATCAGCCATTTCATTCACTTGCCATATACTGAATCTTTTCATGGGTAGGAAAAAGGGGAAGAACGATCTCTGAAGGTACATTAAGCTCTAGCTTGTTTCTTTCTCTCCTTGCTTTCCTTAACCTGTAGTGTTGAGCAATTTGGGTGTGTAATGATCCCATTTCTATATCTCCTGTTTTGCAATTCTGTGACTTCAAACACAATATGCTCCTTCTGACCCTTAATGAAAACAGAAAAGGTCATACATTATAAATCCAACCTGGAGATTTAAATAGAATAATGTTAGGCTGGGTAGGCATGGGTGAATTTCAGGGTTATGGAACTAAATAGTGAGACTGGAAAATAGGTTGGCTCAGTGACTTTTGATGGGGTTTTTTGTCCCTCACCAGTTTAAGCTACATAGCTTCCGGACTTCAGCCAAAATTTAAAGGAGCGGTGTTTGAAGTCAGATCACCACATATGGATTCGTATGCCTTTTAAAAATACTTTCAATAAAAACTTTGTTCCCAGGATTTAAACAGCTCTGCTTTGTTGTTGTTTGAAAGGTCGCTGCCTTCTTTTGAATTTTGCAAGATGCATAGATTTGAGGGAGTTCTGATTAACGTGCAGGTTGGAGGTAGACAGGAGATGTAGATTACGTCCATAAGGCAACAGAGTAATTGCTTTGCCTCACTGATGCACTAACCTTTGGATCTGCCTCTCTTCCCAGTGCTGTGACTCTCGGTACTGCCTCTTCTCTCCCTGCCATCACAGAGGTCTGCTATGCCTGGCTAATGTCCACGCTGTCCCTACACAGAAGCCACACTGTTCCTGTTGATCTAATTAGATTACATATCTTGTTACATCTGTTAAATTGCAACTGTGCTGTTGCTTGTAATGAGTAGCATCCTAGACTGTGCCATAGTTGAGGACAGAGCGGTAGTGATGATTCATGTGTGTGCTGAATGCACAGGTATATTTTTCTCTATAGTATTAGGTGTCAAATCATGTTTTAAAAGCAGAATAACTGCTTAGCTAATTTTTGCCAATTTTCCTATTCAAATAGTGTGAGTGAGCCCTACAATGGAGAAAACTACAAATCTGACGAACATTCTGAGGTTTCTTTAGTTATCTGTGGACAGAAAAACTTATCAGTGCCAGAGTGCTGGTTTTCTTGAGTACCATTCACTCAGCAGCTTAAATATTTGCAATATCTTGTAGTTCATGTTTACATACAAATCGAGTTTGGCTTTGTGTTCCTTTCTTGTTTTAAGACTCTGCCTTAAAACCAGCATTTCTTGAATTGCATCTCTAATATGCAATATACTCAAACTTAAATGACAATTAGGAGTATCAGTTCTTACACTTCTTGCTAAATCTTTTGATATGAGATTGGCATTTCTAATACATAGAGAGAATTACAGCGTCTATTCAGGGTCAACAATCGTAAAATTCAGAATAATTAAAAATTTGGGGATGGGGACAAGAGAAATGGCATGAAAGCTAAACTGAGCAGCAAAATGCAGTAGGAACTTCAGTCGTGCTACTTTATTTTTGGTCAGACTCTTGAAATGAGAGATAAAGACTGCACCTGGAGCTTATTTCTGATGCTGTTCACAATGAATGGTGCTTTGTTTTTTTCTTACCCCTGAGCTTAATTTGCCCAAGTACTCCCACTAATGAATAGCAGCTCTTTTCAGATTCTCAGACAAGGGTGTCAGTCCTGTACTCTTATCATCCAGCCTCCTCCAGTGGCTCACACCTCTCCAAGTTATGACGCTAACTTTATACTTTCCATTCCTCTGCACTCCAGTGCAATTTCTGAATGTGGACTGTAGCTCCCATGTCTGTTAGCTTTTGCTGTCTTTGCAGAGTGACAGTGCTGGCACGTGAACTTAAGGACAGGAACTGCTGTCCTCTACATGCAAACTGATTTGAAACAAATCATGTATTACTGTGTGTATGTGTTATGCAGTTGGCAAGCTCTGCCTTATCAGACAGTCCGCTAGCATCAGTACCACAGACTGTTTAATCTGAGCCAATAATTGGCTTGCAGCAAGGCTGGTATTTCAGATAGTTCATGACTTAAATAAAAGAAGGAAACCCATAAAAAGATCATAGTGTCAGTATTTGTTTCCAGCTGCTTCAGCAAAGTGATGCAGAATAATGAGCTGCATTGTCCCACTAGCATTCGCATGGGTTGTACCCTAGATCAGCTTGCTACTAGCTAAATCAACTTCCAAGTCCCTGTTATATCAGTGTCATCTGTGATAGAAAAATCAGTGCAGTGGTACTTGATTAAGACTGGTTTTTAGTCCTAAGTATTACTGAGGATTTAGAGGATAAGGGAAGGAGGTGGTACCTCATGAGGAAGCGGAGCCATGAGAACTGTGGAAGTCTTTCAGTGAAAACTTTAGGGTGACTGTAGGCACAGACCCTGTTTGCACATGCCATTTCAGGAGGACAGCCAGATCAGAACAGGCTCTCAGCTTCTACTGAGAAGTTTGAATGCTGGAACTCACCTGCAAAGTCTCCCTCCGAGTTTAGAGCCACCTCTTATGATTTGTTAGTAAAACAATTACTAATTCCTTTTATTTAAAAATATTATTTTTTGTTTGAAACAGAAGCATAATGCAAATCTGAAAGCATTAAAGCCAGTCAAACTAGATACTGAGGTAAGATGCCATCATTTTAGTAAAAAAATTTCTAAATTTTTTTTACCTTGTCGGAAGAATGTGTTTTCAAGTGCCATAAATATGGTTACCATTTACAGGAACAGGCAAAAATTGCAAAACTTGGATTAGAGTTGCATCTGCTCACATCTGATGTGGATTCTGAGACGGAGAAATGGGAGGATCAGGAGAATGAGATCGTTCAACATGGACAAGGCATGTCAAGTATGGCCTACTCCATGTACTTATTTACCAGGTAATTGCACTTTATGCAGCATGTTTTGGTGGGAAGAGCAGCATTAACAGTGTTTATAAGAAATAACACTATTCAATTTTCAGAGTGTAATAATTGGGACACATTCCGAAAGGAGTTATTTCTATCCTTACAAGAATTTATGAAGTGAAATTGCTAAGCTGTGCTAAACATCTGTTTTGTTGCGGAACAGCTATTTAAATACCTCTTGGGTACAGAAAACATTTTAGGAAGAATATCCATAAATACTTTAAAAGTTAAGGGAATTAAAACACAAGTATATAACTTCAGATTAGAATTACTGATCTTTGCTGTACTGAAAGGTGTTCTTCCAAAACTTGCCAATGCAATGTCAGCTTTCTTATTTGAAGAATTCAGGGGTTTTTCTTTTAAGAGTTGGATTTTTTTTTTTTACCTACTAGTCCAATAATACTCAGTATGCCAGACACATGGATTTCTGTCCTTGTTCTGCTGATGAGAAGTGAACCATTGCTAATTTCCCAATAGTGCTCTAGCCACTGAGGTGTTTATATAATATTTTGAAACACATTTCCTGTAGTAAGTTATTGTTGGGCATAGCATCCTCTAAAAGATTGTTATTTTACAGTTCAGTGGTATGAATGGGGGTGAGAGAGAGGCTATAAACTGTGCAAGTAGCAGGCAAAATAGTCTGCAGTTTATACCTGACATATATTCTGCTTTTGTTATTTCCCACAGAGGAGAAGGACTTCTGAAAACTACTCAAGATTTATTTCATCAAGCAGAGGTAATATAGTTTTAGCAAAATAGGAGTTAGGCGCTCTGAGTGAAGAACAAACTAGAACTTAACTCTCCAGCTCCTTGCACATAAGTACACTGAACCATGAATTGACTGGCAACTGTAGATTTTGAGCAGCCCAACTCTGGTACTTACTTTCTGAGAGCTAACTTTTCAGCGTTTCAGTAGTAGCTTAAGGCAGCACTCATTAAACAGACGGATTCCAGTTAGGAGTAGGAATAGCAAACTGGCATTATGGCACATAGTGGACTTCAGGGCATTAGTAGTATTCATTGTGTCACTTAGCTCAGTCCCTGATAGCGTTACGAGATTCTCCATGCTACTCTGAGCAGCAGTATTTTCATGGGAAAGAACAAAGATGTAAAAATCTGAATAATAAAAACAAAAGACAAGGGGCCAAATGAAGGAGTGTGGTGTGGTATTTCCAAGGCACATGCCTGTGTTTAACAGGAGGCTGGTTGCCTTTGTCAGGACAATAAACAAACATGGCAGGTGTCACCTGCCCACAAAACTCTTGTGAGCTGCTACAGCGCAAAAAATAACTGGAAGTCAGGGGGGGTTTTATGTAAAGGGAAAGCCTTTAAACTTTGCTTATATGGGAGAATGGCAATTTGTAGCTTAGCTTATTTCAGAAGTCACTGCAAACTGCTGACTCGTGATAGTTGTATACATTTGTAATTAACAAGTATTTCCTGCTACCTTTTTACTTTATAGCACACTACTTATTAAACCAATAAGGAATCAGAGCTGTATCTTTCATTGTGGTTTATTTTGTTACATGCTTTCTTCCCCTTTCAGATTTTTGCTACAGAGGGCACAAAGCTTGCTTCATCTCTTCATGCCTTTTCTGATCAGGTGACGTATGACCTCTAAAGCCGCCGTTCAGCTTATGCCACTAGTGATACCGCTTAAAAGCTGGTTGTGCTGTCTTCTCCGTTAACTTGATTTTGGAGTCTTTAACCCAGAGCGGGTTTGTCTTCCTGAAACACATTTCAGGTACTCGATGATGACAAACCTTTGCTTCTGTTGGAGGCTGAAAAACTGATCTCTATGTGCAAGCAGCTCCAGATAACGGCTAAAGCTTCTGTTCAGGGTAAAAGTGCTACATTTACAAAGGTAAGGTAAAAATTACATATATTCCTGGAAGTAAGACCTAACCTGTTTTGAAATATAGTAACTTACTAATTTATGCTCCTGTTAAAATATGGAACAGTTCATGACAGCTGAACTTCAGTTGACAAAGGACCATAAAGATTATGCTGTTGTGCCTTGTTTCTGCTGTGCAATACATCATTGTTGCTGTTCCTTGTGTAGAAGAGGAATTTACTTCAACTTGAAGTAGTTTCGCACCGCACGTCTCTTGAGGAGCTGATGTGCGAAGTATAGAGGAAGAACAGTAAGAAGCGTTCCTCTTGCGGAGAATGTCTGGTCTGTTGGGACTTCCCTCACTGATAACTGCAATCCAGGCCATTTACCGTGCTGTCTTGCCTCAGGAAGGGATTTTCTTCAGCACGAGTGCTACTATTTTCTAGCGTTTTTTAAAAGAATTCCCCCACCCCCACTACCAGAGAAGGGCTTCAGTGACGGTTATCCTGACCTGACCCCCTCCTTCCTGTTGAGGGTTTGATAGGAGGCAAAATACGGTACACTGGCACCCAGCACACACGGAAGGCTGCCACAGGATGCCTTGGATAGTATGACCATACAGGCTTATATGAAGGTTTTCTTTAGGGAGCATGGATACCCAAGTTCTATGTAACTGGCCCAGTGGCCACAGGCCGCTGATATTGATGTTTTAAGGGACAGTTTCCCTACCCCTAGCTTATTAACGTCAGAGTCTAAGAATCAGTAAAATAAGTAATGTGATTTTTTTTTTTTCCTTCCTATTATTAAGAGTATCAAAATTATCATTTGGGTTTTGGATTTCACTGTTAGTTGAAAGAGTTTACAGAAATGTTTCCCAAGACAATGAGGTTCCTGGACTGGTCTTTAAAAAAAAAAAAAAAAAAAAAAGGTGGAAACCTGTCCATAGGCTTTATATTGCTTTATATTGCTTTTTATGGCTGAGAACTTTTTTTGAAGAACTTCTGTCAACATCTTCCTCAACTTACCCACTCGCTAAAGAGAGGTACTGGAATTCTATCATGCTGCAACTAAGAATTTTCAGCTGAATAATATGAGGTGGAGTAATACTGTATATAATATACGGTAATCCACTAGAACTTTATTCAGAAAAATATTAACTGTAATTAAGCATATCTCACTAAGAAAGGACTTCAATGATCAAAGTAGTAATGAAGGTAATTTTTATTTCCACCACTATAATAATTATTGGTATTCTGTTGTTCTTGATACTTAACATAAACGTAACATATTCCAAACCCCAAAGCCTCTATTACTGAAACGAAATACACGCTTGCTTCTCAGTAGGTAAAGTCTACCCTGGACTGCCCAGAGTTTACTCTGATATTATTTGTATTTATTACAAGTAAATATGTATACAGCTGCCATAAAAGTTTCAGCATTGCTACCGTGAGAAGTAGATCCGCAAACCTTAGTGGGGAATAGAGGTCAGGCTTTCTGACGAACTTCAGGTATCCCTGAGTAGCAACATGATCAATGTGAGCAAGAGCATTTCTGTACACCTGGATGTCTGTTCCAAAGGGCTATGGAAAAGATGTTTCAATTTTACAGCAGGGACTGAAACTGGCTGGAGCATCCAAGCCGCTCAAAACCAAACTGAGCACCTCAGGGCTGCTGCTTGGTTTGTTTTACGCTCTCTAGATAAACTAAATGGGAACTCCGCTCTGTTCATAGTGATTTACTACTACACAGCGATAATAAGCTATCAAACTCATGTTTGTTGAGGGCCCAGTCTTGTGACTTGTGCTTGAGGCATAAACTCAAATGCCTTTATGAATTAGCTGACTTTTAGTCTAACTCTTATCAAGGTAAGGCTTACGTGATGCATGGCTTTCTAAATCATGCTGACAGGGCATAAAAGGAAAAACATGAAGAATTGTGATGAATCATACTTACATGGTAAGAGCTCTTTTCCAATATTACTGTTTAATATTATATATTATTCGTTCTCCTGGGATGTGTGTCATTCCCTTCTGCTGTCTAGCTCAAGTAGGGTTAACAGAAGGGATGCTGTCACTTTACATGTATTATAAATACAAAAAAGGTGATTAGAAGGATTTGTGAATGATAAATATTGTCTGTTCAACCTCGAAATAACTATCACCTCACACATTAAACAATTGCCTCATAAAAATGAGTGGTCTTACTATACTTTTAATTGTCTTGTTTAGGTTGATGCATGCATTCTGAAAACAAGGAACGTGATGACTGTCTTATGCCAACTTCTTCCACTTTGCTGCAAATTACTGAGAAAGGTGAGTACTTGGTTCATCTGCAGTATTTTAAAGGTTTGGGGGGGGGGGTATTTTTTTCGTTTTGTTGTGGTTTTTTTTTTTAAGATTTTCTCTTTTTTTTAAAAATATACAGAATAAAGCAGGAAATACCTGCCTTAAACCTGCTCCACCATGGAGAGAAGAGAGAATACGAACTGGTACAAATGCACACACTCCAGAAAGGAGAGCTGAGACATTTGGCATCAAGTCTTTAGAAAATCATGTAACAAACATGACATTTTTAGAAAGCAAGAAATTATAGCGCTTAGAAATGCGGGAACTCCCATTTGAAAGTAACATTTTTGAATTTTCAATATTGCTTTCATTTGTGGAAAGTCAAACCAGGTGAATCCGAATTAAAACTGTTGACCTTTGTCATGTCTAATAGACGTCCCATAACTTAGCAGTTACAAAACCGACTAGCCTAATTGTTATGTATTTTTGTAATGTGAATGCCTTTCCTATGCTCACTATTGATACTGGTTTTGTAATCAATGCTTACGAATGTCTTAATGGATTTTTCAACCCAAAGATGCTGCTAATAGACATTTTATCTAAAGAACCTTGTGCTGCATACGCTATATGTAACACTACTGTTCAAGTCTGTAAACTCATCTCTGGCCTGTTTCAGTGTGTGTGTGTTTGATAAAGCAGAATCAGGAATACAGCCTGAAAGGCTGCGGCCTAAAGCACTGAAATGTTCTCTTAGTTATGAGCTATACCTGCAGTTAAGTAGTTCTAGGAAAAAAAAACAACCCTCTTTCAACAGCTGCACTGCTGAATTTTAATCTTGTTGACATGAGTCATATTTCCAAAAGTATTTTTAAGTGATTAATACTTTTGACTCAACCCCTTTTTATTTTACTGTTATTTGTAGTTGGCAGTTGTTGCTTCCTTTTTTTGTTAAAACTTACTGAGCAGAATTTTCATTACATTTAGAACCACTGAAGTATTATGTAGACTTTATCATACCATGTAAAATTTAAGAAAATAGATACTGATTATGACAAACTTCTGTACAAAGGGCATTATTTGACTTTGGGATGCCATGAAAATACAGCCTGGTGTGAAATACCTATTTTCAAGTTTATCTGCTCTTTGTACACAGGCTTCTGTTGCATTTTTATTTTCAATTCACCTTTGTCAAACTCCATATTGTGTTAGTTTAACTAAATCAGGCGACAGCTAAATCGCATGATTTTTCTGTATGTATTATGCTTGCGCTGAGTCAGAAGCAAAGCTGCCTATGGAACATAAATACCCCCCAATGTATCACTCTGTGCTTATTTAAAAACTTGTAGTGCTAGAATTCAGAAAAAAAGAGAAAGCACACTTTAACATACAAACTATTTGACCTGGTTTATTCTTGTATGAATAGTTTTAAGTTCTACTTTTACAAACAGCTGCTAGGCCTTTCAATACAACGCAAGTTACAGTGTACATTAAAAGTAGCTTATTTATACAGTTACCATCTGTATTTGATACTAAATAATTTCATGAAGAATTACGGCGTTTCAACAAAACCTCCTCGTACTCCTTCGGCGTCAGAAGTCCTTGGGTTATACTCTTGCTTTCTTCAAATTTGGGTAGAACCACGGCGATGTATCCCTCGGTTGATGGCTAAGAAGCAAGACTGAAGTTAGCAGTGAAATAAAAGTTAGAAAATAAAAAGCAAGAAAGCGTCTTACCTTTTCTTGCAGAATAGCGGGATTGCTAAGAATGTTTTCATTCACTTCTATCAGTCGCCCTCGTATACAACTGCAAATGTGTTTAGATTCAGCAGCAGTGCGTGGTATGTCAAGGTAAGAAGAGAAAGGGAAGAACCTTACCTGTAAACAGTGTATTCCTCTCCATCTGATGAAGATATCCTGCACAGAGGGGCAAGTTCTGTTAAAAACTGAGCTCCCTGCATTTGAAAAATAAATAAGCATACATATATTTTTAATTATACCGGGCTTTAAGTATTACCGTCAGCAACATCAGTTCATAAGGTTCTCTGAACAAAGCAAGGAAGTGTGATAGCGACAGGCCAGGGCAAGTCACACAGCTGTGCTTCCCTACAGAAGGAAAGATGCCAACTTAGTTATGTGCGCAAATCGAATGGAAGCTTCTTAAGAGCTTACAAATTTAGTCATAATTGACTTTCTTGTGGAATAACAGACTTGTAGTTTGATCAGATTAAAACTGGAGGAAAGTGGGGAAAAACACCACTGTTGATTTCCTATAACCAGGTTAAATGACACATATCTGAAAATCCACCATGAAGCACACTGAACTAGCCCAGCTGCTCTCTCGGTCTATTTGAGAAAAGCGGGAGTCTCCAAATCCTTGGCATTTTCATAGAATCATTGATGTTGGAAAAGACCTCTAGGATCATCAAGTCCAACCGTCATTCTGGTGGAACCAAATTTTTATCTTTTCAGGGATGTTTGAGTCCCTCTGTACACTATGGAAAAAATTACCGAAAGCAACTGTCAGCCTTGGTTTGAGCAACACTGGAAACCACCAGTGCCACAGCAGCACTGTAAGGCCCTGGCTGGGACAGTTAGGCACCTCTTGAGAAAGTCTAACTTCTTTGACTGGGAAGGGGCTGTTTTAAAATGAAATGCAAAGGTCACTTGGTTTCTATCCTGGAACGGGCAGAAAGCCTCAGGCAGTGAGAGACATGAAAATGAAAACTAACCAAATCAAAAAGCCATACCCTTTTTGACTTCCCAGAGACCTTATTCTGGAGTCTGCTACAGTTGGCACTGATTTGGTAATTAATGCTTTTAATTGTTTTTCCACTTTGAAGGAGAGGATGGGCTTCTGCCAAGGTGATGACACAGATTCTGCAAAAAGAAATATAATTATTATGCCATAGTTGTGTGTGAGTAGCCATATTCTTACATGCTCTAAGTAAGCTCCACAACCTTCTCTGCATATGCTGGCAGGATTTAAAACTGACACTGACTACCTCATGTGGGCTCCTAGTCTGAAATGCTAGCAAGACTTCCAGTCTTGTGGAAGCTGTTGTTTACTGCCACTCTTTAAAGCACAACATTCTTCCCTCTACAGCTCAGCAGGAATGTTAAGCTGACAGTTCAGCGTAATGCAGTGGGAGTCACAAGACAGGCACCTACCAGGCTTGGGGAGGAAGCAAGGACAGAGGGCTCTGGGTGACAGCATGGGCCTTGAGTAGGGTAACCTAGAACACAATTTACTTGAGCTAATGAAGGAGAAGAGAGGGTAATTGTTGGCTGTCAATTAGGGACAAATTTTAGCTTCCTGCTTACAAAAAATGTCAGATACAGGATGCAATCTGACTCGCTTTCTTCAGGCCATGTTACTTGGCTGCTGTACCAAACCGAATGAAAATAGCATTCTGACCTGAAGCAACTCCCACAGATTTTGAGCTACTAGACTGGATCATCAAAAGCAGTACACTTCTCTGTTAAACAGAACCACAGCTTTTAAATAAGCTAGAGCTATTCTGTCTGTTGTTGGTACCCATGGGAGCATACATGGTTGAATTGTCCACTGATAGCTGAACTAGATGTTCACGTAAGATGATCACATAAAGCACAGGTTTTTGTTGGAAGATCCAACACGAGGCAGTGTTTCTCAGAACAGCTAAAGGGTGATAGCAGTGAACAGTTACAGCAGATACACCCTTTACTGATCTGGGCTTTAGTTAACCTGCTGCTTCTGTTTTATCTTTTTCTAAAGTAGGGATATTTTCTGTCATGAAACTGGAGAGTTTGAGACAAGCCCAACACTTAGAGACTAGGCCTACCTTCACCCCTGGGCTAGAACCACGCCTAATGCACACTGAGAACGCAGGACTTGCCAATAAATAGAGGTGAAGCTGTTCTGTTTTAAGACGAGTTTAAAACCTAGAGCAAGGACCAGAATTAACACAACAGTAGAGGAAGCCAGGGCCGGCTCTCTCCCTGCGGATGCTGAGCCGTCCCCCTGCGCCCCTCTTCGCACGTTCCCGCCGCGCAGCTCCCCGCAAGGGGGAGCCGGAGCCCGCGCAACGCTGTCAGCGCGGCCCAGCAGCCCCGCGGGACCGGGGAGGCCGCCTCTTTCTGAGGGGACGAGTTCGGGCTCCACCGTTCTTATTGTAGCAATTAAGGCACCCGCCCTGGGCCCCCCCCCGAGCCCCGGCCCCGCCACTCGCCTGTTGGAGTGCTGCAGCACGCAGAAGTCCTCGCACGGCCGCCCCTTCACGTCTGCAACAGGGCACGAACACCAGTGACCGCCCCGCCGCCGCCGCCGCCCCGGCCCCGGCCCCGGCCCCCCCGCCCGGCAGTACCTGGCTTGTACCAGCGCGTGAAGTACCGCTCCGCGCCGCCCCGCGCCCCACCCGCCGCCATCGCCACAGCCACGGCGCGCGGCCGGGCCCGCCTCGCCGGCGCGCCGCGATGACGGGCGGGCGGGTCCCGCCTCCCGCCCCTCGGCCGCCGCGGCAAAACCCTTTCCTCCCCCTCCTCCCCACCCCGGAGGTGGGGAAGCAGCTCGAGGAGGCGAGTGGTTTGACTAACCGTAAGGAAACACTTTTTTTTCTTCCCCTGAGAAGGTGAACGACTGACGTGACTGCCCATAACTACATCAGTGAGGAAAACACTCAAAAAACAGCATTTTGTTCAGTGGTTTATTTTTTCTAGCACACAGCAATACAATACTAGCTATAGCAACCATACATACCCCAGAAAATAAGTATTTTAAATAAAACCACATTTCATTAAAACATCTTTTTGTTTCTTGCTTGTGGCAAACAGAATGGCCCAGTTTTTCCTCACAGAAATTTTAATTCTCCATTCAGGCACCATTTTAGTCCCGACCTTATTTTATAAAAACATGATCGAGCCCCGCTCCCACACCACGCCCGGCACCACTCCGACAGCCTGGGCGCAACGGAGCAGAGAAAGCCCGGCCGGCACCTGAAGCCCACAGGCCGGGCAGGTCAAAACAGCTTTGTTTTGAGTCTCACTGCACTCAGTAATGACACATGACACCTTTTCTGTAGAAATACAGGCCAAAACCATTAGAAGAACGTGTTACTGGTTTGGTAACTTTGATTCCAGCATTGTTTGTCTACCGTTTACCCACATCTAGCACAGGCACTAAACAAGGCAGCTGTGACAGCATATAAAATTAAGGTCTGCACTATAATTAAGGTACAGTTGGAGACACAAAACAGAGACGCTTGCTGGAATAGCCAGGCACATTATCAACTGCTGCATAAAAATATACACATAAAAATAAAGGGCTGCTTAGAGGCTCTGCCCCATCAGTTTGCTGAGCCATGAGTATTTTCAACGCAAGTACGTAGCGACAGATGCAGGTTCTATTTTATAAGGCTGACAAAGAAAAGAAATCCAAACTTTTGTCATTGTGCTGGTACAAACCTACAGTAGGTGTCAGTCTATGGTCTCCTTAATTATTGGTTTGGAGAGCTGTCCATCATGGACACCTCTCCATCAAAGAGCACTGAATGAGACACTTGTGTCTTGATAAGCTAGGCACTTCCGCCCACGTGGTCTAAAGACAATTTATTTTTCATGTTGTTATATTTGCAATATGTTTTGATATGCAGATATTTTACCGTCAGTTAATTACACCAAAAGCCAGCCAAGAACCCATTGGAAACAGTGGCTGAAAGTTGTAGATTTACCCCCATTGTTTAGTCATTGATCTTAAAATCTTGTGGGCAATACTAGGCTGTGTGTTTGCTTTCTATATCATGTCCAGCACATGGACAAGAGAAGACCAGCTGAACCAGCAGCTCTTAAGGTTGTAGGCTAGCAGAAATCACTAGTAAAAAATTCAAAGTGAATTGAGCTCATCCAAGTCTGAAATCCCTCATGATTGAAGAGATGAGCATGCCCCATTTCTGTAAGGGCTGAGGGTGTGGGACAGAAGGCAAAAGACCCATGGGCTAAAGCACACTGAATTTATGGTGGTTTACCAGACCGCTGTTATACACTCTGCTCAAGCCCTGCCAAACCCCCTAGGATGCAGTGAGGTTGCATCTCAGTCACTACATTTCAGCAGAACAGAGCTGAAGATGAAGATCAGCAAGCGGGTTTTAAGGAGAGTTTAGCTACACAAAGTCAAGAAATTAACATAGCACAGGTAAGGACAGAATCATAGAATCACAGAATTATGAAGGTTGGAAGAGACCTCTAGGATCATCAAGTCCAACCGTCAACCCAACACCACGTCTCCTAAACCATGCCCTGAAACACCGTACCTACACACTTTCTGAGTACCTCGAGGGATGGTGCATCCACCACCTCTCTGGGCAGCACAAGAATTTGTTTGGAGGAGAAACCAACTGGAATAAGATGCAAATAATCCACAAGCTATTGAGAGAAGGACCACCGCAAAAAGGATGGAGTGGACTCGCCTGCCACTCCGTGTAAACTAGGTGGATGCAGAAGAGATGAGTTTCTACCGATGTAAACACATGCTACCCATTACATGCCTTTTTCTGGTTTTACAGTGCTCACTGTGCTTTGTATCCACTGATTTTTTGATTGTGCTAAAATAAAACCCACTGTCGTTTCATTTCTTTAAGCCAACAAAACCATTGAAGTAAAAAAAATCACGTATAATTACATACAGTAAATAAATTTCCTAAAAAAACACAACCCCAAACCCTAACCCCCCAGACAATATTCCATTAATAGATTTGGCACTTTCACCATGCTTTACTAAGCACAACTTTCCACAGTACCATATGCAATGCTAAATCCTAAGTTAAAAAAAAAAAAAAAAATCAAAACTTAGTGTTCATTTCTATTGGGGGGAGGAGGGAGGGAGGGAGGGACACAACAAAGCACACCAATAAAAATACCTAGCCTATATCAAACATACCTCTCCATTGGGGTATTTAATAGAAAAAAAAAAACAACCTACCACTTTATAACTTAACACCAAGCTCTCTTCCTGGCAACCAGGATTACAGGTTTATGCTGAATACAATCTTATGTTCAAATATGGAGATAAGCAGCATTATCCCAAAACCCAACAGAATCCCAGCGTTCTGTAACAGGAAGTATCCCCAGCGGCTACATCCATGATCACTGGCGTCGTTGTGGAGCATTTCAGGCACCTAAACAAACGAGAAAGTATTGAATGCCTTCAAAAAACAGTTACTCCAAACCCAGTTCCTCAGGCATGAGGCAGCGGAGTCTTACTCCTCTAGGCTTTCCTGTTGACTGCATTAGTACTACTCCTTGAATTAGGTGTGATGCAACATGAACAACATTATCAGAGTCTGCTTTCATATTTAGAGACAGAATCTGTAATGTTCTAATTACTGTTTTCATTATAATTATGCTGATGTCTTAAGACAGCCATTTACTCAGGATATGATTATTTACCAACTGATTTAATCAAGCCATACCAAGAATTTTATTCGTAAGGAGATAGTTAAGCTTTCACAAACATCCACCAAATACTTTGTACTCCTGAACAAACATACTTCCGAGGTACAGTATAGATTTTAATACAATTCTGGCTTCATCCCAAGAAGCAGTAATGATTTAATGCAAAAGCCGAAGCACATTTGGTGGTGCTGATAGTGTGCAGCTTGCAGCCCTACTGGCTATCTGCTACACTAGCCACTATGAGAAGCAATTTTTTTTTTTTCACTCTATTTCTGCTGTTAACTGCCTCTGTTTAATCACTAAGGGGGGGGGGAAATCTCTGTTCCTACAGCAATATACCTAAAAGCAATCTTCTATCTGAACATGTAACTGAGCACTCATGCTGTGTACTCATCAGCACCTTGGAGGCACATAAAAAGTTAATTGAGGGAGAAAAGATGGAAGAATTTATTTTGAGATAAAAATATAATTAGCATTAATCCTTGAACTATGTTGTAGAAAGCTCAGGTAGACCTAGCCACTTACCATATCCACAAGAGCCACATACATGAACAAGCCAGCAGTAAGTGCAAATATCCACATTGAAACATTGTCTGCATAATGACCGATAAGAATCCCAGTCGCCATTCCAAGATAGGCCAGCATAGCTGACAGAGCGTTATAAAGCACAGCTTGCTTGACAGTCATACCGGCTTTTAGAAGTACAGCGAAGTCTCCTACAACAGGGCAAAAACAAAACAAAGTTTTCATCTTCAGGTAACTATGGCAGAATTTGTGAGTTCTCTTTCTCACAAGACTACTAAGCTGTTTTTATGCTGTCGTCCACCTTATCTTTTTCTTCATAAAAATCAAGAAATCATGGAGGGACAGAAAATTAAAAAGCACACGTGAGATTCAACACAGCAGCAAACATTGTAGGTTTATAACCTTAAAGTCTTAAGATTTCTGGAAGAAGCAGCTTTTAGTGTGGTCTGCATTTAAGCCAACACTGTAAAACACTGCAGTACCTGACATGCATGAGCGTCCTAAAGAAGTTTCTAAAATAAAATTTTCCCACTTAAGTGCCTAAAGCAATGGTGATGTTTCCACTTATTATCCTGTAACTGCTCTTTGTACTTTAAGTCTAGCTGCTTCATAAATTTGGAAATAATTTATTTATTAATTTCAGTAAATGATCCTTAATGTTTTATTTTTACTTGAAGAAATTATAGGCTACCAGCCAGAAAGATGTTTTCCGTAATTCAGGACAGAAGTTTTTTGTTTAGATAAATTAGATCTAAAATAGAGTAAAAATATAAGCATATTATTCGGATTCTATATAAAAACATAAGTTATCTCCAGCTAAAGTAAACAAAAGTAATCTTCAAAGCTGAGCCGAGTGATTGATTGATATTGCAACTAAAATGAACTGGCATGTTATAAACATTGTTTAGCATTAACAACAGAATGATGCAATTTTATCCCCAGCTAACTTCAGCTAGCCCCATTTGTTTCAGTGTTCCTACGCCACTTCATGTGCTCTGTTAAAGAAGGTATTTCTATCAAGTTTTCTGTGCTGATTAAAGCAGCATGATTTGAATTTTAAAAGATCTTTCTTGCTTCCAAAACCAACAGAACATTTGAATCTAAAATTATCAGATTTGTTACATGAATTTATTTTGTATATTCATACTAACAACATTTAGTACATGTAATTAATACAAGTTCCAATATTCCCGTAGAATTATTATTAAGACTCAAGACTCAATTAAGACTCAATTCCTCCTGTGTCATAAAAGCAGGTATGTTTTTCTCCAGAGTAATGTATTTCTGTGTAACATTATTGTACAGACAGATAAATATATCAAACTGTATAATAAATAGTTCAATGTATACACATGCTGGTTTATAAGCTCCATTAAACGAAATTGAACGTTCTGCTTTCTAGGGAATTGAACCTTAAAAAAGCACAAGCAAACTGTTCTTTCCTCAGTCTATATACCAGGTATGACTGTGGCCATGACAGCTAAGAAAGAAATACCAGCTGCACATTCAAAACGATTTGACAATTGGAAAGGTCGGCTCTGTTCCGAGTGAAACTAAGCAGCTATATCCTGTTCTCATGAGCTGCCCTGCAAAAGGGCCAAATACTAAACTTATATTGTAAGACACGTGCATTCCCATAAGAAATTACGTTCATGAATTTAAATCACTTGAGCTTGAAAGACAAGCTATTTCTAGGAAAGATTTCTAAGCAGTTCCAGGTTTAATTTAGAGCTACAGCAGTTCTTTGCAAGACTTAATGAAAAAGCAGCAAATGTTACACGGAAAGGAGTTCGACTAATTGTGACCTTCCTTTTAACAGCACAAACACAAGAAAAAAAATTAAACAGGGATGTGACAAAAGCAAATTCTGACATGCATTCTCCTGCAATTCAGAGTTTATGTTGCTAAGGAGAATAAGAACTACACCTAAACTATACAGAACAGAACAGAAGTTGTAAGTAACTGCAAGAGACACTGAGTTTTAAACAAAGTAGCAGAAATATTTAGATTTTTAAAAGGAAGATTAATTCAATTAAGAAATAAAAGTCTTTAAATAAGTTACAAGTATTCTTGAGTAGACAGTCTCACATAGATCAAGTTTTTTGATAAAGTTTTACTACGCCACAGAATAAAATCACTTCCAATTCTCCAGAGTGCATCTGTAAGTACCTATATCTGCAGCATATGGAAACACTGGGGTCTTACCTAGTTCATGAGGTAATTCATGGCAAAATACAGCCACAGAAGTGCTTAAACCACTAGAAAACCCTTCAGTAAAGGCTGCTCCTATGAAAAGACAGGGGAAAAAAAAATAAAAACATTACTGCGTATTCAGACCTCAAGTACAGAAGCATTGTTGCACATGCTTGTGTCAGATTAGGACATTAATTTCACTCAAATTTTTCTTATGCTTGTGGAAGTTGTTTATGATTCTTAAAGTTTCGAAGTCAGAGTCAACACAGAATCCCTCCACTTAGTTAAAGCAAACCAAATTTCACTCTTATTTCTGAACTAAGGCCAACACCTTTCAACAACACAACCCTCCCCCAAAAAATGCAGTAAATAGAAATACTGTCAGGAAATACACTTTTTTTTTTTAAAGATACAAAGGGAAGAAGGCAGCTCAGACGCCTCTGAGAGTCAGGCACTGGAAAAAGGGATGCCAATTCAGCAGTAAGAGAGGCTATATAGTCATGTGAAATCAGCAGTGAAAGACTGAATTCTAGACAGGTTGCATGTCAGTGAACTACCATGCTTTAAGCAGAAGGGAAGAAAAAAACAACCACAAAAACCTCTTAAACGCATCCAACAGTCCTCATCTTTCTTGTTTTCTCCACTCCTTCTGCTGCTTGCTGTTTTTCTTATTTGACAGCAGCTCAGGAGGAAGCAGCACGCAGCAGGGCTGTAGAGCTGAACCACAGCTCACACACAGCACTGAAGCTCCCTGGCTGCACGGAGAACCTCACTGAGGGATGCTGCAGAACTTCCTTTTCAGCTGTTATCAGAAGCATGCCAGCAAACAAGGTGCTGCCAATAAGCAGTCAAAGAGGCATGAGGCCATGTCACAGTAGCCGGCACACAAGGGACCCCAAAGTACTGCTCACAGAGGAAGAGCTACAATGGTGATGAGACCGTGGGAAATAATACCCTCTCTCCACTAGGGTCACCACCCCCAGTACTCCAGCAGCCTCTACCCAGATGTAACTCCTGAGGGTGGACATTGCTATCCAGGTCTTCATCTGCAAGAAAGGACTGATGCTCCTCCCTGCAGTGGCAATAACAGCAGCTTTACCTCTGGGATGTGTGCTGTGGCACGTAGTGCAGGAGATGCAAGAAGTAGTGAGGAGGCATCTTTGAATGAGGGATAACGAACAGGGGATTCAGAAGAAGTTCTACAGAGGCAAGAGCCCAAGCCCCTTCCGACTAAAGAGGAAGGCAGGACCAAAGTAGCACTGGAACAGGAAACATGAATTCCCAAATAGGTAAAATTTGACAAGAGTGAAGCCTGGTGACAGGAAGAACCCTCAGTCTCCACTTGCCCCTGCTAATCTGAAGAACATGGTCATGACCCTGGGAGCAGTGAGAGGATAAATGAGTTCTGCCTAGCCCAGAATATTCACTCAGCACATCAGATTAGGGCCAGCAATATAAAAGGAAAGATTTTTAGTGACAGAAGATTCCCTCCCATGCAGGACAGAGTGCAGAGGCAGACCTGCCAGCCAGAGCTACGAGTCCACTACTTCCCCAGAGCCTTCCTTGATGATGCTGTGGAGACAACACCAAAGCTCATTTGGCCTGTCATGGATAGATACAGACTGCCTAGAAAAGAAAGAAAATAAAAAAGCCTATGGGCCCCAACAGGATGCACCCATGAGTGCTGAGGGAGCTGGCAGATGTTCTTGCTGAGCCACTCTCCATCATCTTTGAAAGGTTGTGGAGGCCAGGAGAGATGCCCGAGGACTGGAGGACAGCAAATGTCACTCCCATCTTCAAAAGGGCAAGAAGGAGGACCTGGGGAACTATAGGCCAGTTATATCCCTGGAAAGGTGATGGAGCAGTTCATCCTGGAGGTCATCTCCAGGCATGTAGAGAACAAGAAGGTTATAAAAAACAGTCAGAATGGATTTACCAAGGGAAGATCATGCTTGACCAACCTCATAGCCTTTTATTATGGCGTGACAGGCTGGATTGACGAAGAAAGAGCAGTGCATGTTGTCTATCTTGACTTCAGTAAAGCATTCGACACTGTCTCCCATAGCCTCCTCACAGGCAAGCTAAGGAAGTGTGGGTTGGATGAGTGGACAGTGACGTGGATTGAGAACTGGTTCAACAGAACTCAGAGGGTCATGATCAATGGAACAGAGTCTGGATGGAGGCCTGTCGCTAGTGGTGTTCCCCAGGGGTCTGTGCTGGGTCCAGTCCTGTTCAACATATTCATTGATGACCTGGATGATGGGATAGAGTGTAACCTCAGCAAGTTTGCTGATGATACCAAGCTGGGAGGAGTGGCTGACACACCAGTAGGCTGTGCTGCCATCCAGTGAGACCTCGACAGGCTGGAGAGCTGGGCCCAGGGGAACCTCATGAAGTTTAACAAGAGCAAGTGCAAGGTCCTGCACCTGGGGAGGAACAACCCCATGCACCAGTACAGGCTGGGGGCTGAACTGCTGGAAAGCAGCTCTGCTGAGAAGGA
The DNA here is from genome assembly GCF_963921805.1 of Phalacrocorax carbo. NCBI lineage: Eukaryota > Metazoa > Chordata > Aves > Suliformes > Phalacrocoracidae > Phalacrocorax > Phalacrocorax carbo. The sequence continues at coordinate 68,042,794 of NC_087514.1, read as the reverse complement.
CCTGGGAGTGCTGGTGGGCAGCAAGCTGACCCTGAGCCAGCACTGTGCTCTTGTGGCCAAGAAGGTCAGCGGTATCCTGGGATGCATTAAAAGGAGTGTGGCCAGCAAGTCTAGGGAGGCTATCCTCCCCCTCTACTCTGCCCTAGTGAGGCCACATTTGGAGTACTGTGTCCAGTTTTGGGCCCCCTAGTTTAAGAAGGACAGGGAACTGCTCGAGCAAGTCCAGCGGAGAGCTACCAGGATGATCAGGGGACCGAAACATCTCCCTTATGAGGAAAGGCTGAGAGACTTGGGTTTGTTCAGCCTGGAGAAGAGAAGACTGCAGGGGGTTTTCATCAATACCTATAAATATCTGAAGGGCAGGTGGCAGGAGGATGGGACTAGACTCTTCATTAGTGCCCAATGACAAGACAAGGGGCAATGGGCACAAGTTGGAACACAGGAATTTCCAGCTCAATATGAGAAAACACTTCTTTCCTGTGAGGGTGCCAGAGCAGTGGAACAGGCTGCCCAGGGAGGCTGTGGGGTCTTCTTCCCTGGAGACATTCAAAACCCACCTGGATGCATTCCTGTGCCCCCTGCTGTAGGTGTGCCTGCTCAAGCAGGAGGGTCGAACAAGATGATCTCCAGAGGTCCCTTCCAACCCCTGCCATTCTGTGGTTCTGTGACTTGTGTTCTACATAAAGGAGTTCATTCACTGCACAAAGCTCCAGCACAAAACTGTGTATGAATGCAGTTTCCTGTGCCTATTTAGTCTCTTGGTCAAGATCAGAGTAACACTAGGAATACAGTTACAAAGCACTTAACCATGAAAAGCTGGTGGACAAGGCTACCTAGGAACAACCACACAGGCCATCACCATTCACATGAGAGTTTTCAGCTGTGAAGGTAACAGCATCGGGCACACAATCCAGGAGGGAGCCCAGCTGGAGCTAAGACTACCAAGACACCAAGGCTAACAATAAAGAGTTCTACAGGAATGCTAGCTGAGACAAAAAGTTCAGGAAAAATTTGGATCTCTTGATGGATGTGAAGGGAACCCAAGCAGTAGATGTCAAGAGAGGCTGAAGCACCAGCACTGCCTTAATCTCAGCCTTCACAGACAAAGCCAGATACCAGATCCCAGCACCATTACAAAAAGAAAGGGACAGCAAGCAGCAGAGAAGCAACAGTTTAAAGATACTTAGAAAAAAACTGGAAACACTCAGATGCATCCCAGGGTGGGACTCACCCAAGGGCACTGACAGAGTTGACTGATGTGACTGCAAGGCTGCAGTCTATCATCTATGGAAAACCATAGCTATAGAAGGCCCCAGTGGAACTATGGGAAATGAATAACATTATTCACATCTTTGAGAAAGGCAAAAAACAGGACTCAGTGGAACAGCCAGCCTCACCTCAGTTCCTGGAAAGATCATATTAAATATCCTCTTCAAATCCCCCTCTAAATGCTTGACCCAGTTTGAGAAAATAACCGACTATAGAGATGGCAACAGCAGTGAATATAAGAGAACTTGACTTCAGTAGGATTTCTGACACTATCTTCTACGGCGGTCTCATCTGGGAGCAGAGGAAATACACACTTGACAGATAATTACACACTGGCTGGACCTCTGGGCTAACAGGCTCAATGGCTGGCTATTAACAAGTAGAGTTCACCAGGACAAATATTACTACCCATTTTCTTCAATATCTTCACTAATGGTCTGGAGCAAACAGCCTGCACCATCAGCAAATTTGCTATGACACTAAATTGAGGGGCAGGAGGGAGAAAGTAAGGGCTGAGTTGACACATCAAGCACTGGAGCTTTAGATAAGAAAGACCATGGTAAGCTTGAAGACTAGGCCAACAGAAATCTTATGAAGCTCAAAAAGGAAAAGTGAGAAGTTCTGCATATGAGACAGAATAACCTCATGCCTTAGTACAAGGTAGGAACTGACTGGCTGGAGTAGCAGCCTTCCCATAAAGGATGTAAGGATTATCATGGAAAACAAGTTGAATATGAGCCAACAGTGTGCTCTCAGTGCAAGTACAGTGAATCACAACTGTAGTCTTAGGAGAAGCAAGACCAGAAGACTAAGTTCTTATCCCCCTCTGCTAAGCACTGGTGAGACTGTTCCTGGGATTCTCTGTCCACTTGGGGTGTCCCAGTTCAAGGTGGATGTGAATACTGACCAACAGAGGCTGACAAGATGATCAGAGGTCTACAGCATAAGGCCTAAAAGCTTGAGGAAGTTAGGTATATTTAACCTCCCTCTCCATCACACTAAGGGGTGGTCTAACAGCAGCTTAAAATTACCTTTAGTGCAGTCACAAATATGAAGGAGTCTAACTCTTCAAAGCAGTAACAGATGACACAACAGGGGAAGAGGCTGCAAATCGCAATTTGGGAGCTTTGGGCTGGAGATAAATAAAGCTTCCCCAATTAAGAGACACTAGAAGAGGTCAGCCACAGATATAGTGGAATCTCCCCATCTGTGGAGGTTTTCAAGGCTTGACTGTGCAAAGCCATGACCGTCCCAATCTAATCTAGTGTTCCCAAGAGCTGTTTCAAGCAGAGGGTTCGACTAGATGACCTCTAGAGGTCACCCATTTCTATGACTGTTTTTGCGGTCCAATTCAGACTTGCACAGCATGTAAGACGAAAGCTATTTTGACTTGAGCCCTCAGCAGGAGTGTTTTCCACTGGACTATAAAACATTCAGTCACAGGAGTCTACAAAGTAATTTATAGGTAAGTGACAGGAGTTACTGCTACTTGACTAGCAAAAGAGGCTATTAGTGAATACTAGCAGTCTTTTCTAGGCATCTGTCTGTTTTCCCTACCTCCAAACATTGGTTTATAGTTTTAGAGTCAGATTTTGAGAGACAGACAGGATAGCTCTAGTTATCTCCTACTAATACAGAAGAATTCATCAGCATTCAATTGGGCTTCAGTTTCTGAGGAGACTAGGTAAGTAGAGGAGGGCAGAAGGTAATTACCTTGCCTGCATCCTCAGTAATCTACAAGTTCCTCTATATTACTGTCTCTATACATTTTCCCAGTCTTATCACTTATTAGAGGAAAACTAAAAATACAAGAATCCAGCTTAATGAGACATGGTAAATCTAATTTTGCCACCACAAAAGCAAGCCAAGTAAAACTTGACTGCTTTGCAGAGTGCCTAGGTGGCTGATGTGGCTGCATACAGTACAGATACAAAGCAACCAAAGTACAAGCTTAAATAGCAGGAATATCCATTTTTATTTCTCACTGCTAAAAAGATGTCTTGAAACATTAACAAACTGAAGGCTACGTTAATACATCTGGTATTATCCCAACTTGCGAAGTTAACTTAATAGCGTCATGGTATCTTCAAATATACTTTTAAGACATCATTGCTTTCAAAAAAGAGCTAAAGAAAAAAATCTATATGCAAGCTTAGTGTAAAAATAGTGCTATGCCTTCTAGTTATTTAGTTGAAGCTACACAGAAAAGTTCAAATCACAGAAGATCGTTTTGTACAAGTTAGATTCAACTGTTCCATGCTTTAATAGAAAAATAAGCACACTTAAAATCTTATTCCTACATAATAGGCACAACAGATTTAAGTAAAAAAGTAACTGATGGAAGTTATGCATATCAAATCCCATGAAATGAATGAACTTAAGTGAAGGGTTACTCTGGCTAAAGCTATCTTCACAGAAGCATTCATATCTTCATTTAAATACAGATAAAATACTTTACGAGTAGTATTGGCATTTGCACAACATCAAATTGATGTTCTTCCATAATACTTTTGAGCACATCCAGAACTAAAGGAAACCCACATTTCCATCAGCCTGAACAAGCTACGCAGCAGCACTTCTAAAAGCTATTGCATCACTTGTTCAATAAGCCTTTATTAACCTTCCTCGTACTTTTCCCTTCATATCTATAAAGTCATAGCTCCTTCCCAAATCTTCCTAATGCTAAGAGGTAATTGATTCTGCCTGTCATTTGTATGCAAATCCTCCTCCTTCTACCACATCTTCACTACTGATCTGCTCGGAAATTTATATTCTGTGCTTCAACTTTCATCAAAAGTGAGATTAAATCAGAAGTCTCTTTTCACATTATACTTTGAATTGACTGAATCTGAACAACTGCAAATACCGCTATGAGAAAATAGTTATTACTGGGTTTTCTCCTCATACAAGAATGAACTTGTTTCTGCAATAAAATTTACAGAAAGACTGATATCTCTGAACTGACCCCAGTACGCAACACAAGCTGGAAATTAATCCAATACTTGCAAAGATTAGTCTTAAATACTGAAGTCAAGATTACAAAGGACTAGCATAAGAACTGTATATTCCCAATTTGACTTCACTTTCTATAACTTGCTTTAATCTTTTGAATTTAAAATACCTGTAGTCTAGCTCTCCTTCTAGAAAAAAACAAGGGAGTTCCCAAACCTGACCTCCCAGCCAGAAGTCTAAAACATAATATTCAACCTGTTATTTTTGTGATAAAGAAGTATTTTTACTGAAGCACTGACAAAAAACACTCAACAACTACAACGTGTAAGGGAAAAATAGGAATGTGAACAAAAAGGAAACAAAAAGATAAATGTTCTGTTTATATGTAAAATAACTGTTTATACTGGTTTAAATTTTAAAAAAAAGTGCTATTATGTTCAACTTTAAGAATAAGATTTTGAGTAAAGTATGACTGGTGTTTCAGAAAATAATTTTTTTAAAAATACTTTTCCAAGAAGAGAGACTGAGCCTATTTGGAGATTGAGTACAGCACACAGAGCATCTGAACAATCTACTTATTCTACACTCCTTTAACTGATATAGACACTCTTAATCCAAAAATCTGCGTAAAGGCAACATACAGTGACTTTATAGGTATCTTCTCCATGAATCCTATTTCTGACACATAATAGCTAACTAATGTCCTAGTAATTAATGCACACATTCCTACGATACAAAAAGCAGCGAAGACCTTCTCTGGAAGGTTAGTACAAACACTAGGATAACTCCAGTGCTACTCTTTATTGGACGGTTAAGATCTGAGAATCTGGACAGGATTGCTATGCAAAAGTGTAAAAGCACCTTAGAGAACACAATCCTTGGAACCAAATTCATTTTACAGTGTAAGTAAGTTTGTAAGGTAAGTTTTACAGAATGCATTCAGTTTTTGAATACATGCCTACCTCCCACAGCACAAGAATCACATGTATATGGTGCTTAATCTGTTTGGGTAATCTTCAGGCTAAAGAAGATTGAAACCAGGGTCCCATCTCCCCTCTCACCAGTGCTCTGGGGAAACTTACACATGATGTGTAACCAGGGACCAGTATAGGCAAAGCCAGATGTACAAAGTGCAGAACTTTACCTTGCTGTGTTAACAAGTGAAGATGGAAGCAAAAAAGAAATAAAGAAGCCGACAATACTAGCAGCCTGACTGAACTGGAAAAACCATAGTTACTTTATATGTGACCACGAAGACAAGCTTGTCTTAAAATAAATTTTTAACAAATTGCTGAGCACTTGCAGGCATTGAAATACAAAGTCACCTCTAATTCCTATGTTTTATCAGCCTAACTTTAGTTTTGAAAAATGTTAGCTTTAACTTTGCCAAAAGTAGAAAATAAAGCAAAGTTTATAGATTTCCTAAAGAAAAACATAGCTGTAAGCACATAATTTCTGTTTCATTTGTCATTAACGATCTGGAGGTCAAACTGGAGGTTTTTCTTACTCATTCAGAGCTACTATCAGAAAAAACTTTACCCTTTAAAGATCCACCACTAATTAGTTATGTTCCTAATAAAGGAGATAAGTGACAGCAAGAAGACTTCACTGTCCTCACGTATAACAAAGCTGCAGTGTCCAAGCTAACACTTACCGATTGCTAGGCCATCACTAAAATTGTGCAGTCCATCTCCCATAATCACCATCCATGCCAGAGTTGCTATCCCCGCATCCTTCAGTTCTTCACGTGAGTAGCGCTGACTGTGACTGTGGGGATGATGGTTCTGATGATGATGATGATGCAGAATATGATGGTAGTCATGGTGGTGATGACTAAGATGATCTGTCTGTCCTAGAGTATCATGTAAGTGAGAATGACATTTGTTTCTACAGCCCCTGGACACATATTCATTGTCAACCTCCTCTTGATGAGAATGAGCTATCATCACTTCTTCTTCTTCTTGTACAGTTGGCTGCTGAGAAATGAAAGGTGATGGATCTTGAGAGTCTGTCCCTAGATAGACCTCAGGCCCTGTGACAAAAACCCAGAGTATATTATTATTATTATACGTTTTTAAAATCACCTAGGACGCAAAGATACAATCAACAAGTGACACAGTAAAGAAGAAACCAGTAAGTCTAGAAGTTGAGACTGATACCCCAGCTTCTTGTACCCGTTTTTTTACCAAGGGTTTCCACAACTTTTTCTTTAAATCACATTTCTGAGAAAATCCCCAATAGTTCAAAATAAGAAAAACTTCTAGTTTCTGTCCCCGACTACTGAAGCAGCCCCTACATTATGGCCACAAATGCCTCCTAAAAGGTAAAAAGCCATGAAGGCTGTTAGTTCGATTGCTTCAGAAAGGCAAAGTGTTTGGAAACCATAGGCCATTTATTCATCTTAAGGCTGAAGAATAAGAATGCAGAAGAGGATTACATTATAGATAATTTTAGAAACTCCTATATTTCATATAAATACAGAAGCTTAAGTTTGAACACCTCAAAAATAAACATTCAAAGTCATCACCACAGACCATGAAACATCCTCATATAAACATTACTGGCACACTGCAGTTAATTATTTAAACTAACTCCTAAAAGCTGCTAAATTCTTCCTTTGCAACTAAATGAACAAATACGCTTTTTTCTGCTTTACCAACATCTCTTTCATGAGTTATAAAATTATTCTGAAAAACTGAATGCCTCTTATAGCTACAAGAGCTAACAAGTATCTAGCAAGGTGTGTTTTGGCTTAGAGCATGATCTTGGGGACACATCATCATTTGCAGTCCAAATACTTCAAATAACATCTAGGATTTCAGATTATCAACCTTTTAAACAAACTAACAAAATCCAGACTTTTTATATACAGAAATCTAAACAATGGATCATGCATATAACATCTAACAGTCTAAAGAGAAGTGTAGAAGCCAGTAGGTAAAACTGTATTTGCAACAGGTATAGCCCAAAGAGCTTCACAGAACGAGTTCAACTTCTGCTGTTAAACCCAGAATTAAAAGGCTAAAGGTTTCAGAACTGTAAATTCACTACTTCCAACCTATCGATCCTTTTTAAAGGAAAGCGGCAAATAGAATTAGCCCTCTACACATCAATGCAGACAGGTTTTGTTTTCAAAAGCATTCAAGCAGGTAGTTACCCAACCTACAGTATGAAGATCTATGAGCTGCCATCAATCAGGTGCTTTTTAAACAGTGCTGCCACAAAATAACTGTGCGATATTACTGAGACTTACGATCATCTGTATCTATCTTTTCTTCATTCGCTGAAAACTTCTTACTTTCTCCATCATCTTCATTTTTTTTCTTATCCCAAAAGAAAATACTGTAGTTATGAATATTTTACTTATTTTTCAGGATATACATGAGCAACTTTATATTCACAACATTTATGCAGCCTGCACAGAAAGAGGACAACATGGATGCCATAGAAAGAGTGCAGCTGAGTTTCTAACGTTCCTCTTCTAAGTCCAATAAGACAATGAAGGTTCCTTGGGCTCTGAAGGGGGCGGGGTGAGGGAAACATCAAAAAAACAAAACCCAAACAAATCCACATGCATAAATACCCCACATTTTTGCACAAGGAATGAGCAGAGGGGCTCATCTGAGAAGCAAAACACAGGAAATACTGAGTAAAAGTTACTCCACTAATTCTTTTACATTGTAATATCCTGCATTGTAATGGTTTTTTTTCTACTGTACTGTAAGAAAACCAAGTAAAATCCCTAATTATTGCTCACTAATGTCTGTATCACAACAATTTATAGTCAGTGACTCAATATCTAGAAGGGTGTAATTAGTCCAACAAGAAGCCTATTCCCAGTGGCTGAGAGGACGCAGAAAATACTTGCTTTGCTTAGAATTCTTCATGTCCTCTCTTAGCAAATAAATTTAACTAAAGATAGGAAAGCGATCCTGTCGCTCACAGTTAGTTTAGCTTCAGCATAAACCATACCAACACAAACTCCCATGACCAAAGCCAAAGAGCTTACATGGCACCTGCTCTGAGACTGATGCCTTAATGACCAATTTAACAATAAAACTAAACAGAGGTTATCAGCCATTGTGGTAGCCTAGAAATTAGCTATTTTTACGCTAAGTAATTAGTAGTTCAGTTTCTTCAAGCAAAGCTTAAGATATTGCCGGCTGTGACTGTATCTTTTTTTACTGAATCAACTTTTACACCATTTTTTATTTCTGGCTACACTAGTCTTTAAAGAACTCAGTTACCAATGATTGGCAAGTTACCAACATTTATGACCTGCTAAAATTCAGGGGTTATCTATCTCCCGCATAAAAAATAGCATAGTAATCTGAAAGCTGTATTGCTCTTCATTTTGCAGAGAGAGAAGGGAAAGAAACGAGCAGCTTGGCAGACTGCATTTCCAAATGGAACACCATCTAGTGAAGTCACTTTCTAAAGTGTAGTTGGATGCTTATTTATGTAAGCCCTTGCTGCCATCCTTTCTCATTTTGTGTAAGTGCCTCCCCCCAACAGGAGTACAGTAACTGTATGAGGCCATCTTATTTCATCCAGTATGAGAACTAAAATAACAACAGTTTAGATAGTTATATAACCGCCTTGAGATGTCAGAAGGAGGTCAATAATAAACAGTAACTTCTTAAATCACTTAAAACAAAGGGCGCAATTGGATGTTTGCTTATTAATTTGCTGTGGTGTCAAGCCTATACTATATGTGTGGTTAAAGAAATAGCTGAGAGCTCTTCCACACAAAGAAGCTATCGTGTAGTTTAAGACTATGTGTGTCACTAAAACAAATTAGATTGTAACACTAATCAAGTCAGCGATCACTATTAAATCCAGATAGACATACGATACTCAAAGGTTTTTTTATAAGTGTATCCAGAAATGATCATGCAATACAGTATAGCTTCAAAAATAGTAGTTTTTCTACCTTTTTCTTCTTGTCTTTAAACTGCTTTATTAAAGTGATCAGATGCTCCACTAGAAACATGAAATACAAGCCTCCAAGAGCTGTAAGTCCCTTCCATGTAGAATCCAGGTAAGCACTCTCCTCTACACTTTGAAAAACAAGATGTTTGAACATAGAGCCTTTGTTTTGTTCAAGCAGAGGTTTTTCGTGGTGATGGTGATGGTTTCCATGAGACTAAAGGGAGAACCAAATGGGGAAAGTCGTTACATTCAAAAGAACAGATAACATAGAAAAAGTATTTTTCATATTCTTTTCCTCAAGTCTGGAGTCCAGAACTGACAATTTTAATCAGGTAGGTGCTCTGAATACAAACTCAAACAATTAGGAAAATATCTGTTGATAGGAAGAAACACTGCAAGAACTGAGAGTAGGTCTCGTATTTGCCTTCTCACTGAAGCTACACGCGTACTGCTGAATACAAGATGTACAACTGCCCCCACAAAAACTCCTGACACCGTCAAGGAAACTGAATTTTAAGTAGCAGTCACAGCCAGCACACCAATTACTTTCCCATCTAAGAGAGCTCATCGACATCAGACACCTTTTTCTACAAGGATCTTAGCAGTAATTTCCTTCTTTAAAAGAACTCTGACATTCTTTCCCTCCTCACTGGCTCCTGTTATGTTCAGAGTCAAAAAACTTCTAGGACACCTCAGTCACACATGTTTAGATTTACATAACCTCCCATAGCAAATGCAAAATTAAATGAAAGGGAAAAGAACCACCCGATGAATTACAGGCAAGGCTGAGAAACCACCACAGGGATCTGCTGCCCTTTTTATTCATCTTATCTGAAAGCTGCAACAAGTTATGTGGGGGGAGGGGAGGAGACAGGGAGAACATCTGTTTAAGAGCTTCAAAGTTAGAAATTTCATTATAGTCCAATTTCATTGTCCATATTACATAACAGCAACATGTAACACCAAAGTCTATCAAGTAATGTTTGCCCAGGACTTCAGAAATGCTTGATTCTAATAAAAAATTAGAGTGGATAATCAACATAAATGGCTGATAACAGAAAATAGCGGATTATCTATTCCACACTTAAAGTATACAGTGAGTGATTTCCACTCTCTCTGAAGTTCGTTAAACTGGAAAAAGAAAACACAGAGGCAGCACTGCAATAAGTGACTAAAAACATTTATGCAAAATTCTTGCATGCAAGGAACAATGAGTGATTTGGCAGCATATATGACTAAGAACAGGAAATAGATTGAGGAATAATGGTGTGAAGTTCTTACACTGTAAGGACTATGAAATGAATAATACAAACAGTTCCAAAAGGGAAACCTTTCCATCAAATAATCTACTTTACAAGGTTGAGAAATGACTCACCAAGTAGGTATTAATTAATAGGGATTAAAATTGTCACTTCAGAGTACACACAGGTATCAAATTCTCTGCTTTGAGCTAATGAATGGAACAGTAATTAATACTTACATGTGGAAGGAGATGTAAGAAGGCATCTCCACTCAAAGTCCCCACAGCCAATGCCACGAGAAAACTTAGAAGAAATTTGAAAAACACTCGATTCATCAGTGGTACCAATATAACACCCAATAAGGAAAGAAAACTGATGACGGAGATAGATATAAAGCCACCAATCCAAGCTGTTAAAAAAAAAGGCAAAAAGTAACAACAATAAATAACAGCTGTATGAGATTTTGTTTTCTTAACATTGCAGTTATCAAAACCCCCTGATAAATCAATTAATCAGATGTTAACAAATGGTACACCACAAAGATTTCTCTCTAGACATGGTCAAGTGCCAAAAGAAAATTAAAAACTTCTTTCAACTTTGAAATAAGTTTCTCAAATTTATAACGCACATAAATGGGTTTCCAGTAAGCTTTTATTCCATGAAAAAAAAAAAACCCAAACACCTACCTATTTGCAGAGAGTAACTTTTTGGAGGAGTCTCCGCTTTTTCACTAGTTGCATGGACTATGCAGTATTTGCCATCAATCTGATTAATAAGAGCTGGACAAAGGTAACTAAATTCTGTAGCAGTCAACAATACCTGAGGGCCTATTCCATGGGACTGCATCAGTTTTGACGCACTGGAGCACTGGAAAGACACACGTTTTAAAGATTAACCAGAACCAAAATACCACGATATCTCTCAAGAGGACTGTGCATCCCATTTTAATTGAAATGCAGTGGCACCACATGAACACAGCTGTATCAACAGTAATTAAAAAACTAGTAACAAACCAATTTAGTAAGACTGGGACCTCCACCCCGCTTCTGGCCCAGAAAGCTAGTTTGGGAGTCCTGGTAGATGGTCACCCATTCTCAGTACAAGGGGGTCAGACACTTTGCTGTGCAAATATAAAACAGACTTTTCACTCCATTTTAGAGGCCATATAAGGAAGTATAACAAGGTTAAATACCCTTTTATGGAAGTGACTACTATGGAAAGTTGTGTACAGAACAAGTTCCACATACGCCTCCTCTAGTAGAGTTCCCCACTGTACAACCTCAGTCGTACGACTGAGTCAGTACAACCCTACAGTCTCGCTGGATTTAAGTAACAGTAGTACTTCTACTCTGACTGCAGAACACAGTAACACCTTGTGAATTCAGCACCTACGATCATATGCTACGCAACACCCACTCTGAATTACCTGGCATGGCTGCATACGTTAAGATCCAAAGAAACACTTGCTTTTCAAAGCGTTTAATGGAGAAGGATCTGATTGTGTAAGAAAACTGCCTACAACACAACTATAGACTTTATCAGCACTAATTTTTACTATTTTAAAGTAACAGATAACATTTTGCAGCAATCTTTTTCACAGCTGGTCTCTACATACAGTCTTAAAGATGGGGAGGGAGGGGGTTGAAGGAGGAAGGTGCCAGTTACTTCACTGCAGTTCTACACTATCTGCCATAGGATTACCTAGCACTGTGAGGCTGCTTTCATAAGACTGAAGTACTTTAGATTTTTTTACTTTCAACACATTATTAGGAAAACAAGACAGATTCTGCCTTTAACGCAGAACAGCAAGTTTTAAATGTGAAGTGTTTTTCACTTTTAGTAATATTTTAAAATAATATATAAATGATAAATATATAAAACCTAGTGTACGTTTATACTTAATATAAGTACCTATTTCTTTTCAGGAAAAAAGAAAAAATTAAAAATAACTAGATTACATATATATTTTCCTCTGAGCTTGTGTACATAACACAACATCAAAACATTAAGTGTTAAGGAAAGGTGTTTGTGGGTGTTTTGCTATGAGTACTGTTCCACCACAAAGCTGTTAAAACCCAGTTAAATGAAAAGCACCTGACAAATAAGCCATAACAACATTCCCAGTGGAGCTGGATCCCCAAGAATACAACAGAACCAGTCTCACCTCTTGGGTGTTTTGGTTTTTCAGTTTAGAATATAGGTAACTTCCTCTTTCCGAGTCCTTCAGAGAAGTATGAGATTCATTTGTTTTGCTGTTAGCAAGCCAGCTTGCATTGCTGCCACCTGTGGCATTAACAGCATTAGAGCTGGTCAGACCTAAACGAACAACCGGCTTGCCTTCTCCAGGTTGCACATTCTGTAATTCAGAGCGGCCATCTGTGGGAGCAGCGATGATAGATGCTGTTATTTCGTTAACGGTGTTCTTGCTGTGCACAAAGTTCTGCTGATGTTCTACAATCTCTACTTTATGAGGGTCCTTTGAGTGGCCGCTCCTGTGGTCTTTGTTAGTGTCAGATTCATGGTTTGGGCAAACAGTCTTCTCTGAGTTTTTATTCAATGAAACATGATTATGATGAAGGTGATGATCATGGTCATGATCATGGTCTATTTTAATCCTCTTCATTTTATCTATACCTATGTTCTGAAGCAGTTTTCTAAACCCTTCAATTGACAAAGAATTGTTTTCTCCGTAACGATGAAAAAGTTCTTGAAGGTGAAACTTCTGTATCAATCCTGCCAAATCAATATTAACGCCAGCTGCCTTTTCTGGAAAAGTTCTCTCCGATGTATGCACAACAGTAGCCGTCTCCACTCCATGATGGTAACTTTCACACAGTAGTATGGAAAACGATACAAGGAAGGTGACCGATACTGTACTCTCCATTGCAGTTTCTTTTTAGCAGTGAAAGAAAATCTAGAGAAAGAAAAAATTTTAACCATTCGCATAAAACCAATCATATCTTCCTCTGTCATAGATGCTCATAATTTGCTTAAACAAAAGAAACCCACAACAAAACAAAACAAGCCCTGCTGAAAGTATCAATGCAGTAAGGGAAGAAGAGCCATTTAAATTTCTCATACATTCAGCATTTTTCCCAGATGCATGGCCTCTGGCAACAGGAGATGAAGCTGCATACCATGATGTGGTCACCGGCCATAAGCACCCCCCAGGTGTAAGCTTACCGTTGTTTACCTTGGCCCGAGTCAGTTTTCCAACAGAAGGTAAACAATGACAGCATCTTCAAGGGTGTACCAACCGAGTTCTAGGTTAGGCTTTTCTTGTGCTTAAAAGAAGCCTTATAATTTCACTCTTAGCAAAGAATAAGTAGTATAAATTATATGTTTCTGCTTAAAATCAAAAATTCCAACTTTCCATCAGTGCATTTCCCACAGCTCCTGGCAAGCCCACAGGGCAAGTTTTCAGCACTCCACAAGAAGTTTTTTTTTACGTTGTCATGTTCTATCTGTGTTTTAATGCTGCCATCCTACAGCTCTTTTCCCTAAGTAGGCAGATCGCTACTGCAGAACAAACGTTCACGGTGTTTTATTCCACACATCACAGAATAGCAGGGGTTGGAAGGGACCTCTGGAGATCATCTCATCCAACCCCACTGCTTGAGCAGGCACACCTAGAGCAGGGGGCACAGGAACGCATCCAGGTGGGTTTTGGATGTCTGCAGGGAAGGAGACCCCACAGCCTCCCTGGGCAGCCTGTGCCGCTGCTCTGGCACCCTCACAGGAAAGGAGTTTATCCTCACGTTCAGGTGGAACTTCCTGTGTTCCAACCTGCGCCCCTCGCCCCTTTTCCTGTCATTGGGCACCACTGAAATGAGTCTGGCGCCATCCTCTTGACACCCGCCCTTCAGATATTTATAAGCACTGAGAAGATTAATACCCCACCGATGCCACAAAGTAAGTGACGTAACGGCTGCGTCAGAGGGCGGCCTCGGCCCTTTCCCAGAGCGGCGCGGAGAACTCCAGGGTTTTCAACAGGATTACAATCAGCCTTAAACCCCCCGCAGCACCGCCAGGACCAGCCGCAGCGCCTGTACTCGCCGTCCCCGTCACCAAAAGCACCGGCGGGAGGCGGCGTCCCCACCGACCCGCGCTCCCGGGCCCTGCAGCACAGGGCAGCCCCCGGCCCGGCCGCCACCCCCGGCTGCCAGCGCCCACCGGGGGCGGGGACGAGCGCAGCCCCGCAGCGATGCAGCGCCCGGCCCGGCCCTGCCCCGCCCCTCCTCACCCGCCGGCGGTTCCAGCGGCCCGGCCCGACCCGCCGCCGGCTCCTGCCCGACCGCGAGGCGCACACGCGCACGCGGCCCACCCGCGTGGGGAGGAGGAGGAGGAGGAGGAGGAGGAGGAGGATGGGGAGGTTACCTCGCTCGCCGCCGGGACGGGAGAGGAGGGGACGGACCCCGCCGCCGCCGCCGCCGCCGGACCCTTCCCCACCGCTACCCACGCGCGCGCGCCAGCCCCTCCCCGCCCTCGTGCTTTCCTCTTCCGGGTACGGCCGCCGTCACGCATCTTTCCGGCGGCAAACGGGGCGGCTGTCGCGTGGGGGCAGCGGTCACGTGGGGGCGGCGGGGCGCGTGGCGGCGGCCGGCAGGCGGGCTGGCTTCGAAGCCGGCTGGAGCCGCCGCCGGCGCCTGTGAAGGCGGCGGGAAGGAAGGGATGGAGGGAGGCAGGCAGGCAGGCAGGCAGGCAGGCAGGCTGGCCGCCCCACCACCCCACCACCCCCCCGCCCCACCACCCCCCACCTACCCCCAAGAGAGTTAAAATCGATTGTAGGCGAGAGCCAGAGCAATACTCACCAAAAGCGCAAGCTTGCAGCCATGGCGTAGGTGAAGGTGCTGGGTGTGGTACCGTCCCTTAGAGTCTTGGAAACGTTTCGTACAGGGACTCCCGGTCTTGAAAAGAGTACGTGTGCAGGCAAGCAAAGACTGGAAGTGAACTGGCTGGTTGTGAATAAGGGGTGCGGGTAAACAGCAAGCGATGGCGGTTTTTTGTTGGCACGCACCAGGGCACTGCAGTGAGCGCTGTTTGGTTGAACCTGTCATAATTAATGATCTGGTAAAAGAAAGCTGCACTCTGTGCACAAGTGGGCAAAGAGTCAGTAAGAGAGGGCTGAGGTCATCTCGGAGAAAGGCTTGAAACTTTCTATAGACATGTTGGTTTCTTCTGAGCAGGCATACTGTATTTTTCAAATGTTGCTTTGCTGTACGACTTTTCTTCACTGGCCACGACCCGATGACTGCTACGTGTCCCAGGCATAGGTTCTCTTGCACTTCCTCATTTCTTCTTCCACCATTTCCAGAGTTTTACTTTCTACCATCACATTGATGAGTATTGCTAGTACAGTGGGCGCAGTTCTGTTTGCCCATCCCATCTGGCTTTGGAATTTGGCCTCTCTTGTGTGGTCAATTGCCAAGGCTTTTCAGCTTGATGGAGTGTGAAGGCAGCACTGAATCCTGCTGTAGGGTCTGGCTTTTCTGATGGCTCCTGAATCTTACGCCAGCAACTTAAATTTAACATCCAAACCATTCTTGGCCGTCTTTCTCCTGCTGTCTGCTGCTCTCAACAGTACCACCTTGCTCACCAGTCAGGACGTGACAGATCTATCTTCTTTAAGCCTAATACCTCCAACTCTCCGACTGAATTAAAACTATTTATGGGTTCAGCTGACTGAAGGACAGGAGGGACGTATGTGTTGTGAACAAGTCCAGAAACACAGAGCAACATGTAAGAAGGTTATGGATTTCTTCCATGCAGTGGCTTTTGAAGTATTAAAAAAAAAAAAAAATCTGTGTCCCTCAGCCTGACTCTTCCTCCCCCCACCCCCGAGGAAGAGAAGGAGGCTATAAAGTGCAGGAGTGGATGGTTTTTTTTTTTCTTCAATGCTAACTGATTTTGCATGAATACTGTTTACCAGATGCCTTTGTAATATTTCAGTAACACAGCATTTATCCCTAAAATGCTAATGTTAGGCATTTCATTATTGTAAATGATTTTTTTTTTAATCTTTTCGAATTACCGGTGCAAAACGATGGGGCCTGTTTTTCTAGCCTCTTGAATGCATTCACTGTCTCCGGCTGTTTCATTGTGTCAAATCTGCAGTTTCCTCTCACATCTTGTCAAGGTCATTTACATATCTAAGTGTCAGAGCTTAGGTCACATAGAACTGGTCTTCAGTGCTAAAATGCTTTTTTTTTTTAATTATATTTTAATTTGAGTAGTTAACACACAACAGCTTGGCAAAAAGAACCCACGCTGGTAAAAACAGTCCACCTAAAAAGCTTACTTGCAGTAAAACTTGCGGTCAGATCTGTCTTACGGTACCTGAATTAATCTCAGTAAGTTCATCTCATGGTAAAATTAAAAGCACTTTAGTAATTTTTGCTCTGTTATGCAGTGACTTAGTCAAAATACATGTCCAGCCATGAGCTTTGGAGTAGCTGTGATCACATAAAACAAGGGTCTTGGTGTGCGTTGTGGATGGTTTAATGAATGTATAAAAATCTCTCAACCTGTAGACAAATGGGAAACATTTAGAGAGTGAGCAGAGAGCAAACCGGGAAGTGGTTCAACTCTGTCTTAATCCATCCTAAGACTGCATCTTAACTGCAGCGTGTAGCTCCAGGCCTCTGTTTCAAATAGGGTATATTGGGAATTAAAAAATCATCCTTACTGGCATTTTTTGTTTATTTTTTTCTGTTGAGAAGGGCCTTTCAGGAGGTGACAGCCTTCTCATGTTGGAAAAGAGATGAATGAGGATCAATACAATGGAAGTGGAAAAGTTTATTAAATAATGCCACCTGCTTAACTGTTGCAGCTAGTGTTGCCCAAAAAGTTCTTGATTACTTTACTGAGTATATGTCAGGGTAAATGCTCTAAAACTTAGCAGTTTGGGACTGGTGAGGATCTGGCTGTTTGTGCAGTTCTAGTCTCTTTGCTTGCAACTGCTAGCTATTGCAAGGCTTCATCACAAGCGTGCTGTATAAGCCCAACATTACACACTTAAGGGAGGTGATGATGAGTAAGTGGGCAAGGAAGTGGACACGAGCATGATGCCGAGGACCACTCTGCTGTGGTCCTTCTGAGCTTCGGCCACTGAAAGCTTCTTGAGATTTGAAAAGTTTAGTATTTCCCTGTCTTTTAACTTTTCATTGAGAACAGCTATGTGAGTAGAAATATTAAATGTTGTATAAAATAAATGACAACTCTGAAAGTTACAAAAATACTTGTTTTAAACTAGAAAGCTGTTACCACACAGTTTCTGGAAAGATGTAACCTCATGCAAAACTCCCATGTTTTTTCTTTAAAATCACCAGTAATCCTTTTATTCTGTTAACAGCATTTCACAACTGTAAAGAAAAGCCCAAACCAGCAATTCCTTCTATTATTGTTCCAATAGTTTCCTCTCTCCAATACCATACTGAACAACTAGTTAGCAATTGCATATTTAACAGTATTATAATCTAAGTCCTAAAGATATATTTTAAGTTAACAATGTCCTTAGTTCATGTGTGTTCCATATTGATTTTCAAAACGCTTTAGAATTATATGTGGAAAAAAAATAGTGTTACTAGGTAGGTCTGCTGAATGGCTGCAGATTTTCAGCAACCTACAAGTTGAGCTTTGGAGATTTTTAAATTAGCTTGTATACAGAGCAGTCGTTTCTTAAGTAACAAAACATATATAAACATACATCCTTCCAACAGAGATGCTAACAAGCAGTATGCAAGTCCTTATGTGAGATTCTCAAGGACCTTCTACTGTGCTCCTAACTCTCTTTAGTGGCTTGTACTTATGTCAACGAATTATCTTCCATCTCAGAAATAGAGAGGTTTTAACAAAAGAAACAATTATATGGAAGCTGCGCAGCAAGAGCATTAGCTCCTTTTGTTCTGTGCTTAGCTGCACAAATGCCTGGGGAAGCACATCTGCCAGGGCAGGGCTTTGACTCTTATAATTTTTCTTATAAATTTTGGCTGTAGTCACAGCATTTCAATTTGGACCTGTTTACAAATAACTTCTAAAGAATAAGCCCTGAAATTATTAAAATAGTAAAAAATATAAATAAAATATTAAAGTTATGCTGGTTTTTCCACACAGAACATCTTTTACCTGATCCATCATTTACTGAAGTCAGTGGAAAAGCTAGTGATTTGAGCATGTGATCACCAGGTATTTACAAATCAAGAACTTTACGGTTTGGGTCCTTTGCAGTTGTTTTCAGTAATTTTTATTCTGTTTGTTCTTCAGTGCTTATGATGTATCTGGAATACCAGTATTGAAAATAATTTGGAAATTGTTAAACTTTGCTTGTTAATGTAACAATAACACACAGAAGTATCTTAGTTTAAGATCAGCTGTGATCAGAAGCTCATTGCCATAAGCACAGAGGAGCAATGACAGGCGATGAAACTCCAGTGACCTAGTCAGGGAACACACCCTGATCTGGACCTTGGGTTGTCAAAGGGGGAGGATCAGGCTCATGTCCAAGTGTGAGATTTGCCAGATGAGTCAATGGAAGAGGCTCCCTGCGTCACTAGAGACACCCCGTCACCCTGAGAGGGACGTTGGAGTCATCATGGGATGCAGGGGTAGAGATTCTTGAGGTTGTGCAAGACTTACTGTAAAATATTCAGGGGAAGGACCAAAGTGGGGAAAAGGAGGATCAGGGTGATTTGAGGAGGAGCAAATGTGAAGAAGGTGGGGAAGAGGTGACAAAAGGGGCCTGCTGAAAGGCTACTGCTCAGTACATTTCTCTGACCATCTCCTGCATGTGATTGTTGTCCGAAAAGCAGATTCATCGCCTGGTGTGCAATGAGTCAATAATCACAAACTCAGGAGAGACATTGCTAATTTATTTCAGGGTTGCGCAAGGCTGGGTGCTCGGTGGTTTTCCACAAATCAGGCACACCAAAGCCAACTACCTCGTCGTATTTATACAATAAGTTCATACATATTCTGCTATCTAATACATATTCATTCTAATCAACGTAGGTTGCATAATAGCATTAAGTCACTCTTCTTGGCTCCACTTCAGGCTCTTCTGTGCATGCCTTCCTCTCTTTGGGGGTCTTTACAGATGAAGTACCCTAACCCTTTTTAACCGTATATATGGTTGCCTGTTACCCAAGGACAATTTAAGGTTATTTTCTCTTGCCAACTCCTTAATTTTCTTCTAAAAGAAACGTTTGTCCTTGATTGAATGGATAATTGCTGATGGCCAAGATATCCCGTCCCTAATCTTAGGTTAAATATTAAAACATGAAACAGTGCTGGATCAAAAAGAGAGGAGTCTAGATTCATGCTAATTAAACATATACAATACCACTTCTTTCCAAGGGGGGTTTGTTTTTTTGACAATGGTCTTCCCCCTTTTTGAGGCTTGAGGTGTCTTAACACCTCTAAGTCTCAAACCATTCCTTTAAACCTCCTCAGGATACACTGAATAAGACAAAAAATAGTCATGATTATTAATAAATTAGTAAGATACTTATGAACAGTTGCTTAGCTATCCTAAATTGGGAAGCCATGAGATTAACCAAGAAAGATCCAATCTTTCCCTTCATAAGCTCCAGAGGCTACTTTTCTCAATTGTTGCATTTTCTAGTAACTGTGAATTGGGAGATTAAAACAACACATTCCTTTAAATTCCTCACAACCACAGTTGTGTCTTAACAATAAACAGTCAATAGCTGCCCAGTTTTCTAAAGTGGCTTCTCGGTTTTGTGTCATTTCAGTACTAATAGCTGCCAAGGCCTATGAAGTAAAATTTATGTCTTTTCCCAGCACACAAACAATTAATTTTAGGATATGGTAATTCATTGCTGCCCCAACTCCAGGGGTGAGAATGGCAGCTGCTGTGATTTCATTTAGACCATATCAAATGGTTTGTGAATCACAGTCAAGAGGTAGCTGATGAACATCTCCTTTTTCTCGATTCATGTTGTATATCTTTTTTATTTAAAAGTAAGGGGCTGATCTTCCTATAGAGCAAGGGCCTCCAGTTATATTTGCTGGAGTTCTAGGGGAATGGGAACTCCTATCAGGCATGAGCGACATAGGTCTCCTACTGAATTCCCAGATCCAGTACAAAAGGAGGATCTATTGGTTACCTCTCGGGCTAGTAATTACTGTAGATTTTTATTTCTGTCCCATTGGGGTAGCATAATTTGTGAGTCACTCTTTCCCATCCAAATTATCAGAACACCTACAACAATCAACCATTTCATTATTAGTTTCACAAATAATTATGCATATCATAGAAACCTGTTTTCCCTGGATACTATTATTTGAATAATTCAATACTGGATATGATTTGGCGTTAATTTCAAAGGTCCCTTCGGTGTGGAAGTCTACAGAGGTGCTACAGTGGCTAACTTTTTATTGTGTTTGTGGTGTTATTCTGATTCTAAGTAATGCCAAAGACAAAACCTTTGTCCATTTCATCTGGGTTTCTTGACATAATTTTCTAATTTGTTGTTTGTTTGATTCATCCTTTCCACTTTCCCACTAGACTGTGGTCTCCACAGGGTGTGTAAATCCCATTTAATCTGCAAAAATTTTGAAACTTCTCAGATAATTTCTGCTAGAAAATGGGGTCCCCTGTCTGATAAAAATCCCTCAGGGGCTCCAAATCTACGTATTATTTCTTTCAAAAGCACTTTTACTATCTCTCTGACTTTGTTGGTGCGACATGGGGAAAGCCACTGGCCAGTCTGAAAAGGTATTAACAATTACCAATAAATATGTACATCCTTTATGCTTTGGTAATTCTGAAAAATCAATTTGCCAATAACTCCCAGGTGCAGAGCCTCTTTTCACCTGTCCTGGTAAGGGTCTTTTTTGAAATTTTTGATTATTCCTTAAACAAGTCTCACATCCTTTTGTAATACCTTTGCCTATTTTTAGCATGTTAAAGCCTATGCATATGTTTTTTGTCATTTCTGCTAATGCCTCAGCTCCTGTATGAGTGACACCATGTGGTTTTTTCATAATTTCTCTCATTATTTGAGGAGTAACTACACATTGTCTATCTGGAGTCTTCCACCATCCTTCAGAGGTCTTAACTCAGTTTAGAATCTCTAACAGTTTATTTTCTTTCACTGTATATTCAGGATCATTAATACCAAAAGTTCTTTCAGGGACTAAGGCTGCTATCCTTGTAAATAGAGCAGCTCTTTTTGCAGTCTCATCTGCCCTCTGATTTCCTCTAATTATATCAGTCTGTCCCGATTGGGGTGCTCTGCAATGCACCACTGCCACTTCCTTCGGCTTATTAACTGCTTCAAGCAGTCTCAAAATTTCCTTGCCATATTTTATAGGATTTCCTTGTGATTATAACAATCCCCTCTCCTTCCAAATTGCACCATGTGCATGTGTTACCCCAAATGCGTATTTTGAGTCCGTATACATGTTAGCTCACTTTCCTTCCGATGTTTTCTAAGGCTCGAGTCAATGCAATTAATTCAGCTTTTTGTGCAGAAGTGTTCACTGGCAAAGGTCCTGCCTGTATTTCTTTTTCCAAAGTGGCAACAGCATATCCAGCTTTCTGTTCCCCTTTGGTGACAGAACTGCTCCTGTCAGTAGGCAATTCCCAGTCAGGGTCCCGTAAGGGGACATCTCTCAGGTCTGCACAGCTGGAGTATACCTGCTGAATAATCTGTAAGCAGTCGTGTGTTAACCCTTCTTCTTCATGTGAAGGCAAGAGAGATGCTGGATTTAATGCACTAGGCACTTTCATTATCACGTCTTCTTGTTCAAGCAGTATTGCCTGATACTGTACCATTCTGCCCAGGGACAGCCAATGGTGTCCCTTCTGTTCCAACGCTGCTGTAACAGCAAGTGGCACATAAACGGTGATTTTCTGTCCCAAAGTCAACTTCCGCGCCTCC
Source organism: Phalacrocorax carbo (assembly GCF_963921805.1). NCBI lineage: Eukaryota > Metazoa > Chordata > Aves > Suliformes > Phalacrocoracidae > Phalacrocorax > Phalacrocorax carbo. The sequence continues at coordinate 68,020,497 of NC_087514.1, read as the reverse complement.
TGGATCAGTAATACAGTGTCTGCCACTGCCCTCAGGCATCCTGGCCATCTAGCACTTACTTTATCTAGCTGTTTTGAAAAGTAAGCCACTGGCCTTTTCCAACTCTGAAAAAGCTGCACAAGTATTCCTAATGCTTGATACTCTCTCTCATGTACATAAAGTTTAAAAGGCTTTGTTAGGTTCCGAAGACCTCAAGCCAGGGCACTCATGAGAGCAATTTTGATAGCATCAATTCCTTTCTGGCAGTCTGGAGTCCATTTTAGCAGCTCTTCTGGCCCTTTAACAGCTTTGTATAAAGGTTTGGCCAATCCAAAATTGGGAATTCACTAATGACACCATCCAGCCATTCCTAAAAATGCTCTAAGTTCTCTTTTTGATTGGGGTGGTGCAGTTTGCATATTCCTTCTCTTCTTTCAGTCCCTAGCTTTCTCTCTCACTGGGAAATCTTGAACCCCAGATATGTCATATTAGTCTGAACAACGTGTGCTTTTTTCCTTGACACCTGCTAGTCCCAAAAAGTTCAAGAAGCTTATGTTTGTTTCTTGTGTTCCTCGGCTGTGTCTGCCCCCAACAGTATATCATCCACCTACTATAACAAGGTAGTGTTAGTTCCTTTACCTTGCTATTGTTCCAGCTCTTTTGTAAGTACGTTACTGAAAATTGTGGGGCTGTTCTTGAATCCTCGGAGGGAGTATTGTCCAGCACAACTGCATCTTGCATCCTGTTGTAGGGTTTTCCTATTCAAAGGCAAACAGCTTCTGACTTTGTTCTTCCAATGGAATACAGGAGAAGGTATCCTTTAAGTCCAATACTGTAAAATAGACATTTGAATCAACTGTTGTTGTTAACAAAGTATAAGGACTGGGTACCACTGGGCGTACATCATTTGCTACTTGATCAATAGCTCTTGGATCTTGTACTAAATGGTATTCCTGTGAATGTGGCTTTTTAACAGGCAAAATCAGGGTATTAGATTCCAATGGACATTCTTGTAACAGGCCATATTTTAGAAAGTTATTAATTATAGGCTCCAGTCCGATCGACCTCCATTTTTATGGGATATTGTTTTCATCTTACTGGTTTAGCTCCCTGCTTTAATTCAATTTTTACCTGTTCAGCTGATTTGGCTCTTCCAGGACTCTCGGTTGCCCATACAAAAGGGGTTACAGTGTCTTCTATTTCCAAAAAGGGGTTGCTTGGTCCCTTCTTCTCATGGTTTTCCGCTGTCTCAAGTAATTCCTGTAATACACATATTTGTACTTCCCAGGCATTATTTTGCCAGATAGGGACTTTTTATTTTGTTTTTGTCAAAGGTTATCTCTGCCCCTAATTTACTTAACAAGTCCCTTCCCATTAGAGATATCGGGCATTCTGGAACATATAAAAGTTCATGTTCAAACATCTTGTTACCAATTTTACATTTAATTGGTTGGAAAAGGTTCTAACCTCCCGCTTCCCTGTTGCACCAACAACAGCCATAGAATATTTACTCATGGGTCCCTTGCAACTATTTAATACTGGGTAGGTTGCTCCTATTTCAACTAGAAATTTAACTTCATTCCCCAGCTTAACATCAGCTAGGGGTTCAGCTGGGGATTTAATTTCCTCAGCCACTGGTCCCCATCAGTCTGAATCCTCTTCCATAATCCTGATCATCTCCCCAGATACTGAGGCTGTAGCTGAGATGGGAACCCTGTTAGGCTGTCCTTTTGGACATTCATTTTTCCAATGTCCCTTTTCCTTGCAAAAAGCACACTGATCTTTCTCCAGTGGAATTCTAATTCCTGATCTTCTCCCTGTACCTTGACCCCTTCCCTGTCCTGGTCCCCTCTTGAATTCTCGACCTCTAAATGGAGCCTGTGCATCAACAAATGCAGCTGCGAATATTGCTGAATTCTTCCTCTGAGATTTTAATTTTTCTTTTCACATTCTTTCTTTTCAACTTCCTCCCTATTATAGACTTTATACACAATTTCAATTAACTGAGATATGGTCATTCCTGACATTCCTTCTACTTTCAGTAATTTCCTCCTAATACCAGGTGCTGACTGTCCTACAAATAAGGCAGTAAAAGTAATTCTATTTGCATCATCTTCAGGGTCCAGATCTGTCCATCTTCGAGCTGCTTCACACAACCACTCATAAAAGGTGGATGGATCTTCTGTTCTACCCTGTATTACTTGATACAATTTGGCAAGATTCTTTGGTCTAGCTATCCCATTTTTAATTCTGTACAAAATCAGTTGCTGATATTGTTTAATCATTAATCTCCCTGTACTTGAATTCTGGTTCCAGTTGGGCTCCTGAGTCGGCATAAACTTCTCAGGACCATCACTGGCGTTCCACCGCCCATTTTCTTCCCTTGCTTTTTCCATGACCGTTCTTTTTTCTTCTGGTGTAAATAAATTATTTAACAATACTTGAATATCCTGCCAATCTGGATTATGATTTTCAACAATCATCCTAAAAGACTGGTACATTCTGTCAGGATTATCCCAGTAGATCCTGCAGACTCTTTTACATATACTGGGGAACTGTCTGGACCCACTGCCCAGTGAAGGGGGGCCTGTACTACAGGGTGATACTGTGCTGGGGTTCTCCCTCCTACTGGGCTAAAGGTTTCACTGCCCCTCTCTCTACCTTCTGTTCCACTCATAACACTTTCTCGATCTGGAGCTACCAACTTTGAATATCCTCTTCCTCATCTTCCAGTTTTAAACATCTTTTTCCTATGCTACAAGCACCACAAAGGCTTTTTCATGTCATCCATCATCATTAATACATTTGAATCAGATACCAGCAGTTTACATTTCTTTCTTGTTTCATGATCGTTTCTTAAGGTAAAGACCAAATCCATGTATGGAATCTCATCCCATTTACCTGGTCTTTTACAAAACAACATAAGTTGCAAGATTGTATTATAAGTCAAAGACCCCATTTCTGGCCATTTTTCCTCATCTTCCAGTTCATACTTTGGCCACCATTGAGTACAATATTCTTTTAATTTCCTTTTTGTTAGAGGATCCCCACCAAACTTATTCTAGTATTTCAAGATGTATCCTAATGGGGAGCGAGGGGAGACCTCCGCAGATTGTCTTGCCCCCTGTCCTGCTCCCGTAATGTAATCCAAAAGAACTTTTTTATGAAATGCAGTTTCATGCGCTCCAGTCGTCACTGTCCAAGTGTGCTCAAGACTTACATCACTTTTACCTTTACCTGTTGCTCCGTGCACTCCAGATGTCACTGTCCAGACCTGCACAAGACTTTACAAAACACTTTTAGCTTTACCTATTGTTAGCCCACACAATGTCTCTGTATCATGCATTGCACCTTTGAGTTGCTTACCTGCTCTGGATGGGGAGGTCACTCACGGAGTCCTCCAAACAACAGGTCAGTGCGCTCTTGGAGTCCAAAGAGCAGCATCTCCCTACTGGCAGCCAGCAAGATAATCTGGGCAAGGCTTCACAGCTGTCCCACCTGGGTTGCCAAAAACTGCTGTCCGAAAAGCAGATTCATCGCCTGGTGTGCAATGAGTCAATAATCACAAACTCAGGAGAGACATTGCTAATTTATTTCAGGGTTGCGCAAGGCTGGGTGCTCGGTGGTTTTCCACAAATCAGGCACACCAACACCAGCTACCTCGTCGTATTTATACAATAAGTTCATACATATTCTGCTATCTAATACATATTCATTCTAATCAGCGTAGGTTGCATAATAGCATTAAGTCACTCTTCTTGGCTCCACTTCAGGCTCTTCTGTGCATGCCTTCCTCTCTTTGGGGGTCTTTACAGATGAAGTACCCTAACCCTTTTTAACTGTATATATGGTTGCCTGTTACCCAAGGACAATTTAAGGTTATTTTCTCTTGTCAGCTCCTTAATTTTCTTCTAAAAGAAACGTTTGTCCTTGATTGAATGGATAATTGCTGATGGCCAAGATATCCCGTCCCTAAGCTTAGGTTAAATATTAAAACATGAAACAGTGCTAGATCAAAAAGAGAGGAGTCTAGATTCATGCTAATTAAACATATACAATACCACTTCTTTCCAAGGCGGGGGTTGTTCTCTTATGTGATCACCGCTGCTTGTCTGGCCTTGTTACTGAACTCCATTTGTAACTGGTTTAGCATCTGTTCTATGTGGATGGACAGCTGGATGCCAGTGGCTGGAGAGGGGACCAGGGGTCACAGAGGCCCATGCTTCTGTGATACCAGCAGCTGGAAAGGCTGGAGTGCGTGGAGGTCTGAGTGCCAGCAACTGGACAGAGGGCCAAGCGTCATAGGTGTCTGTGTGTCTGCAGTGGCAGCAACTGGAGAGACCAGAGTGCCTGCATATTGTGTGGATGTGTGTATCAGTGCGTGTAATTGCTAATGAATGTTAAGCTGGACTAGCAGGCTGGTAGGATAAGAGGCTTGTGAGCCACATACTGGAGCATTCATAAGCCTGGGCTTATGGATGCTTATGGACCAGGATGTCCAAGGATCCATAAGCCTGGGCTTATGGATGCTTATGGACCAGGATGTCCAAGGATCCATGGGATCAGGGGACCAGCTGCGAGAAAGCCTGTTTGCTGTGTGTTTGTGCATGATGTGACTGTCAGACCAGGGGATTCAGGGGTCAGGTACTAGATTGACTAAGGCCAGTTACCAGAGAGAGTCTAAGTGTGTGCCCCAGTGTGCACATGTGCACCAGGGGTCTGGGTGCCAGCACCCTGTATGGGGCTACGGGCCTCAGGGTTTTATATGTCCAGATGCCAGCAGCTGGAGATACCAGAGGATCCAGCCACCAGTTACTGGACAGGTGGAGTGTCTAAGAACAGCTGCTGGAGGGATCTGTTCCTTTGTGCTACAGGAATTTAATAGTTAAAGTGTCTGAGTATAGTTTTTCATCTGGAGCTTTGAGCTTTTATTTACCTCTAAAAGTTGCCAAAGAGATTGTGCATCATAGAACACTCACTTTTTATGTGTGTCTAGAACACAGGGGTGGTAATTCTTTAGTCAACAAATTTCTGCTTAATTAGAAAAAGTTATATTTGAAAAACAGAGAAGCAATAGCTTCCTCATTTGTCTCTTCCTTTTTTCCTCATTTGATTGTATAAGTAGAAGCCTGAATCTCTAACGCCCTGGCTCAGTCGGCAAAGGTGGGCTGCAAATCATATTGGGAGAGCATTGTGCTTTTTGACACTGTGATTGCCTTCACTTCTTTACCTGAGCCAGCAATGCAACGTTCACTTGCAATGAAAAAAGTTGTGGTGAAGAATGATGTTCATGGTAGCCGTTTATTCTCTCCAGTTTTAGGTGCAGTGTCCTGTAAAAGTGATGTTGAACTAGGATGAGCTCTCTTGTGGCTCTTACCTGGGCTGAACACAGTACTGGATTTAGGGCTGGCCACCTTTCCATTTGACACATTCTGCTCTGGTTTTGCTCTCTGCTTTGCTTTGTCGTCACAGAAAAATGATGCCACTTTAGTTTGTGTATTTTGAAAAGGGATTGTAATAATGGAAGTCATAGCTTCTTAATGTACTGTTGGAATACATTTTTAGTGTTCATGTTACTTTGCAAAGCTAGGAGAGTTAAAAGATGGATTCAGAAAGCATGTATGAGCACAGCACTTTTTGCTGTATTTTAGGCTATCTGCTGGACGCAGAAGATAATGGGAAGGAATGCGTTCAGGAAGTTGTTATTCTAATCTCAAGTTTAAAATCAAAGTTTTCAGACACAAATGCCTTTGAAATCACTGAAGCTAATGGATACTCAGAATCTAAGGCCACTTACTTACATTCTTCAGTCTGGATCTAGAGTTCCCGTGCCATTTTAAAAGGTCATCTCTAATGAATACTGTAAGCTTAAATTCTAATCAGTAAAGCTTTTATGACTGCAATTAAGGTAAATTTGAAGCAAACCTGTTCTGATGCAAGATCACGGATGCAAACGTTTACTATATAGTCTATAGATTAAAATTATTGCAGTATTTCTCTCTGGTGCTTTCTGGAAAGAAATAGCGCATGTGTTGGGTAGGTCTTGGGACATGCCACAACTGCTTGTTTATGTTCTGCAGAATAGATAGTGTCCAAGGTGCATTGTACTAATTGTACATAACTAGATACACTCTGAAACTGCATGTAGCACTTCTGACACTCTAGATATACTACACCTCTGCAACCACTTTGAGTATGCAGGGTTTCTAGATATCTAGCAGCCCAGCTCTAATGTTCAGGACTTCTGTAACATCTCTAGTAGGAAAAAGGAGATGGGGGTAGGACTGCTGTTGTTGGCCTAAAGACTTGCCTGTTTTGATAAACTGGTACTCTGTCTTCACTCTTGTTAAATTATTGCTGTTTCAGGCGTGCTTGTTTCAAAACTGTGATACAAAAATAACTTCATACAGCATATGACAGATGCCACAATAATGTTTAGGATTATTGTCATTCTGGTTTCTTCTGCCTGGTATGTATTAAATTTGGATGGTATAATATCTCTTGTGAAATAGAACACTAGTAGATAACTTGAAAATGTGGCACTGCAATTTTTTTCCTATCAAACTAATTTCCTTTAAACCTGTATGTTCTTGAAGCTGCATCCATCGGATCTTGTCAACAGCACAATGAGGCACCTACTGCACATTGTCAGTGGAATACCAATTAGCCTTTAATTTTACCACATGTCCAATCAAAAGAGCTATTGCTTTCACATGATGGCAGAAGGTCATTAAAAAAAATGATCTTGCTGCCAGACTATGACAACAAAACCACAGCTCAGTAAGTAGTGTATCTGTTATTGGGCACTGACAGCACACTAAATGCTGTGCTGCACTCACTTTTTCATTCTGACTTGTTTCAGGTGATCTGATGGCCTGAGAGCTATAGCTAAAACATGCTCTCCTAACTTAACCTTTAAGGTACAATATTATTTGCCTCAGACATACAAGTACACGGGTACTTTTAATGTCATAGCTGTCAAATTCTGCAGCTCTTCCTTTGCTCTCAGCTGTTGCTCGCAGGTTTAGTTCTTAACAGTCCCTTCCAGAAGAAACAGCAGCCTGTCCTTTAGTACCCTGAACGGTGGCTCTTCAACCCTGTGAAAATGAGTGTTGGTGGATTACTTAAGATATTACAGTTTGCCTGGGTTCTGTCATCTGGATTCTGTTAAGTCTTTCACGTCATATTCTGCCATGAACTGTGACTTGTTCAATGCTTTCTTCTGTTTGGGACATCAGAGAATTTTCAGATTCTAACTTTCTCATATTTCTCGTCCTACTCAGTTTTGAACTTTCTTCTTGTAAGACAGTTGCCTGTTTTCCTTTCTTCAGCTTGAGAGCAAACTACTTTGCAAAATTCTGAAGTAATCCAGATACTACTGTATAATTGGAAGGTGTTATTCACAGTTCTGAGTCAATCACACAAAGTTACTAAAAATGCATTAATGCTTTTACGTTCAAAAAATAACAAAATTACATACTGATAAAAGACACTACTTCCCCTACCATTTGTGCTTTCAAGATGTCTGTGCAAAAGTAAAATAGAGAAACAAAACTGGAAATAGAGCATGAGAGACAGCAAAGAATCCTTCTCTGTGCAAGAATTTCAGTTCAAGCCTTTGCCAGTTTTTTTCTGTGCTGAGTTGTTCCACTGGTTTTGCTCAACAATACCATCAATGCTGAGAGCTCCTGCAGAGATGCTGCACTGGTAGCATCAGAAAAAAAGGGTTTTTATGCTTACTGCACAATAGTCTAGGCACCCAGTTTGTGGTTTGTTTTTCTTTTCTGTTTCTCCCCCAATATACTTTCTGATTAACTTCTTGTTAGAAGGCAAAACTTGCCCTGATGATAAATGCTCCTGTGAGAGGTTCTTGGCCTGTCTGTAAATCAGGTTGCAAGTGGGCATCTAGAAAATGAGCATTGGGTAATCATTGACCAGATGACCACGCCTCTTCCCCCTCCTCCACAGTTGAGGAGAGTTTATTTTCTTCAAAGAGTGGCCAGAATGTTTTTAACAGGGAAATAACAAACGATGTGGTGGTTACACAAGTTGGTTGTAGTCTCCAAACCGCCTGATAATAAGGAGTTCTCTTTGTAAGTTGTATCCTGAGAAAGATGGTGCCTCCAGTCTGCTTACTTCACCAAGTGCAGAGATCAGAGGTTTGGGTTAGAGACCTACAGATATATGAAAACCATTGCCTATACCATCTGCTCCAACCAACCCCGGGAGGGTGTCCTGACTTGATGGAGTGGCAACATGTGCTAATGTAGTGCAGCACAGCTCTAGTAAGTCTGATTTTTCACTGAGGTATATTCTAAAAGCTTTGCTTGAAGCCATTGACCCAATGCCCAAAGATTAACTTTGACTAACTGTTGCAGGTTGGTGAAAGGATGGAGCAAAAGTGAGACCTGCAGTGAGAGAAGTCCTGTCCTCCAGGGAGAATGTTTTAACCACCAATGTTTTAACTAACAGTGTTATTGCAGGGAAAGGAGAAAGGTGTTTTTTCATTATCTTGTGTCTCATTTGGTGGATTCAGAAAAGCCTTCAGGTATTCTCTGTGCTCTGTCTCCTAAGCAGTTACAGCATAAATCATAAAGAGGGGAATGGAGACATGTAATAATTTGCATGGAATATACTTGGTGTAGAGGACTTAATACCTACCCCTTGTGAATTCATGACTCCATACTGAATTTTGTTTTCCAGTGTTTATTTTAAAGCCTTAAAGTACTGCTTATTTATTCATGTCTTTAGAAATGAATATCAGTGTTCATGTGTTTAAAATACATTTCTAGCTCTTGCAGTTCCAGGGGAAAAAAAAAAGAAAATTTGATCCACGTGCACTTTAGTATTTCAGAAATGAGCAGGGAAAGAGAAGGCCAAGGATCACTAATCATAAGTATTAAAATAACAGCCAAATGCTGAAAGCAAGCCTGAGTGACTTAAAGTCTCTACTCTTTTAAGGTTAAAATAATAATAAAAGTTACCTTCTGATGTCAGTGATTCAGCAATCTCTGCTTTTAGGGGTTTTTTGCAACCTTGAGCCCAGAAACTCAAACCAGACTTTTTCAAATAACTCAAAAAGTTGAAGACCAGATATTTCTGGACCATATTTCACACTTTACCATGTAGTTCTGGACTCGTGATAAAACCTCCATAATTGCTAGCCCTGCAGTAATCAGCCAGAGAAGGCTGCTATAGGAAGACACAAAATGCAGAAAGGTATAATACTGCATTTAGAGCAACGGCTGCTGTGTTATTTCCTGGACATGCTTCCCTCATCACTTTGTCCTGTGATCTGCATGTGCTGGTCTTCTTTTGTAACTACTTTCTGCTCCTTTTACAAAGGCATTTCTTCATCTGATTCTTTTAAATGAAGTTTTACGTACCTGAAAACACAGAAAACTTTCCTTGCACATGCAACTGCCATTTTTGGCTTCTGCAGGCGAGAAGGAAAGATGAAGCTTTACATACTTGAAAACAACCAAAATATTCCATTGCACATGCAGCTGCCTCTTTGGGTTTAAGCTGGCGGGACTGATCGAGAGAGCTTTCAACTAGATTCAATGGGGGGAAGGGGATACCAACAGGATTGCAGTAGTTAAGCCAAGGGTTGGCGTGGCATTGCCTGTGGGTGGCAATGCTAGGGGGAATGTTTACACTGCTCCTGGGAACACAGAGGGCTCAGGAGTGTATCTGAAATGCTTGTACCCCAATGCACACAGTATGAGAAACAAACAGGATTAACTGGAAACGTCAGTCAGCTCCCAAAGGTTATGATATCGTTGGTGTTAGTGAGATTTGGTGGAATGAGTTCCATGATTAGAATGCTGGGATGGATGGCTACAGGCTCTTCAGGAGGGATAGGCAGGGCAGGTGAGGTGTCGCACTATATGTAAGAGAGAGGTTTGACTGTACAGCCTTTACAGTTAGTGATGATGTGGTTGAGAGCCTCTGGGTGAGGGTTAGGGGGATGGAATACAAAGGAGATGTTGTAGTGGGTCTCTACTACTGATTGCCCACCCAGGATGTAGGCACTGATGAGTTATTTTATAGGCAATTAGGAGAAATTTCTGGATCAGTAGCCCTTGTTCTCATGGGAGATTTCAGCTTCCCAGGTATCAACTGGGAATACCATACTACTGTGATGAGCAGGTCTTGCAAATTCTTCAAGTTTGTAGGGGACAACTTCTCACAGGTTCTGTGAGTCACCTAGGAGGGATGCCCTCCTAGACTTGCTGTTTGTGAATAGAGGAGGACTTGTGGGGTATGTGATGGTAGGTGGCTGTCTTGGCCACAGTGATCATGAAATGGTTGAGTTTAAAATCTTCAGTGTAATGGGAAAACAGAACAGCAGAATTGCTATCCTGGACTTCAAGAGAGCAAGCATTAAGCTGTTAAGGGAGCTATTTAGCAGAGTACTGTGGGAATCTGCTGTTGAGGGTTTAGGGGTCCATGAGTGCTGGTCAGTTCTAAAGAAGCACCTTTTAGAAGCACAGGAGCAGGCAATTCCACTGTGTCGTAAGTCAAGCAAGCAGAGCAGAAGACCAGCTTGGATGAACAGGGAACTCCTCATGGAGGTCAAGAGGAAAAAGAAATTGTATGGTCTCAGGAAGCAGGGTCAGGCTTTGCAGGAAGAGTGCAGGGCTGTGGCTCGAATATGCAAGGAGAAGAGACGAAAGGCCAAAGTTCAGTTAGAGTTGAAACTGGCCAGTGTTGTGTCAGACAACAAGAAAGGCTTAATAGCAAGAGGAGGTCTAAAGAAAATATTGGACTGATACTTGGTTGTGGATGGTCACCTGACTAATAGGGATGAAGAAAAAGCAGAGACATTCAATGCTTCTTTTTTTTACCTTAGTCTTTAATAATACTGATAGACCTTGAGCTGCCCAGTCCCCTGAGTTGGAGGACTGCAAGCTGCAAGTGTGGGAGCATTGGCTTTCCATTTGTGGACACTGAAATTGTGAGGGACCAGCTGTATCAGGTGATTGTTCACAAGTCCGTAGGGCCTGATGGGATTCATCTCAGACTACTGAAGGAGCTAGAGGATGTTATGGCAGGACACCTGTCAATCAGCTACCAAACGTCTTGAGAATCTGGAGAGGACTGGAAGCTAGCCAGTGTTATTCCAATTTATAAGAAGGGTGTGAGGGAAGACCCAGGAAACTACAGACCTATTAGTCTAACCTCAGTACCTGGAAAAATTATGGAGAAGTTTATAGTGGGTACTACTGAATGGCATTTAAAGAACAATGCAATCATCAGGCACAGGTCAACAGAAAGTCCTGTTTAACTAATTTTATATCCTTCTATGATAAGGTCACCCACCTACTGGATGAAGGGAAGGTGATGGATGCCATTCTTTTGGATTTTAGTAAGGGTTTTGATACTCTCTGTCACAGCATACTTCTAGACAAATTGTCCAGCTGTGGAATGAGAAGGTTCAGAGTATGCTGGGTGAAGAACTGGCTGAAGGGCAGAGCTCAAAGCGTTGTAGTGAGTGGGGCTACATCTGGATGGCAACTGGTCACCAGTGATGTTCCTCAGGGCTCAATTCTAGGGCTAGTTCTGTTCAATATATTTATCAATGATCTGGATGCAGGAGTTGAATGCACCATTAGCAAGTTTGCTTATACCATACTGGGAAGTGCTTTTGACTTGCTTGAGAGACAGCAGACCTTGCAGAGGTATCTAGATAGATTGGAGTATTGCGCTAATATTAATGGGATGAAATTTAATAAGTTGAAATGCTGGATTCTGCACCTAGGACAGAGTAATGCTGGGCACAGTTATAAAGCGGGAAAGGAATAGCTGGAGAGCAGCCCTGCAGAAAGGGATCTGGGGGTGCTGGTCGATAGCAGTCTCAACAGGAGTCAGCAGTGTGCCCTGGCAGCCAAGAGGGCAAACTGCATCCTGGGGTGCATAGAATCATAGAATCGTTAAGGTTGGAAAAGACCCTTAAGATCATCGAGTCCAACCACTAGCCTATCACTGCCAAGTCCACCACTAAACCATATCCTCAAGCACCACATCTGCCCTTCTTTTAAATACCTCCAGGGATGAAGACTCCACCACCTCCCCGGGCAGCCTGTTCCAATGTTTGACAACCCTTTTGGTGAAGAAGTTTTTCCTAATGTCCAACCTAAACTTCCCCTGGCGCAGCTTGAGGCCATTTCCTCTCATCCTATCGCTTGTTACTAGGGAGAAGAGACCGACCCCCACCTCACTACAACCTCGCTACCTTTCAGGTAGTTGTAGAGAGCGATAAGGTCTCCCCTCAGCCTCCTCCAGGCTAAACAACTCCAATTCCTCAGCTGCTCCTCATAAGACTTGTTCTCTAGACCCTTCACCAACTTTGTTGCCCATCTCTGGACACACTCCAGCACCTCAGTGACCTTCTTGTAGTGAGGGGCCCAAAACTGAACACAGTATTCAAGGTGCAGCCTCACCAGTGCCAAGTACAGGGGCACGATCACCTCCCTGCTCCTGCTGGCCACACTATTCCTGATACAAGCCAGGATGCTGTTGGCCTTCTTGGCCCCCTGGGCACACTGCTGGCTCATGTTCAGCCGGCTGTCAGCCAGCACCCCCAGGTCCTTTTCCTCCAGGCAGCTTTCCAGCTACTCCTCCCCAAGCCTGTAGCGTTGCGTGGGGTTGTTGTGACCCAAGTGCAGGACCTGGCACTTGGCCTTGTTGAATCTCATACTGTTGGCTCTGGCCCACCGATCCAGCCTGTCCAGGTCCCTCTGCAGAGCCTTCCTACCCTCGAGCAGATCAATACTCCCCCCACAACTTGGTGTCATCTGCAAACTTACTGAGGGTGCATTCAATCCCCTCATCCAGGTCATCAATGAAGATGTTGAACAGGACTAGCCCCAACACTGAGCCCTGGGGAACACCACTCGTGACTGGCCACCAACTGGATTTGACTCTATTCACCACCACTCTCTGGGCTCAGCCATCCAGCCAGTTTTTAACCCAGCGCAGAGTGCACTTGTCCAAGCCGTGAGCAGCCAGCTTCTCCAGGCGAATGCTGTGGGAGACAGTGTCAAAGGCCTTACTAAAGTACAGGCAGACAACGTCCACAGCCTTCCCCTCATCCACTAAGCAGGTCACCTTATCATAGAGGAGACCAGGTTAGTGAGGCATGACCTCCCTTTCATAAACCCATGCTGGCTGAGCCCGATCCCCTGGGTGTCCCACATGTGCTGCATAATGGTATTCAAGATGATCTGCTCCATAACCTTTCTCAGCACCGAGGTCAGGCTGACAGGCCTGTAGTTCCCCAGATCCTCCTTCCGACCCTTCTTGTAGAGGGGCATCACATTCGCTAGTTTCCAGTCATCTGGGACCTCCCCAGTTGACCATGAATGCTGATAAATGATGGACAATGCCTTGGCGACCTCCACTGCCAGCTCCCTCAGCATCCTCAGGTGGATCCCATCAGACCCATGGACTTGTGAACATCCAGGTGAAGGAGCAGGTCAGTGACTGCCACCTCTTCAACAACTGGGACTTCATTCTGCATAATATCTCCCATCTCACAGCACAGGGGCCTGACAACCCTGAGGATGACCAGTCTAACTATTAAAGACTGAGGCAAAGAAAGCATTAAGTACCTCAGCCTTCTCCTCATCTTTCCTGGCAAGGTTACCTTCTGCATCCAACAAAGGAGGGAGATTCTCCCTGGCCCTCCTTTTGTCACTGATGTATTTATAAAAACATTTTTTGTTATCTTTAATGGTGGTGGCCAGTTTAAGTTCCAGCTGGGCCTTCCCTTCCTAATCTTTTCCCTGCATAACCTCACAACATCCTTGTAGTCCTCCTGAGTCACCTGCCCCTTCTTCCAAAGGCAGTAAGCTCTCCTTTTTTTCTTGACTTCCAGCCAAAGCTCCCTATTCAGCCAAGCCAGTCTTCTCCCCCGCCTGCTCGCATGGGGACAGCCTGCTCCTACGCCTTTGAGACTTCCTTCTTTAATAACATCCAGGCTTCCTGGACTCCTTTGCCCTTCAGGACTGCCTCCCAAGGTACTCTGTTAACCAGGCACCTTAACAATCCAAAGTCTGCCCTTCTGAAGTTCAGGGTAGTGGTTTTGCTGATCCTCTTCCTTACTTCTCCAAGAATCGAAAACTCTGTCATGTCATGGTCACTGAGCCCAAGACAGCCTCTGACCACCACATCACCCACCAGGTCTTCTCTGTTCGTAAACAGCAGGTCCAGCGGGGCATCAAACACAGCATAGCTAGCCGGTCAAAAGAGGTGATTATCCTGCTGTGTTCAGCATTGGTGTGGCCTCATCTTGAGTACTGCATGCATTTCTGGGCCCCACAATGTAAGAAGGATGTGAAGGTCTTTGCATCCAGAGGAGGGCAACAAAGCTGGTGAAAGGGCTGGAAGGAATGTCCTGTGAGGAGCAGCTAATGACTCTGGGTTTGTCTAGTTTGGAGAAAAGGAGGCTGAGGAGTGACCTCATTGCTCTCTACAGCTTCCTGAGGAGGGGAAGTAGAGAGGGAGGTGCTGAGCTCTTCACCCTGGTATCCGGTGATAGGACGCATGGGAATGGTTCAAAGCTGCACCAGGGGAGGTTAAGACTGGACATTAGGAAGGATTTCTTTACCAAAGGGGTGGTCAAACACTGGAACAGGCTTCCTAGAGAGGTGGTCGATGCCCCAAGCCTGTCCATGTTTAAGAGGCATTTGGACAGTGCCCTTAACAACATGCTTTAGCTTGGTCAGCCCTGAATTGGTCAGACAGTTGGACTAGATGATCATTGTAGGTCCCTTCCAACTGAAATAGTCTTGTTATCCCCTCTCCCTCTCCTCTCTTCTTCCTTTGGGCAGGAGAGAAGGGAAGGGTAAAGGAGAGGTCCAGCAATGTAAGAAGTAATACTGAAGAAAAGTAGTATTAGTAATGCTTAATTAGTTTGTAGACAGCTTTGTAATGCACAGCTAGTGTTGTATGGATGTCAGGTACAAACAAGCTCTGTACATTCTGAGTAAACAGCACATGAGTCTGCTCTAGTCCAAAAGCCAGAGACGACATTAGCAAGTCACTGAGTCAGAGTTTGTCTCTTCAGTCTTCTCAAAAAACTTACTAGTTCAGGTTCAGTGCCAGATACTAATGCAGTTGCACATCTGACAGTAAAACCAGCTTGCATCTGCCCACAAAGTTATACAAAGATAAAAACCAAACTCTTCTTTATGGACAGTCCGTTTCACATAGTACAAAGTATGTTTAGTAGGTTTGCAAGCTGAAGCAATGTGAACAGCCAAATATGTAAGGAAGCAGACATATATACATACATACATATGAAATGTGTTGCTGAGAGGCTCAGGATGGTTTGGTTGAAGATATAAAGGGATGAGTGAGGTTGGTGATACCCTCTTGACTATAGGTTGGATCTTCCTGTCAGCTACCTGAGCTGCAACAGAAGGGGTTAACCACTGAGTCATTATTACTGGAAATTTGTTCAGTCACCAAAGTAATGGAAGCCCTGGTGTTTGATCCTGTGCTTCCTGGCAACAGAAATTCATCTTGTGCCTTGGTCAAGAATCAAACTGAGGGGTAGGGAAGGGTGATGGTAATAATGTCACAAAACTTGTCAAAAACTCGTTGCTTGCTAAGTAGCCATAGAGATGTATCAGACCATTTACTTAAAAGCATAAAATACATAAGAGGATAAACTGAGATTAACCTGACTACTGAAGTCTGATAGTATTCCTGGGCCTTACACAGCTTTGTTCTGCAGGATTTTGATCAAGCCTTTTGTAAACAGGTGTACATTTTCTTAACTTTTTCTCCATGGAAGCCACTCAGTTACCTGAGGTCTTTAGTTGCCTGCTTGCATAATAGCGGGTTGTGGACATCAGTCTTTCTCATACTTACTAAAATAAAGTAATAAACAACAGTGTTACCAAGTGGAAGAGGGAGAAAACTGTACTGCTAATTGAATAATGACAACCAAATGGCATTTTAGAATACAGTATTATTTATGGAATACCTTAGCTTTCCAAATTTTACTGTAAATGACATTGTTAATCATGAAGTAACTCATATTTTAAGATGTTAACTTTTACTTTTCTGTGATGATAATTTTGTGCCTAAACGCATACTCAACTAAGTCCACGTAGGATGTTGTTCCTTTGAAGCTGAAGCACAATGTTGAGACAGATTCTCAATAATTATTGTTCTATATATATGTACTATTCATTGTAATTACGGGCAGCCGAGAATGCAGCTGCAAAATCATCATATCATTCAGTATTCTGTTAGTATTTGTTACTGGCAAGGTCTTTTAATTTTTAGGATACAGTATTTTAAGCTTGCTATATTCCTTGTGTCTCTCCACAGATGTTTTGAACATTATTTTCAAAAACTAAATTTTACAGACCCTGGACACAATATATTTATATTTAGGGTCATTTTGTGGAAAAATAATAATAATTTTTCAATTAAGTAAATGCTTATAAGAAAATTTATACAAACATTTCAACAAGGCAAAAGCTTATAATTAGGAACTGACAAGCAGAGACTTTAAACAAGTGTACCGTCTTCCTAGAAAACAAATAAATATCAAGCAACAGCAGAAGAGTTGCAAGGTTTGAAAGCTTTTAAAATGGTAAAAGGATAATGAATCTTTCAGACCTGGAGATATGGTTCTGAACAAAAAGACACTTATTGCTTACTGAAGAGAAGGAAAAAAAGCTGCTGCCAATCTTTAATATTTTGGATACTGTGTTCTTGAGAAGCCTTAGTGGCTTTCCATTGTTAATGTCTAAGATTCCATTTTCTTTGTTTCTTACAAATAAAACTTCTAAAAGCTGTTTATCTGTGGTGTCTTTAACCACATTTTTAATAGTTATTTTGGCTGAAAATTTCTTCTCTACAATTACAGAAAAAAACCCCCAACCCATAGCTAACAACTCTTTCTCCTAAAAACATCATTCCCTTTGCTACTGTTACAACTATATAATTTATGGTATCACTATGTAGAAAGCCTGATGGTTTTAACACTTCATATTCTAAAAGGGACGAACCAGTGTTCATTTCCTTTCAACCTTCTTGCTCGCAAGACAGTTTTGCTGTCATACGGTGTGTGTTGATCCAAATCTGCAATTCTCAGTTCTGTTGTCATTTTCTATCTGTATATTTTTATGTAAGCTGCAGTTTTTGTGTCTTATAAATGGCACTGTTTATTGCTTCCTTTGAGGCATAGCCTGTCTTCCCAAAGCTCTTTTCTCAAGCCTAAAATCCACTGATTTAAATGAGCAATTTTATATATTTTCCTTAATTTTATATCATTAAAAGTAGGGTTAGAAGCAACAGCAAAAAAGAACTTCATTAATAAAGATCATGCCAAACTGTAAAATTGAGAGGATCAATCACACAGTGCTTGTCAGGCCGCATCTGGAGTAATGTGTTCAGTTCTGGTCCCTACAATTCAAGAAAGATGTGGACTGACAGGAGAGGGTCTAAAGGAGGGCCACAAAGATGATCAACGTGCTGGAGAACCTGCCCTGTGATGAAAGGCTGACAGAGTTAGTCTCTCCCTGGAGAGGAGAAGGCTCAGAGGGATCTCATCGCAGTATTAAAGGCTGCCTACAAAGAAGGTGCCCTTTTTTCAGAAAAAAAAATAATTCTTGAAAAAATCCTTCCTTAGGCTAGAAGCAAGTCAGAAGCTTGTAGGTCTTTGGTGCCTTATCAAACTAAATGTAAGCACTGCGTTTCCAATCTTCAGTATAGATAGTTTTTTAGAACAATATATTCAAAATTTGCAAGCATATTTTTATTTGAAAAGCAATTGCTTGACATAATTATTTTATTACTGTACAGGCATTGTCAGAGAAGGAATAGCAGCCTCTAACTCAGTTTGTCTAGTGCTTTCCATAATAAAAAAAAAATGGTTATAACTTTAACAGCTCCAATTCTATCATGATTAGCTGCACATTTTGGAAGCTTGGCAGGAAAGAGTCTTTGGGTTAGAGAGGTGCCTTTTACTGCCATTATAAAAATTTCTATAGCATTGGCAGAATTACAAACTGTCAGGAATCATAATTCTTTTCCATGTACTGTATATTGTACAGATCAGGGTTGTTCACTTCCTGCCAAAACCCTTGACATCTGATAGTGCTACGTGCATATCAAGAAGGTATCCTAGGTCTTCATTCTATACGGAATTCGAAGTCTGAATGGATCATGGACAAAATTAATCTTCTCATTTTTAGAAAGCCTGTGGGGAATAGGAACCAATCAAGTAATAAATTAATTCTGTACCCTTCTCTGTGTCTTCACTACGATCTGTACCCTTTACTCTCCCTATTAATAAAAATGTCTCTTACTTCACAAAGAATATGCACAAGCTTGAGTGGGAAGACAACTAGAATGGTTACACAAGCCACCTGTGAAGTTACACAAAGAAAACACTACTTAAAGATTATTTGTTGTTTAGCCCACTAAAACAAGACTTGCCAGATATAAACAACCCTTTAAAAAGGAAAAAAAAAAAGGCTTGGAAACCTCTTTGCGGATACAGTAACTAATCATTGTAGGACTCCATTAGAATATCTAAGGATTTAATCTCCCATCTTAAACTAACAGCATCAGAAACCTCTGCAGATTTCCCAGTTTGTATTCCACTACTATTAATTCCTCTAATACCAAGATGCTAAGTTTACTGATAGGAAAAAAATTGGAAAAAAAAGATTAGAGAGACAGCAGGCTATTACAAATCAATCTGACATATAGACAAACCTGAGCTACGCCAGTCAGTGCATGCATCACAGCAAATAATTTCTATCTGGTAGTGTTATAAAGTTTTGGTCAAGAAACATGCAATACAGAGTGGAACTCAGAGTGGATTTTCCAAATGATAGGATTTGATTTTCATGATTATTGTGAAGGTGTCAAGAAACTGTAGAGCTCTCGTGTCAATCAGGGCTTATAGCATATACTGATACATTTAATGCATAGGCTCACTGTAAGGTAACTGAAGCTGGCTGGCAAGAAGTAGGCAAGGGAGTTCTGCAGCTTAATGGATGTGGGTACAGCAGCCCAGGTTTGTAACAAGGGTTAAAATCACTTGTAGGGAGATCCCAGTGCCTGTTTTCAGCGGGACCACAGCCAGTTCACTGTCACGAGGAGGGTGCGGCATTCTTCAGAGAAACACTTCTGTATCTAACAAATCCTCTAGAGATTCATTCTGCTGCTTTACATAACAAGACAAGATTAATGTAGTTTTCCCTTAGATATATATTAGTACATTAAATCAGTGATTCCTGGAAAAGTCAGGAAGAAACTATTAGTATTTAGACTGTGACAGGAAGGCAATCAAATGCCTAGCTGCTAGTCACCAGTCCAGTAGTTGTCAAATAACACAATACAGAAACAAACATCATAAATATAGTAAATATAGTTCTGGGAGATAGGAGTGTTAAATAGATGACTAAGATAATTTCAAATGTAAGATGAATTTGTGCAGCATTTTGAGTCCCCAAAGCAGCAAGTATATGAAAGAACAGCAAATGATCATTAAAAAATTTGTGAAATGTAAGCTGATAAAAAAAAAAAACTTTTGTCCTGTTATATTGGTAATGATATTGAATGTTTAGAACATTGTTCATATCTAAATCAAAAGACTATTTTCAAACCAAAGCAATTTTAAACTAGTCTACAGCCTTACTTAAGCAGATTCATCATGTTAGAAAAGCCGCATAAGGTTTTAGAAGCTAATGAATAAGCTAAAACCAGTTTGCTGTTGACTGTTACAAAAATTCTTAACTCCTGGCCAAAACTCACCAGTTGAGAAATCCTTTCTTTCTCCTACCAATTAAGTTAGTTATTTATAAAGGCACTTTGGAAAAGATGTAGCTTCTCTTCTATGCTGGTGCTTCACTGTCTGATATATTTAACATATTTTTCTTTGCTGGAACGTGCCTTTGAGGTCACCAAATAATTTTCAGGTTTATTTAGTTAAACCTTTTAATTCTCATTTAAAAATATGTACTCTGGCCTACAGAATTGGATATGGGTAAATTGCCAGTTACTTTTAGAGACAGAGAGATTGAAAGAGGTGTAGTAAGTTATTTTTCGAAAGTGTCCATGCGACATGGACCCTTCGTTTATAGATTTGAACAGGAGCCATGTATGTAGCACACTGAGGTGCATTTGAAAGTCCAGATCTGCCCTTGCCTACCTCTTCAGGGTTAGAGTTTCAAAAATATGGACGTGCTGAAGTGAAATGTCTACTGACGTCTCTTTGCCATAACTATGTGGAAGGTAGTAGTAGGTCTCCAGATAGCTTGTCAGACAAGGTCATGCTTCTCCAGAAACTCAGTGCTAACTGCTTCTTCTCATAGAAGAGCAAGTTGTATTCTTGTTCATTCTTAACTTTTATGATCTTTTCTGTGATTACTTAAAGTATGCTGGTAACAGCTATATTTTTAAAAAAATCAGAATTTCCTTAGACATTTTTAGAGGCTTGTTCTTCACCCACTTCATCTTCTCAAGACTTACAAAAGCTATTACAATAATTAAGTCTATTTCCCAGAAATTTCAATTAAATAGCCATCAGTTTCTCTTTACCAGTAGTGTATCAGCACAGACTTTGTAGCAGTTTTGATAACTAAGATACAGCCAGACAAATATAAACTCCTAATTGAATTCATGGTATTTGTCCTCACACTTCTTGATTTATGGGTTTTGCAGGCTGTATATATCTGTATTTTTAAAACATTCTTAAAATAGAGAAATTAATTCACATAGGAAAATGAGGAAATTATATTATCCTTCTGCATCTACAGACATCATTCTCTCCACATTAGTCAAAGTTTAATTACAGTGGTGAAAATTTTTCTTCCTACACATAGGATAATGCGCATTTTAATAGATCTTATTATTTGGAAGTATCTCTTGATATTCAGCATTTATCATAACTTGACTAACTTTATCTCATTCCCTAAGTTCAAAATCCAGTTGACTTTTTCCTTGGTTTTTTTTGTTGTTGTTGTTGTATCAGCTTCCAGAGCTTGAAGTACTTCATCTTTCATTTCTGACTTTATTGTAAAAATTAAGCAGGCATTTGATTGACTGTCTCTGTTTAGCTTTGACTGGGGCTAAAAAATAAGAGAACAAGGGAGCCCTTAGATCATTGAAGCCTGAACTTCCCAGATAGCAGAAGAGGATGTGTTATTTCTCTCTGAAACATAAGGACTAGTTGCTTCAGTGAATGGTTTTCAAAAGCTAGTTTCTGAAATGTAACTCAAGGAGAAGTATAAATTATTTTCTCTTTTGACATTCTCAAAAGGTTAAATTGGAAAGGAAACTGTGCCTGTGTCTGAGGTTCTGGTAAATGGAGGGAGAAGACAAGGCCCAAAGTAGGAATGTTCATTTTAGTTAATCACATTTTAAGTTTTGTAGTGCTTTCAGTAAGAAAACCATAAGTATTCAGAAACATGTTGCTTTGATTAAACCTGGATTGCAAAGGTGAAAAGATTAAGTAATCACATGGCTTTTGTAAAGTGACAGTGGAGACAGGACAGAATCACAGAATCACAGAATGGCAGGGTTTGGAAGGGACCTCTGGAGATCATCTCGTCCAACCCCCCTGCTTGAGCAGGCACACCCAGAGCAGGGGGCACAGGATGGCATCCAGGCGGGTTTTGAATGTCTCCAGGGAAGGAGACTCCACAAACTCCCTGGGCAGCCTGTTCCACTGCTCTGGCACCCTCACAGGAAGGAAGTGTTTTCTCAGGTTCAGGTGGAACTTCCTGTGCTCCAACTTGTGCCCATTGTCCTGCCATTGGGCACCACTGAAAAGAGTCTAGTCCCATCGTCCTGACACCTGCCCTTCAGATATTTATAAGTGCTGATGAAATCCCCCCTCAGTCTTCTCTCCTCCAGGCTGAACAAACCCAGGTGTCTCAGCCTTTCCTCATAAGGGAGATGTTTCGGTCCCCTGATCATCCTGGTAGCTCTCCGCTGGACTTGCTCGAGCAGTTCCCTGTCTTTCTTAAACTAGGGGGCCCAAAACTGGACACAGTACTCCAAATGTGGCCTCACTAGGGCAGAGTAGAGGGGGAGGATAGCCTCCCTAGACTTGCTGGCCACACTCCTTTTAATGCATCCCAGGATACCGCTGACCTTCTTGGCCACAAGGGCACAGTGCTGGCTCATGCTCAGCTTGCTGCCCACCAGCACTCCCAGGTCCTTCTCAGCAGAGCTGCTTTCCAGCAGTTCAGCCCCCAGCCTGTACTGGTGCATGGGGTTGTTCCTCCCCAGGTGCAGGACCTTGCACTTGCTTTTGTTAAATTTCATGAGGTTCCCCTGGGCCCAGCTCTCCAGCCTGTCCAGGTCTCATTGGATGGGTGTATCATACAGCAATTGTACATGAAGCAGTTTTAAGACAAAGGTTAGAGTCATTCATTTCAGCGTTACATGGGCAAAAACAGCAGAAGTGGAAGAAGGTCTGAAGAGGTGGCCCGGATCTTATAACCTGCATTCTTTATAGTCCTCAGTGCTTATGTATGTTTACATACCTGACTCTAGTTTAACAGTAGCCACTCCCTGGTTTCATAAGAGATAAAGCTTCTAAAGATAAATTCAAAGCCTTAGTACTCTCATTAATCTGGTTCTGTACTTTCCTCTATATTCAAATATTGTCTGCCTTGGTTTTATCTTATTTCAATAAGGTACAATGATTATGAGTCCCTGTTGTGGAACGGCGATGATCTGGTGAAGGCATTTCTCAAGGATCAAAGACTAGAAATTATATTTCCAAATAACCTTACTCGTGAATTGGAAGGTAGCTTAGGAAGAACAGAGGTAAATGTAGAAGTAAGAGTTTTTAAGCACTGCAGGGAAAGCAAGTGATAAATTGTCTTTTGTAATAGAAATATCAACAAGGTGTATTCAGAAAAGTCCAATAACAACCAGTGTTAATTTAGCAATTCTTTCTTGCAGCTCAGTAGTATATATGAGTAACTTTCTACACTTCTCACTGGAATCCAGCATTGCCACTGACAGTTTGTCCAAGCACATACTTATTTAATCACTTTTTTTGGCTGAACTTTATTCAACAAGATTCCTCACAGAAGCTGGAAAGGTTACCCTAGTGTGTGAGCCATTCACAAATGAACAGAAACATCATTATTTTTTCTGTTGGTGTTTAATTAAAAATAAAATCTTCTTGATTGTTTCCATTGCTATTTCTGCTTTTGTTTTTAAACATCATAGGTTTTTTATGCCTTATGCTTTCATGTTGTACACTTTGAATCTCAGGTGATAGATGTCTGATATTTAAACAAGGAAAATAATCTTAAATTGCATTTATGATTCTAGAATTTCTTTTATTCTCTGCTGCTACCAGATAAAATTTGTATATTTACTATGATTGCATTGTCATCTGTAAGTATTAAATATACTCAGCTGATACTTTAGTTAGCTTGTTATTTTGTCTCTTCATCACATCTATATATAAATCAGCAGTATTAAATTTACAGAGTAAAGATTTTATTTTAGTGCTCCCATGATTTATAAGAAGTTAATTCATTTGGTAAACGACCTCATTTGTATACATGCTGTATAGTTTTTAATGCAATCAAATAGCAGATCAATTGCACTAGGTTTCAATTGTATTGGATTCACTGAAGCTTTAACTATCCACCCTAATTATTTAGAGACCCCTTGTGGGTAGTTATGACCTTGATTACTATGGACACAGGCAGAATTATAAGTATAGAACGCTCATGCACAATATGTAAGATAAAACCAGGAAATATGTATCAATTAAATTACACAAAAATTGAAAATGGAAAAGATCAGCTGTATGCGTGGAAATTTAATCCTTAATGTTTTCCTTCAGTATAGTTTTGAATACACCCAGAAAAGGCTTTTCCACTATTTATTGATGGGAACTCTTGTACTACCTAAGAGTTTATAAATTCCATCTACATTTCATTTTTCATCTTACTAGCTATAGGATAGTGATATAGGTGTTAAATTAGAAACATTCAAATCTGACAAAGTTGAATTTGCTTAAAAATTTTTAAACAAAAATGTGTCACCAAACCTCAAGTTATTCTAAACCGTTATAGCCACAGGGCTGCCTGGATGTGTAATGCAGCTGTTCCAAAGCCATTCTTGGCAGCAGGAGAATTGCAAATTACTTTCTGGGATCTCCCCAGAGGTGTCAAAGAAATTATAGGGAGAAAGGTCAATTGTCCTGAGGGTCTGCCCTAGGCATCCATAAGCTAGCGTTACTCAGCAGTACTCTCAGAGAGCAGGTACCAAGCAGACTACTCCAAATGAGCTGTCTGTCCAACAATGCTTGAAATCTGGTCATTACCATAATCTGTCTGTGCGTCACAGTTATGCATTCACCAGGGGTCAGTAAGTTTAAGTATTCTGTTTGAAAATAACTAAGATTATTTCTGCACCCAGAAATGTGGGCAAGGTGGATGCCACTACTTTAGAGTGGGGTTTGTAAGAACTTCCCACTTTACAAGGACACTGAGACTCCACCAAAACATAGAAAGTCGTGGCTGCCTACATGCCTCTTTGGAGGCCTCTCCCCTCTCCTATGGAGGATACTTCCCACCTAATCCATAGTCAGTCAGTTTTACTGAGGTGCTCAGTAGGCAGGGTGTTGTCACAGTTTACTCAGATCCCTTGCTTCAGCTTCCAGCATTGTTTGTCACAGACACTCCTCAGAAGTGGAATCAGAAATTTGGAGGGAATCCTGACTGCATGATAAAAGACCTGTCCTCCTTTCTGAACCTCTGCCAGAGCCTACTGTTCCATCAAATACAAATGTATATTTGTTGCAATTGCTTTTAAAGTGTATCTAAAGAAATTGAGGGAAAGTTTGTTTATCTGGATAAATGTCTCTGTAATAATACTTTTCCCTTCGCGTACACAGAGAAAGAATGGAGGTCTTTCAGCTTCTTTCATAGGATTTGTTTTTGAGAAACTCTGGTAGGAACCACTAATTTGCACCAACCTCAGAAAACTGCATCAGGATCTTCTCGTTCCAATATTCAAAGCAAGAGTGTGTTCTACCAGTCAGCCAGTTGCCTCTTAACATTAGCTGATCTCAGCTAGGGAATCTGAGGTAGGCTTACCTTACAGCGTTTGTCTGTGACAGTACCAGTGTTTGTTTCTTTATTCCTCTGCTTCTACAACTCAACCTTTTGTGTTTGAACTTTGCACTCAGAATGTACATATACTGGCATTCAAAACAGCCAGTTGCACATTGTATATTTAAAGGAAATTTAAATTTTCATTAGAGTAGCATTTGGAACTGCAACTGATGCAACTGATCAATGCGTTGCTGGTCTTTTGCCTCTGGTGGTTATTCTAAAATTTCTCTGAGGGGATGTAGTGGATTTTCTCGTGGCCTGCTTATAGCCTGCTGTGGATGTCTGAGTTTCCTCAGTAGGTTAGGTCAAAATGAAATTTAGGATCTGTTGTTTCTTACCTTTTGCACTATTTCTGAAAGTCAGCTAGTTGCATCAGAACGTCATGATTTTGTGGGTGGACTTTTTTCTCTTGTTTTTTCTGTACAGGTGGATCTCTAGCCCACAGGCTAATTGGAACCATGACCTATGTAAAACCAAAGAAATTTTTCTACCTAAGCTGACAGATAGCCTGAAACAGCTGCTTTGACATGTGAATTGCATCGTTCATGTCAAGGAGTACCAGCACCAAAAGCCACTTCTCTGATGCTCCCCTTTGAGAGAATGCTGTGCATGTGGCCATCTAAACCTAAACACCAAGGAGCTAAGGTGAAGAGGAGTCTTTCCTGTTGCAGCCAAGGGGAGAAGAATCAGCTCATTCTCTTCAGAAGTGTAAACAGGAATGCTTTCACACCTTCCTTTCTGGGCAGGAAAGAGGTGTCCTGCGTCAATGTCAAAATCTTTCCTGAGAGCAGCATACTAGCTATCTTCGAGAAATTTAATCTTCTCCATTAATGCAGTGTTTCTTACGGTGAATAAAAGTCCAGTTTCTCTAACACAGTTAGCCAAAGTCACACTGAAATTCCATACATCTCTTTTCATTTTAATGCCCCTAAGATTTAGCAGAGCATGTTTAATTTACAAGCATTACATTTTTTTAGAATAGTTAAACTTTGAGCTCAGTTCTCATAATAATATACAAGGAATTTAAGCAGATAAACTATTAATACTGATGGGATTAATTCCCTGAGAGCAAGAGAAAAAACTTCAAGAGCTTTCAGAAAATACCCTCTGCCTTCATAATTTAATTAAATTGTAGTTAAAGTTGCATTATACATTGTTAATTAAAGGGGAAGAACAGCACTAACATCACCAATTAGTTTTTAAATAATATTAATTTGAAGAAAGTACCTGCACTTCAATTTCCTTTAACTAGACATTTTAAGCAAGATTCTCCCAGGTCAGAGAGGAGAGCTGTAGGCAGGATCCTCTTCACATGCCGTGATCAATGTAGGAACCACTAAGTCACACTCATGGAGAACTTTAAGGGCAAATATGAGATATGTTTCTGTCTCTGTTACTAAGAAGGAGTAATATCCTATGTTGTTTTCAAAACAGTCTAATTAATTTAAACTTTCTTTGAATTTTTGGGGGGTTATTTATTTGAAGGCTAGAGTGTAAACTCTCTGAGGTAAGTATGCGTGCTGCTTTGTGTTTGCACCACACCTGCTATACTGTCAGTTCAGACGGGATACAAGCAGCCTTTGAATCTTGCCCCAGACAAGTAGGCTCAAGTTCAGAGATGATACATATAAACTTCTACAGGAGACCCTAAAAAAGCTGCTTTTGGGACCTTTTCCTGTTCTGTGTACACTTGCAAGGATCAACCCAGTAACAGCACCTGCAGCAGTCTCTGCAAGGATACAAGCCAGAAGTAGGGCGGCGTTTTTGTCACTTAGGGTTCTGTACTGCCACTGATTATGGGAGTCATCTTCAGTGTAAAATCAATAGTATTAGCTATGTCTTCAGTGGATTTATGGAACAGCTATTGCCTTGCTCCTGGATGTCATACAACTTTGTTCTTGGCTTTGTAACCTACTTAGTGCTGTAGGAGTCCAGCTATTTCCTGACTGCTGTTCAGTCTGTAATGGAGCTGGGGACAGACCCATTAATTTGATTGAACATTGAGAAGAAAACATTGCAAGTCTTAGAATCTAATCAGGAATCAGTGAAGAAAGGCTGGGCTGCATTTACAGCAATAGGTTATTTTCATTAGGAATTTCTATTCATCACAGCCAAAATTTTTATGGAAATGTATAAAATTTAGAGAAATTTTGGTAAGAAAGATTATATAGGTGTTGCATGGAATTTCTGATCTGATGGGAAAAAGTTCAGGTCCTTGCTCTTTTCTGAGTCAGACTATGGTTCTTTTTGTTTCTGCAAATCTTTTTCTATATCCAAGTTCAGACCCTGAATTGGTAAACCCCACCAGTACTGGGAGGCTGAGGAGATAGCAGCCTAGACTAATGTGGTTAGGTGCTTGCTTGAAAGAAAGAGTGAAATTTCCTGGAAAACCAGACATGAATTAGCATCTCTGTAGAAAACTGATGCAGTCTGACATTTGGATTTTTCACTCAGCCTAGCAGGGCACAGGTGAGCCCTCAGGCTAATGAGTGGGGACTATGTGCTCTCCTAAAGCATCACAGTTGAAATAATTGATGTCTTATTTATCTAGTGTGGATTTTACCCTGCATTTTACATTACTTAAGTTTACCAGGATTCTTTCAGTTTTCAGAGGCTTTTAACACTTACATCTAGCTGACAACACAAGATGTTGCATAGAAGGGGAGACTAGTGCCCACAGCACAGGAGCGGCCATGCAGCCCAGTGCCTTGGCACCCCCTGGCTCAGCTGGTGCCCCCTGGTGCATTGTGGCAAAGGCAGCAGCCAGCAGTCCCTGCTCTGTGAGCAAGGTGGGAGCCAGCGGGGCAAGGGAAGCGACTTTGTCCCTCTCCTCAGCCATTTTTAACACCACAACTGAGGGGCTGGCTCCACCCTTGGGGCTCCCCACCACAAGAAAGTCACCAGTCCAGTGGACAGGGCTCTGAGGACAGTGGTGAAGGGATTGTACTGCCCCTCGAGTCCAGTACCCCAGGGATTGGTCATGGGGGCTGTGCTATTGAACATCTGGAGGACGCAATGGAGTGATTGATCCTCTAGTTTGCAGATGACACCAAGCAGGGGGGACCGATCGATGCGCCCACAGGCAGGGCTGTTATCCAGAGAAACCCAGACAAACTGGAGAGGTGGGCCAGCAGGGACATTGTGAAATTCAGCAAAGACAAATGGCCAAGTGCTGCACCTGGGAAGGAAAGAAGCGTTTGTGAGAATAACAGCTGGGGTCTGAATGGTGGGAAGCAGCTCTTAACTCGACAGTGCCCTCAGGGACATGGTGTGAATTTTGGGGTTGTCCTGTGCAGGGACAGGAGTTGGACTTGATTGATCCTTGTGGGTCCCTTCCAACTCAGGACATTCTATGATTCTATGATTCTCTGCAGAGAAGGACGTGGGAGTCCTGGTGGACAGTAGGCTGGACACGAGGCAGCAGCATGGCCTGGCAGCAAAGAGGGCCGACAGCATCGCCAGCTGGATTGGCAGCAATGTAAGCATTAGATGGAGGAAATGATTATCTGTCTTGACTTGGCACTCATTGGACCCTCTCTGGAGTATTGCCGGAGTCTCCAGTCTCATTATTACAAGAAAGGCATGGATAAACTGAAGGAGGTCCAGTGGAGGGCCGCTAGGGTGGCCAGGAGCTGGAACATGTACCCTGTGAGGGGAAAGGGTGAACAGGCCTTGTTCTGCCTGAGGAGGAGAGGGCTTTGGGGGCATTGTTCCCATAGCTACAGGGAGGTCATGGAGAAGATGGAGTTCAGCTGGGTTTGTTGTGCGTGACAGGATGATGGGAGACAAGAGGCATAAATTGAAACCAGCGAAATTCAGAGCTGATGTAAGGAGAACCATTTTCCCCATGAAGAGAATTATGCACTGGGACATGTTGCCCATGAGAGTCTTCATCCTTGGAGGTTTTTGAAACCTTAGTGGATAAAACCCTGAGCAGCCTGGTCTGGCCTCATAATAGTTGATTTGGCCAGCCACCTAGGGTGCTGGTCTACTACGATGCATGACGATGCGTGCAAATGCAGAAACTGGAGTTCAGGTCATCTTTAGCAACTTGGACAATACCACCAGCACACAGGATGGCAGGGAGACCTCCAAGACTGCTGTTGGGGCTGGGCCCCAGTGCTGCAGGGGCACTCTCAAGCATTGTAACAAAGTCATGGGCAACAGGGGAGGATTGGTGGAGCAGCGGCAGTTTCTGAGGCCTAGAAAAAAGAGCAGAGTGCCCCCCACCTTCCAGATGGGCAGAAAGGAGGGATGCAAAGTGCATCTTTGCCAGCCATACTTCATAGCTCGCTCAGCTAGTAGCAGGAGGTTGGATTTGATGACCTCCTGAACTCCCTTCCAATAGAATTATTCTATTATCATGAGCTGGCAAGTCATCTGCCACCTCCCAGAGGCCAGGAGTTTGTAAATGTCCTGGTTTGGGCTGGGATAGAGTTAATTTTCTTCACTGTAGCTGGTATAGTGTGTTTTGGATTTGGTATGAGAATAGTGCTGATGGCACACTGAAGTTGTGGTTGTTGTTAAGTAGCGGCTAAGTGTCCCTAAGTAGTGCTTATACTAGTCAAGGACTTTTTCAGCTTCCCAGTGCTCTGCCAGGGGCACAAGAAGGTGGGAGGGGAGAGGGCACAGCCAAGGCAGCTGATCCAAACTGACCAAAAGATATTCCATACCACATGATGTCATGCTCAGCCTATATATCTGGGTGGAGAATGAAGGGGGGGCAGTCAGAGTGATGGCATTTGTCTTCCCAAGTAACCATTACGCGATGGAGCCCTGCTTTCCTGGAGATGGCTGAACACCTGCCTGCCCATGGGAAGCAGTGAATGAATTCCTTGTTTTGCTTTGCTTGTGTGCACAGCTTCTGCTTTTCCTTCTCATTATATTATTATTGTTACTGTTACTATTGCTATTACTATTTTGCTTTACCTATTAAACTGTCTATCTCCATCCACAAGCTTTCTCAGTTTTACCCTTCTGATTCTCTCCCCCATCCCGACGAGGGGGAGTGAGCGAGTGGCTGTGAGGGGCTGAGTTGCCAGCTGGGGTTAAACCACAACAGTAAACCAGGGCTGACCACATCCCCTGCATCTCAGAGGCAGCCCAGGGGAGCTGTAACTATGGGGCAGCTTCCCAGCTCTCCCTTCTCAGCCCTCCCTGGCCTCTGTGACTCAGTGAAATGGGCAGAAGTTTAACTTCTAAATCTTTGCCCTCAACCCATACTTACTATGTTTCCATTGTATGTCTCATTTGGAGCTGATAATTCCTACACAATTCAATACTGTCTCCATTTGCTGTTTTTGACTCTGATTGAGTTTCACCCATATGGTGTTTAAAGCAAAAATGTGACCCTGTGATTAGATACAGAGAGTAAGAAGTGGGGAGAAGAGTATAGGGTAAAGATGCTGAGTTCAGATTTTGTTCATGTTGAATTTAAAGATTTGTCAGATAAAGATGTGGAACTTGGCAGAAGACAAAACTATTGTTAGAGAAGAAAGATCTGTGAGAGTGTAATTGAAATGGAGGCCAAGAAGGGAAACCTGTGGATGAGAATGGTGTACCACAACCCAGAAGAAGATGTTGAAAACAGTCATTGTTGAGCTGCACAAATGAAAATCCTCTAGTCCGCTAGAGAGGACTGTGCATGACAGAGGAATTTGAGTTCCTAGGTTTAATTTCTACTCCCTTGGACTGTTGCAGCAGCAGAACCTTTGCTTGCTAGGTTTTGTTTCTGTTCTGTTTAAGAGAAGATTAGTCTTAGAGACTACCACAGATTGAGGAATATAGGCTGCCTTGCAGAACACAGGTGGTGGCATCACTTGGCTTAACTGTGTGGTGGGTCATGTTGAAGCAGAGTTAATACCGGTTGGAGTCACTGAACTTTGATCTAAGAATTTGTTCTTGAAATTGTGGAGTCCTGACTAGCCATTACAGTATGAGGAGAATTGACCTATATCAAGAAGAGTGTTAAGGAATGTATCTTTCTGAAGGATATAATTTGTACTATGAATTGCTTAAAAATGCTAGGTCCTTAAAAAATAAAAAGGTCTCCTAGTTTTTAACTTTTCCTTTGAAAAGCATGGGTAATTTTCCAGAAATAATATGTCTTGATAGCCCAGCAAATTAGAAAAATGTAATTTCTGCAAATATACTGGACTGAAAGTCTGTGCTGAGGAATAAGGTTCTGCAAAAGGGAAAATAAGGAAGTGCCTAGGGAGCCAATACAAGCATACATTTAGCATAATATGGTCTATATGTAATCTATATCCTAGTCACTTCTTCTCTTTGATTACAGACCTGAAATATATATTGATAAGCTTTCAGACAGTGCCTAGTAAAATGAGATTATGAAGGTACTTGGTTCCTCTGAGTACTACTGCAGTGTAAATTTTAAATTGTATTGAGATAACTATGTGAAAGGACCATTGGATGGAAAAGTCAAATATTGAAAAATTAGCAGAATCCAAAATTCATGCTTTTAAGCCTCCATGTACCGGTTTAACCCTGCAGAGCAAGAACTGTGCAGCTTCCTGAGTCTTAGTCTACTATGACTTATAAGGAAAAGTCAAGAGGTCCCATGGCAAAGGCCGTTGAACAGTTCAGAGGAGCAGATGTGCTTTATGACGGTGAGCACACAGGGACCAGCAATGGGTGTGCCATTCGCCTTATGGTTTAACTGTAGTTGCAATTGCTATACTATGCTTGCGTTGTGATTTCAGCATATTGCTGCCTCACGCTTCTAATTCAAAATGGAATGTAACGCCAACTATATCAAATAAGTAAACTCAGTGTTAAAGCATTAAACCCTCCTTGTGTGGAATATCTAAAAGAACTTGGTGAGAGACTGTTGGATTCTGACACCATGAGAGGTCTGGAAATAGTTCAAATGAGGGAATTTCATGCATTATTTATAAATGCATTGTAGCATCCTGATAGCAGTTTCCTTCCAGTAATAATACATTTCTGAGGTATGCATTTTTTTCATTGCAATGTAGAACGCTGTTCTAGAACATTACGGTTTTCAGGACTTGAATAAGTAGCAATGGGTCATATAAGCTCATTAAGTAGACTAGGTTCAGCCATAAAGTCAATATTTATAATTCCGTATCAAGGAAACTAAAGCCTTTTGTGAAATACTTGAGAATGAAGCAAAGCATTATTAGACTATTCCTGTTTAGTAACAGCCAAAGTGATTATTCTTTCACATATGAAGGGTGTGACCAAGTAAAATAGAAACTAAATTATACATTCCAGGGTATTGTCCAGATACAATCTAAAATGTTGTGTCTGAGAGGTGTGAATATTTATCTGGCTTAAGAAAGGTATGAAACAAAAATAGAGATTGTCTCTCCAAAAGGTTACTCCTTTGTACCTTGTTTGGTTTTTTTTTTTTAGTGTCTGCCATCTTAGCTAGACTACTCATTTGGCTGGGTATTGGAAATAAAATTGGGTTTATATCAAATAAACATTAACTTTCTTTGCCTCTTTTTCTCTGTGAGTAAACCGCTGAATGTTTTTGGTGTTAGAACTTTCGTTACATCATGTGCTTAGTACAGCTTAACAGTCACAGGTTTTAACATCTCCTATTTATTTTTCTAAGCTTTATTTAATATAATCCTTTATACCCCTAGACTACAAGTGAATTTTCTTACAGGGGCTAGATTAAATTTGGTCTTGGCCTATATTGGTGATTGCTGAACCAAGTAGAATAAACTGAATCATAATTTCACAAATTACAGTCAAATCAGCATGACTTTTTTTGAGAACTTTAATATGTTTGTCATGTTTATTCACCAAACTACTGGTGATTTAGCATAAGGTTGAGCATTCAGTACCTAAATATTCACTGAAAGTATAGCACTTAATTAAAGTATATACATGTGACTAGAAAGTATATAAGTGACAAGAAGTTTATAAGTATATAAGTTACAAGAAGTTTAGAGGCTACTGTGTCAAAAATGCAACCATGGCTTCACAAACTTTGCTCAGAAAAGCAATCACATTACAGTAATAACAAAAGTTATTACTAGTAAGTCACATCACAGTTGTGGTATGTATTGAAATACTGAGCTGTTGAAAAGTTTTAGTCATAGTATTAATAAAAAATCCTCTTAGCACATGTCATTAATAAGATGTTTGGAAAGTTGCTTTATAAATAAGCCCTTTAACCTGACCATTTGGAATATTCAGTGGCAGAATCTCCTCCTCTTTCATTTCAAAGAAATCTCAGAATATATGAAATGGATCTTTGTTCCCTCATTTGCTCTGTAGAAAACATCTTTAACTACACCTGGAATGCTGCCCATACAAATAACATACATATATTTATGTATATATTTGTATAAATATATATATATGCACCCATGTAGAGCAAACCAGCAGTTAAATAATCCACAATATCCAAGTGAACAAGCCCATTATACTTCTGAGAATTGACAAGTGACTTTTCAGATGAGAAGATAGTATTTTTTTCTCCTTTTCATGAAAAAGCTTATAAATCTTAAGTGGAAATATTCACTATCTCTTTACATGAGCACTTTTATTTTCTCTAGTTACGAGGCTAATAAACCTGTCATCTTAAGGCAGATTGACTGATGGCCATGGATAAACAGAAAGTTTCCCCAGCTCACTTGGACAGTTAACCAGGGATCATTTGCAACAGATCTCTATCATCTCCCTCTCCATGGAAGAACTATAATGCAGAGCATGGTGTTTCCACCTCCGGGTGGAAGTGGTTTCATTTCTTTCTGTGAGCTCTTCTAAGGCTCAGTCTCATTTTCCCTCCTAGAATATTTTTTTTTATGGCTTCCTCAGGGCAGCAGTCCAGCACTATGTGCTCTGGGTGTTTTTTGGGGTTTTTTTTTTTTTTTTGCTTTTTTTTTCCTGACAGGCTAAAGGTTGGCATTGCTAAAAACTTACGCATGCTATATTGACCTTTGTATTAATTTTCCTTCCCCATTAACATCGGTTAAACATAATCTATCCCTGCATAAGTTAATATACTGCCTGTTAGCATCTGCCAATGGGCTGCTGTTATAATGGGTATGGGTTTGGCTTAAATACATGGCCCATGATTACTGAGAATAAAATAAGAACAGTTACAAGTTATCCATATTCTCTGCACCTAAGCAGGAAAAATAGTGTTGCTGAAGAACAGCTGATTTTACCCCATCCGTTCTATCAATTATCTGAAGAAAGGAATGGCAGAGGCAGGGAGGGTAAGAAGAAAGTGCCATCTAATTCCTGAGTAGTCACTGAAAAGGGTTTTGCATTTCAGTTGAGCAAAAATTGAATAATCTCAAGGATTTCTAGCACAGCAGAAGACATGTATTTATCTAATTGTGCCCTCCAAACAGAGCTCTGTAAAAACACTGTGAACTGAAAAATAACTTGAAAAGTAACTCAAATTAAGGCATTTTACAGAGATGAGTCTACTGTTCTATAACATTTGTTGCAATATAATACTTGCAGTGAAATTTGAGGAGTACAGTTTTTACCCGCAAACTTACTAGGATTATAGGGGGAACCCTGAAAGACAAATAAACCAATGTAGTTTGAAAGTATCTGAATTATATAGCTATTATTTCTGTTCTTTAAAACTACACATCAAAAATTAATTCAGAATGTATCAGAATAAAGAGTAAGAAAAGTAAAGCATAACAGTTTTAGGGTGAAAGAAAGCTTGATTTATACTAACTGACCCTGTCCATGTACTGGGTCACAGATAAATTCTTGACGAGGATACATGTTCTGTTTACAAAAGTCCAGGGGAGTTCCTTAAAAGATTAATGAAGGTGATGTTTTAATGAACTTCCCTAAGAAGAGATTAACAGTGGTAGCTTTTAGAAATATAATTTTCTTTACCTGGAGCAGACTCAGTGCCTGAGTATCGTAAAGGAACACTGAGCAGAAGCCTGTGACCTGTGACAGCACCTGAACTGTGCTTTCCCTTAACATGCTCCTTTCCCCATGCTCTGCTTAACAGGCAAGCAAAAAGACCAGTTCCTAATTTTGACTTGTTCTAGCATCCTCACAGGGTCAGGAGATGGCTGCATTGCATGGGAACTGGTACCTTATATCTTCTGTAACCAGAAGTTGGAACATAGATGCATTTGAGATTCTGGAAGGTCTGTCTTCTACATATGCCCATTCTAGCCCTCTTTTCTTCAAGGATGCATCACACTGTGGGGCTGAGCAGAGAGTGATAGAGAAGTTCACTGCAGGAGTGGGCTCCCCATGGAGTCAGCTGTAACGTGTTCAAAGAACACGTGGTTTAAGCCAAAGATGGAGTCATCTGACATCATGCACAGCACAGCATTCTTCGTCTTCTTTCCTCCCCACTGTCTCCTGCATTGCTTTGCACAGCCTTCTCCCTCTAAAAGCAGCTGCAATGGCAACATGAAGAGGCAATCTGCCATTTTTTTTCTCTTCTGCTGATTGCAGCAGCATAGGAAAGAGAATTTTAGGTCTTCGTAGTTGAGGTAGTGGGAGAAAAGCATCTCCTGCACATCCTTTAGTGGGGCTGGTGAGCAATCCAAGTAAGTAAGATGATTTGAGGGTACATAACATACCTATCTTTTGAACAGCAATCTGAGATCTACCTTACTATAGCAGGGGCATATAGCAGTGCTCTGCCATAACCATGCAGTACGATACATATTGGCATGCCTCATAGTGGTTAAGCAGATTAAAATCCCTTTAGCGTTATAGGATAAGCAGGAGCCACGGCTTTACCTAAGAAACTGTATGTAAAGTGTGACTTGTTGTATTGCTACAGCATATCTGCAGCCTGAATCCTTGGTTCAGATTTGATTATTTTTCTTGAAAAGCTTGACAGCAGTGATGAAAATTAAGAGAGTATATGTGGGAGGGGAGAGAAATCTGTATATAACAAGAATTTTAGAAGAGAAATATTGTTCAAGATCTATATATCAAATACTGTGAAGTAAGCAGGCTTTGTGAGCATTAAGAAAGTAACAAAGCAGAACACAAAGTGTGAAAGCAGCATATTTTAAATGGACAAAACATATACTGCAGCCAACACAAACGCTTTGTTACTGATAGATGTCATGGTGTCAGAAAGTCCAGCAGGCTTTGAAAGAGAATTGCAAAATTTTACTATTATGACATGGGAATATTATGGAAATGAGAAAAAAAGCAGGGCAAACCAGATGCAGTTTTTGCTATATATGTACTTTGGCTGAAAGGAAAGTGAAGAACAGTACCTATTACTAATACACCATGTCGACAACACTTAATGCATAATATTACAACACAAGAGCATAATATCATTACTGTCTGCCATAACTGAGCTATACCCAAGGTCTGATCCAAAGTTCATGGAATATCAATAAAAAGACTTTCAGTAACTTCAGTATGCTTGGGATGAGTACAGAAATAAGGGAACGGCTTATGCTACTCCTGCCGCTAATAGCTTATCTAATTAACACTTGGGTGCAAAGACCTCTTAGAGGTGGTTGCAGCAGCCCAGAGATAACCAAAATGCCGCATGCTGTGGAAATGCCAGTATGGGTTTACTTGGACCCTGACATGACCCCATGTTGCTGCTGAAAGGGCAAAAAGCACTTAGCTCTTAGCTGCTACTGAAGTGCCTGTGAACCAATTGTCGCAAACTCTGACCACGTTCAAATGAATTCTTCCTCATGTG
This sequence comes from Phalacrocorax carbo, assembly GCF_963921805.1. NCBI lineage: Eukaryota > Metazoa > Chordata > Aves > Suliformes > Phalacrocoracidae > Phalacrocorax > Phalacrocorax carbo. The sequence continues at coordinate 67,983,720 of NC_087514.1, read as the reverse complement.
CTCACATGTCTTTGTAAGTATTTTAAAACATGTAGCCTGTAAGTATACCAGATTTATCAAAGAAAAATCTGTGAGAATATGCTAGCTGGTGATAATCTTCAAGAAATGAACTTTTTGCTGTGGTTGTCAGTGTAACAGAGACTGTGTAATGATTAATAGTATAGTTAGAGAAAACACGTTGTACTTTCTTGCTTGCCTGCCTTAGATTTATTCTACTGCTATGCTATGCACATACATCTTAGAGAAATGGATATTTTGTAAAACTAGTAGCAAATGAGAGCTCAGCAATGCTGTCAGAAAGTTCTCACCACCACACGGACGTGAACCTTCCCATCGCCTCCAGAAAAGGTTATTACATTTACTGTGATATTATATGGAATGAAAAGCAAGATGCAGCACTTTTAAATGTTCAGTCTAGGATATTCTTGGGCAGGAAGTGCATAAAGGGATGCTTAAAAAAGGCTGTGGGTAAGAAAGTCTTGGAATCATGTGGAAATACATGTACTGTTTAACCGGCATCTTTTGAGAGATTAGATTCAGACTTGTCCTAAATGAGACACTCTGTGTTAGACCTCAGACTGAAGTCTACATCACTACATAAGCCTGTGGATTTGAATATAACTTAAGGTTAAAAAAACCTAAAACCTTTTCTTTTTTCTTTAAGGATCTTTGAAATTTCCCATTTACCATCACTAGAAGAATGAAGCGGTGAAAGAATGGCTACATTTGTTCCCTGAAGTGTTTTAACAGTTGTTTTAGCAGTTTCATTACACTAGCTGCCCTGTTTTCTTTTTAATGATTTAGTATGGTGACAAAATAGTCTTTATATTCATTTAAAAATTCTCATGTCTGTAAACACTAGCAGGGATCTCATTTCTTAAGCTGTGAGTTCAGCATGCTGTGAGTTTTAATAAAGCCATTATAACTGGCTACTCAGTTCTCTCAAGTGTATAATTTTTTTCTTTTAAAATGTGAATAGTGACATTTTTATTGTGAAGGTTCTCCTTCTTTAAAGTACTAATATTATTCTCTATATATCTGAAATATTTGCTGATATTTTTCGTACAACTGCAGTTATGGAGACTGAGAGACACACGGCCTGCAAAACAGCCAGTCTTACCTGGAAGACTCAGGACTTGATGTCTAACATAATGATGCAGCAAGGTGGGCTCTCAGTTTAAGGACATCCACCCATTGGATTTGCTGGTGTTCATTAGGTAACTAACATACCTAACTCTTGGCTAGAAAAAATTGGTAAGATCCTCGCTTCCACACAGTGTATTTTCTTTCCTTGAGGAGATACATAAGGTATCTAAGATCCGGATGCTCGAAGGCTTGCACTCTAACCTGGAGTCACTTCATCCAGCTAGTAGGAAACAGAAATCTCTTAAGTAACTCCATCCTTAGTATTTAGCCACCTAATGCTGGATTGCAGGGATTTAGGGTTTCATTCACCTGAAACATTTTAACCTAAATTTTAAGTGCCTGAGCGCTTTCTATATCAAACAAAAAAGTGTAGAACAGCCTTTTATTTCAGGGGGCTGTAAAGGGAGAGTGTTGTGCATTCTCTTTTATGCAAAACCTGGAGGAACACAACGAATTTTATAGTCTGCACAAGACAGCTGGAAGACCAGAGTCTAGTGTCCTGCTCTGGCTGACAACGCGTAAACGTGTCTTTTCCACAGATATCGTTCTCCTTGGTCCACCAGGTATGTAATTGTTCTGCGCAAAGTTAAACAGCAAGAAAGATAGACAAAAGGGAGCCAGAAGGTCCCATCCCAGAGCAGTTTGTAGCAAGGTTGCGCAGCTACACTGTGTGGGAGAGCATGTGGAGGACCCTGACCCCACAGCTACCAGGACAGATCTGTGTTGCCCCATTTTTGTCCAGAGATGTAAGATCTGTTTTCTGAAAGCAATGTATGTAGAGAACACTAGACTGATTTTGAGTTACTTTTATGTTCAAATGCTTAGTCCTCTACATAGGTGTCTGACAACACCCTGCTGTAGCACCATCTGCTCTGATCCCAAGTCTGAAGCTCTCATATCCCCTTCCAATCCCTCTGGCTACTGGAAGCCATACTGGTCCTTAGTACTCTGCTGTCCAACCTCCATACTCTCTTTTCCAGCTGCATGCTACCGCTTGAACATTTCCATGCCCCAAGGGTCCTTTATTCTTCTTTACTGCATACCCCTAACTTCTTAGCCTCCTCTTCCATTTACACAGCCTCCTGGCCAAAAGTCTAGTTTCTTCATCCTTTCTGCCCTCCTCCCTTGCACCAGAAACCCAGTCCTCTTCATCTCTCAAGCCTTCTGCCCCACAGCCTCATGCAGAAGTGCCGTTGTTAGGATGGACCCAGCTGCTCCACAGGGTTTTGCTGATATTTGCAGGAAACAGCAGCTACTGTGCTTGCCATGGGAAATTACAGATCCAGGAACGACTTGCTGAAAGATAAGAAATCGTCATGCATCAACTGCTCCATGACAGCGACCCTGGTTCACCTTATTTCATCTTGGTAAACAGGAGATGGTTTGCCACTTTGTAAAAGCATATCGCATTTACTCTGGGGTAGGAACGTGTGCCTGGGCAGTTACCAGGATAAAATTTCTTCATGTGTCCACACAGCTTGCTTTATTGTCAAGCCAAATTACCATGCACCACATGACTGGTAAACTGGTAATGTCAGGTACCACACCTGGTCTTGGTACCCCGCTTCTTCTCTGCCCATTACTAGGGTTGGGGTCAAAAGGAGAGACTTGAACAATTTGCAGAAACTAAAACAATTTTCTGGTCCAACAACCAGAAGAATGATGTGGATTACAGCTAAGGAGCGACATGGAAAAGAAATGGCTTAACAGCATGTGAAATGGTTTGCAGGATTGATCTAAATTACCACTGTAGCTGTACCCCGAAGTGTAATTCTGGTCCTAATTACAAGCTGAGCAGCTAGATTTTTGACAGCTGAAATGGCAGTCAGTAACAACTTGTGCACCTATGCAATAAAATTTCCTGTATTTAAATTCTAAATTTCATAATAACTAAAAAGAAAAAAACCCAACCCCAGAATGTTTATGAAAGTCCTCTTTCCAGTGAAATTCATTGGATTCTCATCCTAATTCAGCCTAATGTTATATTCTGGTACCAACTATCAATACTGATCCAGAATGGAAATATGAGGGTGTTTTATTTTCTTTACTAGTTCTTGCTTGCTTAACAGGATTTCATTTAGGAAGTATGTGAAAAGGCCAGTATTATTGTGCAGCAATTGGCTATAGTAAAAATTTAACCTCAGATATCAATAACCTTTTCACACTTTTTAGTGATTGTGGACTATATTCTCATTTGTTGAGATGAATAGTGTCTTAGTCTGTAAGCAGTAGCTGCAAAATACAACTTGCATGTGCCTAGAAGTACTTATCTCCCTGAATATAGAATAAGTTCGTGTCGTTATGTCTCAGTTCACAAAAAGTACTATATATATCTATATTTTCAAAATAAATGGCTTGTTTTAAACAGGATGAGAGATTGTTTGTACAACGTCATCTGTGTCAGTCCACAGAAAATTTTGTAATGTTTACCTCCACTGAAAGCAGAGGTGATTGATATTCCATATATACAGTGGAAAAAACGCATGCCAGTCTAAGTGGAATTATACACAAATATCAGTCTCTGAAATATGAGATGGAAACATCTAAAGAAAATTGCGTGTCATATGACCTAGAACCCTCAGAAGCCTATATAACCTTCTTAAAGTATGTGCACAAACTGACTTCAGATTTATTATAATTTTGTAAGTCACAGAAACCACAAAATCCAGATGGTTTTGCTTTCTTTGATCTAAAATGGTAAAACTGATGATGACTCATGAACAAGCACTGTAATTTTTCAGACTCAGCATTGAGGATTCAGAAGTATCCAACCAATATAAATGTTAGATTACCAGCATAGCTGCAACACTGTCAAGTATAAAGTAAGCAAACAAATGCAAATGCATTTTGTGTGTGTGGTAATTAAAATCTGAGTCGGAATCTTCTGAGGCCTTGAGACAAGGGCAACAATTACAGGATATACACTGCTTACTTGGGGATGGTGAGATGCAGAAATTCCAGGTGTAGTTCACAAACAGCCGGCAACTGGTGGCTTCCCAGATGATCTGTTGAGGAATAGTGGTGGTCTTGGTGTGCAGCTGGATCCTCGAGGGGTCTGGTGCTCGCTGGCTTGCTTCTTCATACTGCTGAGGATTTACTGAGCAACCTTTGCTCCAGCTCTGCCCAGCTGCCAGTCACGTCCGCGCAGTCCTGGCATAGGGATTGCTCTTGAATTTGTCACAAACAGCTTGTCAACCACTACTGAGGCCTTCTGTCATAGAAGAATGGAAATAGGCTACCTGAAGTTCAGTTCAGCTGCAGACTGACTGATCCTACCAAAGGCTTTTGCAAGATTTTTCCCTAAGTTTTCTAAGATTTCTCAGAACGTTTATGATAGCAAACACTAAACCTTTCAACTGAACTTTAAAATATGCTTTCTTTCACCTTAAAATACATGATGTGCTCTGCCGCTATCATAATTCGTATTATACAGAGTGCCTCTATTTCCAGTCATAGGCTCAAGGCAACATCAAACTCCCACAAACTTAGAAGTCATCAGGTTTCATGACAGCATATGATTTAGCTCTCAGCTTCCTAAAATTTTCTGATTGCCCCCTTACAGTCGGACACAGATGCTTGCTGGTTGTGGTGGGTTGACCTTAGTGGGCTGCCAGACACCCAGCCAGCTGCTCTTTTGTTCCCCTCTTCAACAGGATGGGGGAGAAACTAGGTTGAAATTGCTTGTGGGTCAAGATAAGGACAGAGAGATCACTTACCATCACAGGAAAAACAGACAACCTGGGGAAGAGTAATTTAATTTATTGCCAATTAAAACAGATTTGGATGGCGAGAAACAAAGACAAAAGCTAAAACACCTTCCTCCCACCCCTCCTTCTTCTCAGGGTCAACTTTGCTCCTTCATCCCTGACTCCTCTACCCCCACCCCCCCCAGCCCTGAGTGGCACAGGGGGATGGGGAATGGGGGCTGTGGTCAGTTCATAACAGCTCCACTCTGCCGCTCCTTCCTCCTCATGCTGTTTCCCTCCTCCAGCGTGGGGTCCTTCCCACAGGCTGCAGTTCTTCAGGACACACCTGCTCCTGTGTGGGCTCTCCATGGGCCTCAGTTCCTTCAGGAAACATCTACCTGCTGCAGTGTGGGGTCCTCCAAGTGGATATCTGATCCATCATGGTCCTCTCCATGGGCTGCAAGGAAACACCTGCTCCACCATGGGCTTCTCCAGGGGCTGCAAGGGATTGTCTTCTCAGGCTCCTGGAGCACCTGCTCTCCCTCTGTCAGGTCTCGCCTCCAGGTTTGGAGGGCTGTTTCTCTCACATTTTCCTCACTCCTCACTGTCAACCAGCATTTTGCCCTTTCTTACACATGCTTTTGCCTGAGGCACCACCAGCTTGGCTGAAGGGCTCACTGTGCCCCGTGGTGGGGCTGTCGGAGCCAGCTGGAATGGGCTGTGTCCAGTGTGGGCAACCCTGGCCACTCCTTACAGAGGCCATCCCTGCAGCCCCCCCCACCAACACCTGGGCACCTGCACCCCATACACATTTTCAATTTCTTTCCAATTGTCTGGCTTGTTGTATTTTTAACTTGCTCATTATAACCCAAGTATCCTACAATCAAAAATATCTGAAGTTGGTAAGCAAAATTCGAGATAACTAAGTTACCTTAATATAGGTATTAAATAACTTATGGAGCTCCTATATAAAAGCCTAGTAAAGTTCAGATCTGCTTGGAAAAGTCAAACCTCAAAAGCTTTTGCAGAAGCTGGTACCAGAGAAACGTTTACATTTGTGTCATAGCCTGGCACACATCTGAGAAGAGAGTTAATATTTGGGGAAAAAGACAAATTGTCTGACACATCTACAGGATTTTGTCATCCCATAGGAATTTTGTCAAAACCAAGATCAGATCTTTTTGTCTGTGTGGTAATGTGCTATCCGAAAAATTAAGCACAGGTTAAAACTGGCTCAGATATGATACAGCCATCACGAAGGGAGAGTTGCTAATATATGGTGATGATTGCAGGCAGCGCTCTGCTGAAACCCTGAAAGGCCCAAACACCACAAAAGTGGTAAAAACAAGAAACTGATTTCTGCTTGAAAAGCTTTCACGCCATTTTTCAAGCGCTAAAATGAAAGGCTGTGCTTCTCTCCCAAAGTGCCATGATAAGAAAAATAATAAAGAGACTTCAGCATCTAAGCCCCACAACGGAAAAAGTTCAAGGGCAGATAGAGGGAAAGTTAAAGAAAGGATGAGAGTATACAGGCAAATGGCAAAATAAACGTTCATGTAGAGGATGTGTGTCTGGTTTTCTGTCATCCAGGCCCCATATGAACAGACCTTTTGAGATTATATCTACTTATTTTTTGCAGTCTGGCTAATTATGAGTACATCACATAGGCATTTTCATAATTAGCATCTTACAATATTAGACACAGTCATTAATGAGGTGTTGTGTTGGTCTGTGAAACCTTTTGCTTCAAGTGAACAGGAACTTCCACATCAGATATGATTTTCATGCTGACTGAAAAATTCTAGTTCCCTAGACAGTGTGCATTTCTGCCAGGGCTAAGCCCGTGTGATCTTCTTGGGGCTAGAGCTCAGGGTGAGGGGTGTTGGAATAGTTAGTTCAAATTCAAAGGATGATTCAGCCAGAGGTGCCATGTATTTGCACTTCCATCAGCAGGCCTTTTGTTTCAATGGAAACATGATGATGAGACCTAATAGAACAACTCTTGAAAAGATAAATCAATACAACTATGCTATGCAATTCTACATTGTAAGATGATCAATAAAGGTGCAGGAGTTAATAGCGTTCTGTAAACACATAGCAGTACACCGTCCCTTTCCTTCTATTGCCTTAGAAACAGGGACCAAAACTCAGAAGTTACACCGTTTGCTTTCTGTGGGTTCATGCACTGTGTTACTAAAAAATACTCAATAAGTAAGGCAAATGTTCAGACTGATATAATTTAAGATGTAACATTTTTTTTGTAAACATCAGTAGGTTAGCCTTCTCTTCACTTCTCCTCCTCAGCATCTCAGTTTAGCTGGGAACAACAGCAATGCACCAGAGACACAGCTCTTCACTCGGCATTGGATTTTCATCATTTTCCTCCTGGAAGCATAGCTCCCCGTGGAACACAGCAAAACTCCCTGGAGAGAAATGACACCTCTCAGACACAGAAAACACAGCCACTTACTCTCTTTTGAATGAATCTACCTTGTTTGGATCAGTAGTGCGGCCCTGGAGTGCATTTCCTAGTCCTCTTTAATGATCATGATTTGCTTCACATTATGGAGGGGTCCCTGAACGCATGAATTTGATTCCTTTTGCATGAAACTAAACCGGAAGCTGCAGTCCAGGTGCCAATAGACATGCAGCTCATGGGACCAACTTCATCCTGACGGAAGACGTCATCAGATATGTACTGCAAGGATGGAAGGTCCTCAGAACCAGCTGACTTACAGATCTGCTCTCGCTGGTCCTAGATACCTGCTAATGTGAACATGGCCTTTGTGGTGACCTGCCTTGACCTCAGCAATTCACCACCAAGTTTTCACCTCTCCAACTACAGATGTAGCTTTGAGAAATTGTGAGCACTGCCAGGTGCGCTGTGAAGTGCACAGGTACATTGTGCACAGCCAGTTTAGAGCACATCTCCCATCGACCAAGGAATATTTTGGCGATCACGCGGGACAGAAGAATGGCTGGATGATCAGCATCTCTTCCTCCTCCATGTGCAATGCTACCCTGAAATGTTGGAACATCATAGGAGTAGGTTTTATGGCATTTTAAGAGGTTTTGCCAGTCTTTCAGGTTGGACTAAACAAAACATGTGGAACATGCTAGGGCCTGGAAGTTGGTAACTTGCGCTTTTCTGTTTTTTATAAAGCCAACAAAAGGGATCCTGGCTTTTTGACTCAAGGCCAACCCTGGTGCCAAACAGTAAATCATGGAGAAACCACAGTTCCTTAAATACTGCTGCAAGACATTGCATAATGAAAAAATTCTGGTTTTCCTAAATAAAGGTCTCACCACTTATTGCCTCACCAAGCAGTGTTTAAAATAATATGACAGAGCTTGCTGATTCACTTCAAAAGAAACTGCTGCTGTGCTGAAAGCATAGTTGGAACATTACTACCCAGAATAGATTAGTATACCCAAGTTAGGAGCAATTGAAAGGCGGTGGGAAGATGCTGCAACAGGAGTTGCATTTCTATGCCAGTTAGAACTGTCTTTGCCACAGCATTTATTTTAAACAGATGAATGAAGCAGACTCTAAGCACTGGATTTTTCAGGTGAGTTTGGCGAGCCACCCGCAGTTAGAGGTCAAACCAGCCAGACAGGTTTTCCAGAGAGCCCAGACCTGGAAACTGCTGGATGCTGGGCTCTTTGGAGCATGAGGGTCCACGAGGTTTCTCAGTGTTTGGAAGAATTACTGAAATACTGCCTAACATATCCTAGTCTGAGGACCTACCTAAACTTCCAGATGCCATTCCTAAATTTCTGTGTACCTACTGTTCCAAGATCAGCTTTTCTGAAGTAGTTTGTGTATTGGTACACACAATGTATACAGTAGTTGCATGTACCAACAGTAGTTAGTAGATCCAGATCTGCATCTAGCCAGGACATTGTTGGGGGCAGCACAGTATTTCCAAACGTGGCAGGTGTTTTTTTCTAGATGAGACTGGCCTTTTGTATATTACGAGTCAACAAATTTATAAATATGTCTTAGAGCCTACACATAACAAGTGCCTATTTTTATATCTTCATATTACATTTCTCTTAATTTCATATTAAATTTCCTTGTCTAATTAGATTTTTTATAATGTTAAAAGATTATCTATTCCCTAACAAAGCTCTCACTGTATCTCATTAGCTCAAAATGATAATAAGACATTTGAAATAGCAACATCATGCTATTGTAGCGCTGCATTATTTTATTTCTCTCCCCTAGCGGAAAAATGCCTTTTCAACATTAGTAATTTATGTTCATTTGTCTAGCCACAAAAATAATAACTTTTTGAACCAAAAATAAAAATTTGTTTATTAAAAATTTATCTCAGTTTGAATCCTTTCTTGTGAACACATCTCACATATCATTCCTCCCAAATGTCATAAATTAACAGGAGACTTTTTCTATTCCTCTCACAATAGTCTTCAGAACAATGGAAGGAAAGCAGCTGCATTGTTTTCTTCTTAGACATCCAAGTGCATACGATAGAGTTAGATGGGCTTGTTAGTTATGTATCATAAGTATTTGTTAGCTGCTTTTCAGCTCAGCATCTAAACACTTAAGGGAAACAGAGATGTTTTTTCAAGTGGGTAGTTGTATTGTCATTTCGAAAAACGTAAAGCGAAGTCCACATAAACGTTGGTTGGGGGAGATTCTGAAAACTGAAACAGTTTCCTCTTAAAATAATGTAGGAAAAAACTTCCACCAACACAGAGGTATTTCAGAGGACTGTTTATTTCCTACAGGAGTCAGTCAGCAAATAATGAACATGTACAGGAATAGTTTTCTAATAAAATACATGCTCACGTGCACTTGTGCTGTTCATCATCACTATGACTACAGTGTTCCTCACAATTCAGCATCTTTCATTTCAATCATAAACTAAAATAAACCAGGGATGTGACAAATCCATTCCTCTCCTGATTTGTCAGAACCGGCAGTGCTTGTAAGCACCAGCTGAGGTACTTCTTTGCTGTGCCAGCCTTGCCTGGCCAGCATCTCAGCCGAGTGGGGACGTCTGTCAAGCTACCCATCCACGAGCTTTCAACTTCTCAACTCCAAAAATGAAGACCTGCATGGCAGATGAGGTTTCCTTTTCATTTCCTGGCCCACCATCTGCCTTGCAGAGAGGGTTTTCAGAAAGGCAGCGGAGGATGTGGCTTTGACAGTTCTGGCTACTGCAGGTTCCCAGAAGGCAAATAGAAGTTGGGTTTTGCTCCTGCCTAGAGGTGTGCATTGAAAGGAGGACACCAAATCTACCTCTGACACATACTCGTTGGTTTGTCCTTTTTGGTTCTCTTGGTAGCAAGCCTGTCCTCTTCACATTCGTGAGCGTGTGAGCAGCATGGCTGCAACATATGGGTCTTGTCCTGGAAGACGAAGTGGAGACTGGGATAAAAAAAGGGAAAACATCCTGGTGGGGTGGGAGCTTCATGTGTGATGAGGCTCTGAAAGAGTACGTATGCACTTTGGAGGTCAAATTAAAAGCTCCTTGTTTCTTAGCAGGAGATGAGCTTAAACATTTTCTCCTCGGTTACACTGACTGTATTTGGCTCTGAGCTCATCCCAGCAGCAGTTTTGCCGGAGGAACTGTGATATTGTACAGCATAAGGAGACTTCAGCAGCCCTTCCACCACTTGTTCCCAGGGGCAGAGTCTTGCTAAAAGTGTGTATAATATGAAAAGATGGTATGTACAGGAAGCTATTTCAAGCAACAGTTTCCTCATCCACAGCGGTGTGAGTGGGTGTGCATCTGGGGGTACTGGAACCAACACATCTAATATATCTATATGGAAAACATACTTTCCAGGATACTATAATGTATTTCAAAGTATTGTATGTGAGTAATATAGATGTTGCACATTTCAAACACCTCAACTGACAGAGATAAAAATAGAATTTAAAACATTATGCTGAACAAAGAGAAACATTTCTTATTCCAAGAACAGAGCCTTAAAAGCAGATTACATGCTACCATCATTACTACAAATTCATTTTAATATTCTTTTAAAAATGAGTTATCTCAGTGGTACTCGTCGCTAATGAATGAAAGATTTTAAAAATGCTCCATAAATTTTAACCCCACTTAATAAAAGCAAGTTTTTTCTCATTTCCCCTCAGCCTGCATGTGAAAGTTCATTGTGTGCAGATTGAAATTCAGAACACAGTTCAGAACCAGTTCTCTTTCCTGCAGCAGCAATCCTATTCTCAGGCTCCACACAACATTCAGAATCATGTTGTGCTATTCTAGAAGGAATATAAATATCCAGAGCTGTATCAACAATAAGTCCACTACATATTATGCTACTAGGCATAGAAAGTGCTTTGGTAAAATATGCCTTTTTAGAGCAATCTGCAGTTTTTGTGGCTCTGATGCAATGCCATTTCTCCCTTCGTAAAAGCAAGGAGTGTAGCAAGTTCAGGGTCTTGTGAAGTAAAACCCCTTTCATCCTCTCAAGCATCAATACCATGCATGACCTGATGAAGAACAAAGGGATTAATGATATTCTGAAAGTTAACTATGACTCATGTCAGTATCCACAGCATCATGTCTTTCGGGGAGGCAGGAAATAATAAAATTTCATTGCATCTCTTGGGGCTGCACGATAGTCATATAATTTCTCTCTATGTAAGATGTAGTGCATCTCACTTAATAGTTTTATCCAGTGCTTTCATATTGATTGATATATTTCAGCCAATTTAGCCTGCTCCCTACTTATAAGCAATTAGTGCCACTTCCCGACACAAAACACATATCCTGGGGCAGGGAGAAGGACTTATTTGAACCTTACAAGCTTAGAGCCATCCTGGGATACAGACAAAAGTTCCACATTTAAAAATTATGTGTAATTGATGCTATAATACCTACTGAATCTGCACCCTAATGCCGCCTGTATTTTCTACAGAAGAACCCTGACCATTAAATATGGAGCAATGCTGCCTCAGGAGCATATGCAAATGCTCTATGTTGAATGTGTTTATACCAGCCATGCGCCTCTCAAAAGGAAAAGGTAGCCCCCCGCGCTCCAGGCAAGTGTCTGAGAAACCGGAATATGTTAGGAGACAACAGGGACTCCAGATATTTAGGCAGCTTGGTGATGAGGTTTCATCCCTATGACGTAGTCATCTGTGCCCAAGTCAAGTGGCAGAGCAGCCCGAAGAAGGAAAGCCCTGCAGCCTGGTGATGGCCGGGGAAGCCTGCAGAGCAGCGCCCAGCCACCAACACCCAGCAGAGCTGTTGTGGGAGCATCCCGCAGAAGGAGCTTAGGCTTCAAACAGGCTTTTAATCTGTCAGAAGCAGCTGGTCTTTGAGCAAATTAACACTCATTGCAATATATCCGTCTAGGGCAAGAGGCATAACATTTCCTGAGGGGAAGCTGGGTCAGGAGACACTGATGCATACAAACAAACCATGTAATTACAGTAAGTCAAGAGATCTGCGTTACCTGCAAAAAGTTATATTACTCTCTTATCTTTTCAAGTAGAAATTTCACTATGGATATTAAGGGACTGCTTATTAAATCACTTTGTCAAAAAGATTGAAGCTTAATTCAGACCTTTATTACAGTTGCATGTGATTGATGGGAAATGCTTGGTTCAGCTAGCTGCTTTTTTTTTTTTTTTTTCTAAAAATGGGCAAGTCATTGTGAAATCATCCTAACTCACTATAAAACCACTATTATGCATTGGCCAAAAGCGCCATATTTCCAGGTGCACCCTCACCAAGGTGCACCAGCTGTCACTTGTCAGATGGCATGACAGCTTACCCACTGGGTCTTGTTCTTATCTTGAAAACTTCCAGCAGACAGACAGAAACACACAGAACAAAGTAGCTGATGCTCTGGATGGTCTAATTCCCTAATAGTCTCATATTTCTGGGCACAAGTGTAATCATATTAGACAAGTTCCTGTGGAAATTTATTCATTTGGCTTTATTATACATCAAAGGAGATTTCACAAGGTTCTGGAAATCCAATAAACCTCCCATTTATAAGTCATGGCTTGTAAATACTTAGAGATGTACTCCACTGGAAAAAGCACATTACTGTGTTAATGGGCATACATTGAGCGTCCACGACATTTAGAAGTTCCCTCTGAATTTTTGGGGAGAAACAAGACAAGAATGTATTATTACTTAAGAATGTCACTATTCTAGACCCTAATCTCTCATTGACCTGAACATACACCACGTTAGATTTGGGACCATGCCTGTTTCTTATTTTATATGCCACAATCACTGTGCATGTTAAAAAAAATACACAGTTTCTGTATCTCCTTCCTGTTATTTTTTTTCTAAGCATATAGTTACGTATTAACATAATAATAATGTAATTGCTTTTCTGCGTATAAGCATTATATAAAATGTGGATCAAGAACAATGTGATCTTTCTTTTCTGTGTGAACATCATTAAAATATCTAAGAAGATGAAGTTTGGACAGTTTGGTAATGGCACAAGCATGAGAAATATAGCTAATGATGACAATGCATATGGCTATGCTTGAGAAGACTAACTGTAATGATAGAAATCAACATACAGCACCATGGAAATGGTTACTAGACTTTGAGAAGTTATGCAAAACTAGAGTACAAGAACAGCGGAAGGCTGGAGAAAATTAGACTGGGAAATGCAATGCAATATAGCAATAAAGAAAAGCTTATGCAATTCTGAATTACACACTGTCACAGCGCAGGGAAGTAACAGTCCCTTTCTGTATGTCTTTAGCGGGCTGACAAGCTGTATGCCCCATCCACTTGTGTGCTTCCGTAGCAAAAATTAAAACAAAATAAAATTGAAATTACAGAGCCCCTTGACAAAAATGTTTAAGAATATTTTACTATGTAATGTACTACTAAAACCAGTCATGGGGGACAATTAAATGCAGCATAAAACATGTCATTCCTTAATCTGCTTTTACATTTTGATTAAGAATTGCAGATAACAACATGAAGGGTATTCTCAAAGCAAGGGGCATAATTGGCAAGAGCCCTAGTACTCATTAATTGAAGATTACACTTAAAGAAAACTGAATACCCATCTGATTCCGAATAGAGAGAGCTTTCAGGGCAATACAGCTCAAGTTCAGTGAAATATTCTATATTTTTTCCTTTGAGGATGCCAAAAGCAAAAAGCAGGATTTAAAAATCAGCATTATTTTAGGGGCACAGTGGAAGAACTGCAGAACTGAATAAGGTGTGACCTTCCTGGCGCACCTGGGCGCATACAGGTTACTGTGGTGCGAATTAGCTGCAGTCTACACATGATTCACTGGGGTCCACACGAACAAAGAGCTGAAATAGTCCAATCAATAATCAACAAAAGCATTTATCAGCATCTGGAAATCACTTTTACTGATCAGTGGTTAGATCCTGGCAGTATTTGAGTAAGAGAAAGATGTCAACAATTCAGAAGAAACTGAGAAAATTATAACAAACTGATTAGTGTGCTGAAGATAAATGAGGAAAGATTAAAAGACCTAAAAATGTGAAGGTGCTAAATGACAGCTCGTATTTTATTACACAAGCCAAGAAAGGAGTAAAGTTGGTTGGAATGCATGAGTGAGAACAAAGAATATGTATGTAATCACAATGCAAGATGGGCAAACCTATTTGTGCCAGCCCTGAGAATGTTTTGCAGCTTCCACTACTGCTCCTGCCACCACTCCAAGTCAACAGAAGGTGTTAGTGTTGGGAGGAACCAAAATGCCCTGGAGAAGCATGTGTTTGAAACTGGGTTTTGAAAGGTAAGGATTTTGTTTTGCCGTGGCTACAGAATCCTTTGTGTCCTGCAGTTGTCGCTGGAAAAGAGAAACCTCTTGGTGCTCTGGTTTTCTCAGCAGCAAAATGGGCTCAGCAATATTTCTTGATTCATGGGGATATTGCGACAGAAAATTCAATAACTGGTGTGGGCCAGCAAGCTAGTGTGGGGACAAGTTCATGATTACATTAGTGGGAAGATGAACTAGGAATGTCACTATGAAGACACGAGAAGAAAAGTATCTCTAGCCCAGTTCTTAAAAATCCTCATTGACCCAGATGGGTTTTTGGTCATGTCTTTCAACTGAATAAAGATAGTCTGGGAAAGGAGAGGCAATTCAATTGCAAGAAGAGAAACAGATCTGGCACCACGGTGAATGGAAAAGTGAAAAGCAGAAAATTAGGAAAGAAAAAAAGTGTAGGTAAACATCGGTAAAACTAAAGATTGAAGGAGGGAAATAATAGAGAAAAGAACTACAGGAGTGAAGGTTTAAGATGCAAAACAGTGGCACAGCAAAACAATGGAAAGGGTTTTCAGCTTCCCAAGAGCACCCACACTGAAAGTTTTGCTGCCTCAAAAACCCATGAGGCATTGGTGCAGCTTTATGGGCTGGGAAAGGGCACTGCTGCACAGGGCAGCAGGGTGCTGGAGGGGTCAGTAAAATGGCCACTGCCCCACTGCCCGTGTTGCTTTCCCCAGAGCCATGAGCAAGTTATACTGGGGGGAGAGTGGGCACAGGCGGTCGTTAGCCTTCGCTTTCCCACCTCCTAGGACCAGCAGTGCCCAGCCTGGCTTTCCTGAGCTCTTCCCCTCACTCTGTCCTCATTACTGTGCCAGCAAATTCAGCTTGGCCTTAACTGTCTTTTTTTCCTAGCTTTGAGAGGTGTCAAGTACTTGAACCACTTGATCAGCCTTCTGGACCAAAAGTTAGACACGTGAAACTTTAACAGAGGGCAAGTATTGATCTGAGGCTGCTGCCACATATTTAGTCCTGGGCTGAAAGGAGCAAGACAGTACTGTCTAAACACTCTTTCTGTTCAGCAAAGAGCCTTCCAGGCAAGAAAACTTCTCCGAAGTGATGTTTGCATTGCAGGTGGACGAGTGTGGCAATATAAACCTGTGCAGGGCCTGTTGGATAGGCTCCCATGTCCTGCACAGTCCTTGCTCTAGATCCTGGGCCACCTACTTGGTTGCTGAAGTGCTCAGGAATAACACAGAAGCAATCCTGTGGCCCTGAAAAATAATTTTAATCTGAATCAATTAAATATGAAATTTAATAGCTAGTGAACTTTGTATGAAACTAAATGACATAGCCAGTACTGCCTGGTCCTTTCCTGACTGTTTTGATTTTGCTCTCATTTTATGTTATCAGAATGCAGTGGGATCGTACGCTGAAGACCCTTATTTGTATTACCCAAGTTGTAAATGCTGAAGGTGGCAGATTTAAGTAGGTGTCAGCTTTTGTGCATAGAAAATGAGCAGAAAAAACCAGGGACAGGTAAATGAGTTCAGCTATTGGACAAACTGAGTGTTTCTGATAAAAAATCAAAAGTGAAAGGGTTTATATGAGAGGGCTCCTGCGTCTTGAGGCTTTTGTTGAGGCTGATTCTAGACTTGGTTAGACAAGGTCTTTGGCTCAGGACAAGAGGCAATGTGCACAAACTGAAATACAGGAGGTTTCCCCCAACATCAAAGAAATACTGCTACTGTGAGGGTGACCAAGCACTGGCAGAGGTTGCCCAGGTGGGTTGTGGAGTCTCCATCCTTGGAGATATTCAAAAGCCATTTGGACATGGTCCTGGGCAACTGGCTCTAGATGGTCCTGTTTGAGCAGGGGGTTGGACCAGATGACCTCCAGAGGTCCCTTCCAGCCTCAAACTTTCCATGATTCTTTGATTCTGTGAACACTGTTCCAATTTATACTCCTAATATTTTTGATGTCTTCTTCACAACTACGGGAGTTGGAAATGTTTTTTGGTTAAGAATGAAAGTTGAGATAGTTAAGTACAACTCTCAGGCAAAATACCTGGCAGGGGGCTCCGAACAACAGTATAATGGTTTCACTAAATTGTAGTTCTCTCTTCTCCATTTTGTTCTCTAAACAAACATTCTCTAAAATAAAACAGCACTTTCACAATTAAGTGTATCTGTACTGTATCCAGATCTCTGGCAAATGAAATCACTCTCACTGGTCTGGCAGCTTCTCTCTGCTCTTGCATATTCCCTGCTTCCCCTTGGTTGTGCATATTCCTTTCTACAATTACTAGAGAAAAATATAGGAGGGCAGAAATTGTGCGTGCACCAGCAGCAGACTGAAAAACTGCTGTTGGTGTTCAAGAGCTCACCAAGCATGACAATTTTTGACAATCTGTAGAGCTCCCTGCTTTCACAGGAGAGCAGTTGGAGGTGAGCAGGAGTGAAATTACTGTATAATTGCTATAAAGTCACGTTTACTTCCCAAAGATGGAAGGTACCAAATGTGACAAAGTTTAGCATGATCTCAAGGACACACCAGATCTGTCATTTCGTCACTGTGACATTCTCTCTGCCTGTAACAATTTGTGTCTCAGAAGCAGCTTGTTCAAATTCTTTCAGAGTTCCTTTGCTTCTTTAGCTGGCAAGAAAGTGTTTAGGGTTTTTTTTTTTTTAATACATGTATCAGAGAACAGAATAAGAATGAACACCCAGCTGGCATAGTGTGAATTTGCCAATCAAGCATGACTGTATCACTCACTTAAGACTAGCTAAAGATGCATCCAGGCAGATAGCTAAACTCAAGACGTGGCTTTTCTAGCTAAAAAAATGGCATGTCATCCATCCCGGGAGTCAAAAAATAACCACAACAAAACCCCAAAGCCAAACCCCATGAGATTTACTTACAGTCTATCTGGACTTGTTAAAAGCGTTCGTATGATGCCGCATGGGGATTTCCTCGTTAAGCTGAAAGAGATGGGGAACTGAAAGAAAGCTGCAGATTCAGTTGGGAAGTCACCACAGCTGACAACACAGTGCCCTGGAAGGGGAATCTTTAAACTGGGAGAAGTTACTCTGGCTGTTTCTTAAAGTTTGTTCTGGGACCAAAAGTTTGTATTTGCACTTATTTCATTAGCATGAAAGTGGGAGTGTTCTGGACACAAAGAAATGGGTGGGACTGTCCCCAGAAAGAACGTTCAGAATATCCTACAGAGATTACTACATAATTTTGAGGACCAGAATTACAGAAATGAGATGAAATTCATTAATGGAAAAGATAAGGTCATACACATAGAATTTATAAAAAGAACTTTTATTATGGACTGTAAATGACAGACAGGTAGAAGGAGTTGCCTGTATTAGTCACTCACAACATGACCCTGAACCATCAGTGAGATTTGGTTATATGAAAAGCAAATTGGCTGTATGAGAAAAGGTCGCTTTGGAAGAAATCAGGAGAGACTGCCTCCATTGCAAAGACTGGCAATGCTTTGCGAAAAACTGTTACACACTGCATGTCAGCTGTGCTGAGGAACGCTGAATTCAAACTATCTAGTGCAGAAGAATCGGAGTTACAGAGGCTCTGTGTTATAGGAGAAGATTAACAAAACTTACTGATAGGCTAGACAAGCTGAGAGCAGCTATGACTACTGCCTATAAATATATTATAGATTTAAATGCAAGGGAAAGAAAAATGCCTAACTGAAACACTGTATGGCACAAAGGCAAGTGGGTATGAACCGGTCTTGAATGTGTTCGGGCTAGGTGTTAGAAGGAGCTTTCTAACATAGAGATGAGGGCAGTTCTGGTCCAGCCCTCCACCAAGAAGTGCAGGAAAATAACATATTTAGTGTAAGATGAATCTAGCTGTTTTTTTGGAAAGTGTTATATCGAGTATTTGCTCCTACAACAGCGAAGTACTACCTTCCAAACACAAGATCTGTGCCAGTCCCATGACCTAAAGATCCAACAGATTTACCTGCTTAGCAGATGAGATTGCAGTACACAGATCTGGCAAGCTTTAAACATCCTGGCCAACGTGCCTCAGCAGCCCAGTTACAGCAGAGCAGGCTCCACGCGAGCCGATGCACCTCACCTTACCGAGGAGCAGAGCTCTTCTGTCATCTAGCATCACTGCTAGCAAAAGGAGCAAATAATTACAGAACATTTACTTGGCAGAGGCAGCCAGTGTTGAACCCCATATGCCAAAAGGAAATTGCTCTCTCCGTCTCAGTAATACAGGATTTATCTCTTCATTGCCGTATTTAAAAAGACAACAATCTGACTTTATGTGTCTGACCACTGTGCCTTCCCAGAGCTTACTGCTGGATTTATGGCCTTGTTCTTGACTGCTCCAGTTAATGAACTACTCGAAGGTCTCCTCAAACAAGAGCTATACCTTAGAGCAAGCCAGGTGCCCTCACACAAGCGCTGTACCTTGCAGCAAGCCGGTGGCACGCAGCAGCAGCAGCAGAGAGACCAAGGAAACGGGCAGTTCCTGTCCCTGAAAAATAAATGGTTTGTACAGTGGATTAAAAAACTTGCACGAAAGGTAAGTGATAGCTGAGACGGGAAAAATTCTTGTTGAAAGTAAAGCGCTGTCCTGTGTTTTCCCAATGTAAAAATGACAGCAGTGCTGTCAGTTTAAACAAAGCTTTCAGCCACACAGCGAGATGCTGAGGGTCTGCACTCAAGATACGTGCCCGGCACCCTGTGCCCGTGCAGTGCTTCTGACCCTCTGAAGAATCAACATGTATGGGACTGAAAAACCCCTGGACAGTAAAAGCACTGTGTTGCAAAAGTCACTACCTTCGCCGTAAACATATTTGTTTACTTGGATCGGTACAAATGCTCCCGCCGTACGTGCTGGGCTTCCGCTCAGTAAAAATTAAACACAGCCCTTACAAATAATCAATAGCAAGGATGGTCTCTTCGCTTTTTTTCCCCCCATCCCCGCTCACGCCGGCTTATTAGTGAATAAGAAACCATCTCGCGGGATGACAAACGACGTGCCAGCGGCCCTCCTTCCCCGCCGCCCCTTGGGACCCGCTCTGCTTTCATTCACCCGGCAGCACGATCCCCGCACGCCTGCCCGCGGCACCCACCGGCCCGGCCCCACGCCGCGCCACGCAGGGACCCCCCACCCGCGCCCCGCGGGGGCGGCCCCGCCGTGCGGGGCGGCGCTGCCGCCGCCGCCGCTCGCCCTGCCCGCCGGGCGAGGAGAAGCCCCTCACCTCCCCTCCGGTCCCGGGGGAGGGGGCTGCCATCACGTGTGCTTCCTCCCCCTTCTCTCCTCTCTCCCTCCTCCTCCTCCTCCTCCTCCTCCCCCTCCGCGGCGGCGGCGGCGGCAGCAGCAGCAGCAGCCGCCTCGGCTGCGCTCCCTTTGTTGCAGCGGAGCGGCGGCGCTGCCGGGCGCCTCGCACAAAGGAGCGCGGCCGGGGCCGGGCGCGGAGGCGGCCGCCGCACCGCCGGGCTGCGGGGGCCGCGCTGCTCCCCCGGGGCCAGCCCTGCCCGCGGCCGGGCGGCGGCGGCGGCGGCGGAGGCGGCGGTGGGTCTGTGCGGCCGCCGCGGCGGGGATGCTGAAGGTGTGCTCCGGCGCGGCGGAGAAAGGACGGTCCCGCCCGGGCGGCGCCGCGGGCTCCGGTTGATGCTGCGGGCCTGCCGCCGCCGCCGCCGCCGCCATCCCGCTGCCGCCGGCGCTGCTGCTCGGCCGCCCCTCGCCATGCTGGGAGAGAGCGCGGCCGCCGCCCGGCCGCTCCTGCGAGCGGGACCCCCGCTGGCGCTGTGCTACACCTCGGCCCTCCTGGCGCTCGCCCTCTCGGCGCTGCCCGCCGGCCGCGCCTCCCACCCCGTGCCCGGCTCCGAGTGCCAGGGCGGCGGCAAGGGGAAAGGCATCAACTGCTCAGGTAATGCCCCGCCGGCGCCCACCCGTGCGGGCAGCCCACGCGTGCACGTGGGGGGCTCAGCGGGGCTCCCCCCCCACCCCCCACCCCCCCCCCGCCCCGGCGCGGCGCTGCGGGCGGCGGGAAACAAAGGAGCGGCGCCTGCCCGGCCCCGGGTGCGGCGGGCCGGCGGGGAGACCCCCCTCTCCGGGGGCGGTGGGGCGGGGGGACGCCACTCTCCAGCGGCCCCTCGCCGAAAGGAAGGAGTTCGCCGCCGTCTCCCGGCTTTTGTTGCCGCCCCCCGCCCCGCCGCCGCTGCCGCCGCCGTGCCGGCAGGTGCGCGCCGCCAGCCCCGCTGCCGCCCGCAGCCCGGCCCGCCGCCCCCTGCCCGTCCTGCCGCCGGCCGCGGGGCAGAGCCGGGAGGGCAGCCCCCGCGGCGCTCGGGCGGGCTGCTTCTCCCGCCTCTCTCTGTCGGGGTGTGCAGCCCGGAGCCGGGGCAGCCGGGTCCCCCTCCGTCCTTGTGCCGGTGGATTCTCTCTGGGTGAGGTGGTGTGGGCTGCAAAACGCTCCGCGATGTGCGCGGAGGAAGCCTTTTAGGCGTTTTGCCTGCTTTGGCTGCATGGCAGGAGAACGCTTTATGAGGTCTGCCCATCCTGTGCATAAGTGTACGCCGGCATAGTGCAGTTTCAATGTCGATGAATCGGTTTGGCATGACAGCGGTGTGTTTTCTCGTATCTTGAGGGATACGGTGTTTTTAAAGTCGAACAAAGTAAATAGGTACAATATAAAGTTTGCGGTTTGTCAGAAGGACTCGTTTTGCTTCTAAACCGAATATTTAGAAAAGGTAATTAATTTTTTTCTCAAAAAAAAAAAAAAAAAAAAGCTGTGTGTGCCTCCTACTGCTTTTTAAAACGATAGGTTTATTCCGCTGCGAGGATCGGCCAGCGAGAGCCCCGCAAAGTGCCTTCTCCAAGGTGATGAACGTTTCTTGCCCTGTGCGCAGAGGCCCCCGCTCCCATTGTCTTCAGCAGGGTTTGGAAGGCAATTTCCACGTTGGAAAGAGCTCTCGATACTTCCAGGATAGGGTCCCCAAACTGCGTAACAGCTTTCAAGAAATGAGTGAATGGAGTAGTTGGAATCTTTCTCCCAGTTACGTTTTATAATACAGGTAATGCCGCTGAAGCAGGCTATCAAATTCGCAGACCGGCAAACTGTGGCAAAATGGTTTTGCAATATAATAAATCTGCTATTCACTCTTGATGTGCTCGTTTGCTCTTCGTTTTAGCCGGTTTAGACATCTACTGTGTTAGTGTGTGATACCACAATGCTACTGTTTTACTGCTGCCTGACTTTTTCATTCTATCTGTATTAATATCGTGGTTATTTTTAAAGAGAGGTTAATAGGTTAATGTGTCACTGGCGTTAGTGGCTTACCCATCAGAGACATGTGGGTCATTAGACCACGGCATGTGCATAAATCAGTGAGATTAAATATGAAAGGCTGATGAAATATATGAGGAAGTTTCTAAGATAATGGTGGAACTCACAGATACACCATTATTTAGAAACCATCATGGAAAGAGGGCTTTTCAACCTGGAATTAGAAAACCGTATGCTATATCGAAGACACTCAGAATGATTTGGCTTTACTAAAAATAGCCAGAAGCCAATATATGTGCTATATATGTACGTATGGCAGGTGCTGGTTTTAGTGTAACTACAAAAATACAGAAGGAAAATTTAATTTAAAAGTGCAATAGTCAGATTCTGCGGTGTGGTAACCGTTTCATGCAAAACTGCAGTGTTTCAGTTCTCAGCATTTATTTTGAAAGAACTAACATCAACACCTAATATCTGGGGCAGATTTTCCCCTCGCTTACCTCTGATAGCTTCATTAACTTTTACCGGATAAGCTGCTCCCTGCGAAAGTTGCGTTTCCTATACTTACACGCTGGGCCAGACGTTGGTGTTAGCACCTGTCTCAGGGGACTGCTACCATGTACATTGCTATTTGTATCGAAAGTTAAACTTAAGAACACTATTATTAGTTTTTCTTCAAACATTTGGACTCTCTAAATTACTTTCCATACTCGAAGAAGCAAAATTCTTCTCTGTTATTTTGTCATTTTAATAACTGCATCTGGTTGACCTGCTGCCCTGGAACAGTTTCTTACACTTTTTGGGATGGTTCCTGAGCTTGTATCATTTTATTGTCACTAGATTAGGTAGCTACCTTTATTTTTTGTTAAATTTTTAGGAAATGCTGAATTCCTCTCCTTTATTCCTGCAAAATATACTGGTTTTGCTGTAGCAAAAGAACATTATAAGGTGGAGGACACAGGCAGACAACGTGAAAATTAAGATAGCTTTTTCAGCCTTGATTCTGCCCTTTTAGCACATGCATTGCAGTTTGTTTTTTTGTTGAATTATGATATAATTGCATCCCCCCCGGCCAAGGGAAGAATAGAAGGGAAAGGCTGTGGGTGTTGTCTACGTAGACTTTAATAAAGCCTTTGGCACCATTTCCCATGGCATTCTGGAGAAATTGGTTGCTTGTGGCTTGGATGGGCATATGCTGCAATGGGTAAAACACTGGCTGGATGGCTGGGCCCAAAGGGTTGTGGTGACTGGAGTTAAACCCTGCTGGCAGCTGGTCACAAGTGGTGTTCCTTAGGGCTCAGTATTGGGGCCAGTTCTATTTAATATCTATCAATGGTCTGGACAAGGGGATGAAGTGCACCCTCAGTAAGTTTGCAGATGACACCAGGTTGGGTAGGAGTGTTGATCTGCTCGAGGCTCTACAGAGGGATCTGGACAGGCTAGATCTATGGGCCGAGGACAACTGTATGGGGTTCAACATGGCCAAGTGTCAGGTCCTGCACTTGGGTCAAACAACCCCATGCAACACTACAGGCTTGGGGGAGAGTGGCTGGAGAGCTGCCTGGCAGAGAGGAACCTGGGGGTGTTGGTTGGCAGCCGGCTGAACATAAGCCAGCAGTGTGCCCGGGTGGGCAAGAAGGCCAATGGCATCCTGACTTGTATCAGGAATAGCGTGGCCAGCAGGAGCAGGGAAGTGATTGCGCCCCTGTACTCGGCACTGGTGAGGCTGCACCTTGAATACTGTGTTCAGTTTTGGGCCCCTCAGTACAAGAAGGACATTGAGCTGCTGGAGCGTGTCCAGAAATGGGCAACAAAGGTGGTGAAGGTTCTGGAGCACAAGTCTGTGAGAGCACCTGAGGGAACTGGGCCGTTTAGCTGGAGAGAGGCTGAGGGGAGACCTTATCGCTCTCTACAACTACCTGAAAGGTAGCGAGGAGGGTGTTGGTCTCTTCTCCCAAGTTACTAGTGATAGGATGAGTGGAAATGGTCTGAAGCTGCATCAGGGGAGGTTTAGATTGGATATTAGCAAACACGTCTTCATCAAAAGAGTTCTCAAGCATCGGAACAGGCTGCTCAGGGAAGTGGTTGAGTCACTATCCCTGGAGGTATTTAAAAGATGTGGTGCTCGGGCATGGTTTAGTGGTGGACTTGGCAGTGCTAGGTTAATGGTTGGACTTGATCTTAAAGGTCTTTTCCAACCTAAATGATTCTGTGATTCTATGACCCTATACAATCAAGTGATTAGAGCAAGAAACAGACAAATAAGGCATTGTCTGGAGTTCACTGATGATATGGACTTTTATGTGTTTTTTTATCTGTTAATCCATACTTTGCTAAGCTAGGAAAACTGAAATAGCCTCATTTTACCAGAATGGAGTAAAATACAAGTTAGTGTTTCTGGAAAAGAGAATCTTAGAGTTGATGTTGTAGAGATATTGTATTATTCCCAGCACTACCTGTAGTAATCTTCCGTAAAATTTCTAATACTCAGTGACTGTCTGTGAGCAGGGTGGCGTGATGCTTGCTTCTCGGCTCAGGCTATAAGATAGTTGTGTCTTTAATAACGGCTGAGTGTAAAGGTAAGTACAAAGCGTAGTTACTTCATGAGTTCCTAATCCGCCGTTACTCTCGAAAGACACACACTGTGTGGGCATCTTCGGTTTCAGTTTCAGTCCAGTTGGGTCTCCGGTGTGGGATAGGCTCCGGTCACACCTGTGGCAGCCACAGGGGTTGCAGTTTGATCAAAACTGAGCAAACGCTGAGGACTTCGGTGAGGGGTACACAAACTTAACATGAGAGATTGCTCAGCGCATTGGTCTGGATTTGTGCACCCAGGATTCTGATTAACAGAGATACGTTTGTGTTGGTAAGCCTCTCAGCTTGCTGCTCCTTCATGTGATAAAATACACTTGTTTGGGATGATTCCACACACCTCCTATGAGACTCATAGGCCATATACTGCCCCCAATTTCTTAAATTCTCTCTGAGTGAAGTGAGTAAAGATAAAATTGTTTCAAGATAGCTTACTGACGATTGAATGAGGTCAAGGAAAATTTAAGGACACCTTCTCTGTCACGGAATTCCTCTTCTGAGGGGTATAAATGCTTTTCTTTTACACAGTCATAACATGTCTGAAATTGTTTGTAGATAAAAGTAGGTGGAAATTGCCGATTAGGGAGAGGGAAGGGGATGGAAGGACAAAGGGAAGTATCCATCCTGTGACAGGGTGATGGCTGAGTATGTGATGGGCTGTTTATCGAACATGGAAGCACAAGCTGTCAAATAGCTTGTAAATTTTTAGAACAGCAGAGAAAGTGATAGTGGTACCATCCTTCACCATATATACATTATGTTAACTTTCAGTATGCTTTAGAGAAATGGTTTCTGCCCTGAAGTAACTCATGGAGTAAATTAGACAAACAGAGAATGTGGAAACATTAGAAAAAAGAGAGAAGTGAAGCAGAGAACATGGTAAGCCAACAGGAGTGCAACAAACACAAGCAAAACTCATGTCTTTTGATATTTTAAAACGTGGTAGGATGAGAAGGGAGGGGTAGACATCATCAGTGGGGTTGAAAGCATCTGAAGGCTGGACAAGGGCAGAACCTGAAAACGGATGGGAATGGAAGGTGTTGACAGGTACACGAGTGGGAGGGAGTAAGGAATCCATACGAGAGAAGATCGCGGCTGACAGCAGGAGCAACTCAGAGGAGATGGACAAGCGTGGCAAGAATTGACCACATATATGGTTTTAGTTTCCAAGCATGCCTTTTTCCAGTGTGTGAACAGAGTTTTAGAGGAAGAAGAGTTGGGAAGGGTACAGAAAATGAGTGAGACGAGCAACAGGAGATCCAGTTTATATGTAGGTAAGGCAGGAACGTCCAGGAGCATGATTGTAAGTGTGTAGTACAACAACAGAAGAGAAAAAAATATGTTAATTATTGATGACTGCACACACCCAAAGAGGGAGCAGTGCATTTAAAGTATGGCTGCTGTCACTGTTACTAGAGATGCATGTGGTACCATAGAGAAATAATGCCTCTTTTTGTCTCATCCTTGCTTCTATCTACTTTCCACCATCAATGAATGTGGTCTCCTTCAGAATTTGCAAGTCTTTTTCCTTGGCATCTCCTGCTGAGGTCATTGTTCCCCCATAACCTTCATGTACAATGGAGGCCGTTCGATTAGGAGGGACTCTTTGTTTCCATTACTTTATTAGATTCCATTAAATCTGTTCTTCAGACCCTGTAGGAGGGATCCCCAAGCTTACGATCACTGGATACCAGTGCTAGCAGAAGAGACATAGCAAGCATATTTCAAGAAAAAGAAATCTGCTCAAATCTTGTCTGAGTAGCACTTTGATGTGGTCCATGTAACATATTTGTACCTGCTGTAATCAAGGACTGGAAATTAAGAACATACCTTCTGCATTTTGTATGTGGGCTACCAGTGGTGCTGTCTTGTTCAGTGCTTGACAGCTCGTGGGGGTGGTGGGGAGTGGCAAAATCTGAGGTCCTGGGGGCCAAACCAAAACAGAGGAGTACTTGGAATACTTTCCTTTGGCAGAAAACCATCTTTGCTCAAACATTGTCCTTGCCTTTGCTAGCTCTTTTTTCTTCCAAAAGGGTTTGACAGTGGCAGAATGAGATGCTGAGATTTTTAAAAGTGCTAAAAACCTAAATGAACAAGTCTACTGTAGGGTTAGAAGAACAACATTTGGGGCACAAGCTCTAAATGCCTAAGGAAGCCGTTTCCTAGGAATATGATTGTTCAGTCACCTTTGCAAGAATCTTTTTCTCAGAAGTATCTAAGATATGTCAGCACTGAGGATGAGGCACGCTTTCAAAAATGCTGTCTGTAGTTATCGACAAATTACAGTTTTAGGGCTCAGACCAGGATGAACTGTCACTACTTTAAGGCATGTTACCTATTATGTGCAAGCTATTGTAGCTGAAAATGTCACCTTTTTCCTTAGGATACGAAGGAGTCTAAAGCTACGC
This sequence comes from Phalacrocorax carbo, assembly GCF_963921805.1. NCBI lineage: Eukaryota > Metazoa > Chordata > Aves > Suliformes > Phalacrocoracidae > Phalacrocorax > Phalacrocorax carbo. The sequence goes on along the minus strand of NC_087514.1, from coordinate 67,956,891 downwards.
ACATCTGGTACATCTACACTGTGAGGTGAAGACTTGACTTTACGAGTGGGTTGACCAAAATGAGTTTTATGTACACTCTTTCTCACTCTAGGCTTGTGTGTTGTCTGAAGCATGGCTCCAGACTGTCCCTGCAGCTCCCTTGGCCCGGCCTGTACTCTATCCATGTGGCAGATATGAACACAGATTTGGGAAGATATAAACCTCAGGCACTCCCAGCCTCTGCAGCTCAGCCTTGGTTTGTGCCTGGGCTCCGTGGGGACTCACCCAGAATGAGATGTGGCCTCAAGACTGGCTTTTATCCATGCTTATCTGCTGGAACAGACATACTCTTTAGTTTTTTGTGAAGATTAAGTGGGTGAGGAGGTTTTTTTGGTATATCATTCTAAGGTACACAAGGCCAAAACAATTTTTGTTAAAGGTGTGAAGCCACACTGGCAAGAACGTAAAGGCAGGGGATAGAAGAGACGCACAGGTTCAGGTAAATAGCCTAACTGTTTTAAAGGATACACATCTTTTTTATGTTTGCATAGATAAACTTGATCTGAAATCAAGTGTACGGGACTAGAATAATTGGTTATTTTATCTAAGATACTATGGCTTATGTTCCTGTAAATTAATTCTAACAGTCAGGACAAATAAACTGTGATATGTGTTTGTGCCGATCGAACTTCTGAAGTAAATGATCTAGACTCAGTCAGGTTACATATTGCTTTGAGAAACTATTGTAAGGCATGAATATAAATCAACTGTAAGTAAAAAGTAAAAACAATGATTAAAAAGAGAAATTAAAACTTAAACAGTAACATGCACGTATTTGTTTCCCTTTAGTGTAATTACCTAGACATGAAATGTCCTTTCAGTACAGATTCTTATGCTGATTAAAGAGCTGAAAGGTAATTAAAGTAGAATCGAAAGTGTCAGAATAGCAGCAAATCATCTCATAACAGGTGTCACTCCATCATTGTCACTAGTGGGAACTGGTAGCGTGATGGAGCAATTGAGGCTTGACTGAAGGCACTGGATTGAATCCAATTTCTTATATCATTTTCTCAAAAGGGGAAAAGAGGAGTTATGTCTGTTGTGGAAAATATTGCCAAGAAAATATTCTTTCTGTAGCGAGACCTCTGATAATTCCTGTTAAAGAGAGAACTAGAAGTGGCGTTATTAAGAGCAGTCTGGCCCTTTTCTCACTATTGATGTATGGATAAGTTCTTCTAGAGTTGACAGAAGACTGGATAAAGGGGAGAGTTAATATTTACTTGGACTTAAAAAAAGAAGCTGTGGTCAAGGTCTTTGAGCAGTGAAGTACAAAAGCAGAGAATCGCACAGATAGCGACAGGAGGCTCGATTTACCCTTTTCCTATAAAGAGATTATCACGTTCCACCATTGATCTGTCAACTGAAAGTGCTTGTGACCTTTCCAGCCTGTGGTCAGACTTTGGCAAGTGTCCACAAAGCAGGTAGCGGCAGCAGTTCCCAGAATAACAGTAGCCGTAACATTTGGGGAAGAACAAATGCTGAGCACCAAAGATGTTGAAAAAGGATCTGTTCTTCTGACTTTAGACTTCTGGTTATCCTCCTTGAGAAGTCCCTACAGATGCTGTGGAACGGAAGTGGACATAGAGAATGTGTTGACATTTCTGGGGTTAAAGCCTGTCTTTTTTTAAAGCAGACTGTAATATTTAATAGAGCTGAAGACCAAGGAAGTTCTTTATAAAATTATTCTTTAAAAAAATAATTCTATCCCAAGAATAGCTTTAGATAATAAGAAAATTATAATTAAATAATGTGCTGTAAACTCAATCGTTCTCTCTAATTGCTGTAGTTTATTCTTAGATCATCTTGAAATTATAACAATTTAGAAATACAGAGAAATAAAGGAAGAAAAAAAGAAAGAGCGTGAGAGAGTGGAGTTGTATTTTGTTGAGCTCCTAATTGTGTAGAGAAGGGCTTGTTTGACTAAATCAATCCGTAACAAATTTTATTTTATGAAAGCATTTCTTGGCAAAACGTGTCTCCTTTATGTGATATTTTCCTTCCAGAAAAGGATAAGAAGATACAGACAAAATCTAGTTAGGAGTAAGTTCAGCAATCAAAATTGTGATCTGATGAAATGAAAGTTTCCCTGAGAACCTTAAATCTGTTCCTTTGTCTTGATGAACAGCTACAGTGTATGTTTAGTTCTAATTTAGTCCACAGATGGCTTCAAGGGGATCGGAGAGCAGAATTATTTGATTTTGTATTATTAGATAGATACCTAGTGGTGCCATTAGTTGTTTAAATATTTGGGATTTATGGGTCATACGCTTTTCAATTTATTTGCTTGCTTGTTTGTTTTAAAAAAGAAAAAAACTTCAGGTAATTTTTTAACCTTAAAGATTCTTACCAGGGAACCTTTGCCTTCTTTGGAGTGGGGAGCAAGATGCCAGTGGAGCTCTTTGCTAGAAGAGTACCTAGAAGACGTCTGTTCTTGTTACCCAGTTACATCTCCAGACCTGTCTGGGTGTGGGCTGGGAGACTGACCGGGCTCTGGATGTATTTGCATATATATATTGCTGGTGTGAATGTCTCTGTTCCAGAGAGCAATTTGATGTTACACTGATATCACATGTACAATTTTTTTTAAGTTGCTCTAAAACTGCCTCGTTGGTCATAGCATGGTTTGTGAGGAGGTGGTGTTGGACTAGCAAATCAGGATTTATTTTAGGATAATTTAAATTCTCATTATAGTAGATGATATCTAAAGACTGAAAAGACAGGGCTTTTCTGATAATAGTTTATGTGTTACAACAACAGTGTTTAAAGGATCTGATTCAGAATAAAATTAAATCCTTGTAATACCTCTTTTTTGACTTGGTATTATAAAAATAAATTTAGTTGCAACTACAGTCTTGAAACACCCACATTATATAACAGTGCTCAAGCTGGCAGGATCCTCATCCATGCTTCAGATATAGTGTTAATTAAGAACAGCAGGAAAACGTGAAAATGAAAGAGAAGAAAATCAGGAACAAGACAGGACTGTCAGTAATTTTTCTGAAGGGACCTGGCTTCTCTTGGTAGCTGCCATCTCTCTCCTAGCCTGTTTCTACCAGGCTGAGACCTTGCTAAGCTCCTGTATGTATTAAATAGGTGCAAAACTCTGTGTGCTTTTGTAAGATGCATAGAGCATCCCGTGGGGTGCAGCTGAAGAAGAGGACAGGAACGATGTTCCTGACAAACAGACAAAAGGGTGTTCAGGACATGAAATGGTTCTCAGGTCTGGTCTGGAGGCCAAAACCTCCTCAAATCTGGCTCTGCCTGGACACAAAGCCTCTGTAGGCAGCCTCATTCCAGCTGCCTGGCTTGCTGGCAGGCAACAGCCAGGTTCCTCAAGGAAAGATGCTGGGGCGTCTCCTCTGCTTCACACCAATCTCATGGGATCGATGTGGAAGCAGATGGGGTGAATAGGGGTGGCCAGGCAACCTAGAGAGCTGGATCTGTGCAAACTCTGGTTAATCTGCCCTTGATCACCATAGTCTGTTGGAGATGAACACGAAATGCTCAACTTCAGGAGCTCCAATTGCATCACGCCAGATCCAGCCCTGGATATTTCCCAGATTGGCACATTTCCACCCAGCTTCAGGAGTTCGACACGTTTCAGTGTTCACCTACTGCTGACCATCCTGCTTTAAGAAGCACTTAACCGGTCTCAGTTACTAACTCATGTGAGCACTGCATATGATGGTGGAAGAAGAAACACACAGCCCCCAGTGAAATCATGCTGTCACATCTACTTGAGTATGACTGTAGAAAACCTTCTATAAACACGTATATCAGCAGTGGGTGAGAAAGTGCTCCACTGTTTAAACCTGAGGCGTAGAGAGGAGTTTATTGTACCTACCTTACAAGAGTTTTGCTTGCTTTCCTAATCAGAGACTGTTTCACATGCAGTTTCACATATGACTACAAAGAATGAGTGATTAGGTAAGTATAATTTGCAGAAGTTGCTAAATTTCCTCTAGAATTTTAAAGCAAACAAGAATCTTAAGAAAAGCAGCATAAAAGCTTGAGATATGGGCTAGGTAAAGGTGCCAGTGCATGTGCAGAAAATGCCCAGAATAGCCTATGCATTCAAAATGAGTGAGTGCTTTTGAAAATGTAAGTTTCAATCCTTAAGGGTGTCCATAAAACAGAAGACCAAGATATAAAGTCTTTAGCTGGTTGACGGAGACAGCCTAACAGTGTTTTTCAACAGGTATTTCCATGGAAAATTTGATAAAAAATTGTGGCTAGGTAGCAGTTTGTTGCTGTAAAACTCAGGGAAGCATTGATCTAATTAAATGTTTACGTTTTGCTAATTACTATTGACTCTGATTGTGTGCTGCCTTTATCTGATCCCTCTGGGAGAGGCAGAGGTCAGTGTGTTGTGCCGAGTGGGTTCTCTGGGGCAGAGGAGAGCAGCAGAAAATCCTTAGAAAGGCTGAAGAAAGGGACCCCCACCTGATATGTGCAGTGGTGGGCAGATGAAATGTTACTTACCTAAAGCACCGTGTCCCTCCAACCCCTTTTCCTTCATCCTTAACCTCTTGCAGAAGTTTACCTAGTCAATTCTGTGAGGCAGAATTCCTTTTCTCTGTCTTGATTGGAAGTATAATTTTATGAAAGTATCATTTCAAGGTTATAAAAGTGAAAATAAAATAGGCAGGCTCCTGTTAAGGTTATAGAAATTCTTTCTCATATAAAACATGGGCTGGGAAGGCAATTTATTTCCTTGTATTTCTTCTCTAACTGCAAAGGATGTCTTTTCTTTGCTTGCATGGATATTTACACCTAGAAGAATGTCTTTGCAAAAATAGTTATATGTGTTTGAAATGTGCAAAACTGGTTCTGAGCTGTAAGAAATATTCTTTTTCATGTCAGAACCTAGTGGCTATGGTAGGGATGAAACAAAAATTTTTGCTGGAAAACACAAAGAACATCTGCTGATTTTTTTTTTTTAAAGTGAGGTTTATCATTATCTCGATGCTCTTTGTTAAAATCTCTGGCTGTAAGAAGAGTTATCCAGGTGAGAGAACACAACCTCCACATTTGCAAGTGATATTCCTGCTGCTGGCTGAGCAAACAAAGAGGATCACTGGAACCAGACTCCGAATTTGAATGTTTTGGGTGATTTATCTACCAGATGGTAAATGCAGTCCAATGTAAAAAATTAGTCTGGGAGCAGGGAATCAATCATCCAGCAGGCTGATCAGCAAAGGGATTTGGGTGTTATAGCAGAAAAATTAATGAGCTGGCAATCCACTGCAGAGCAGCATTAAAACAAAAAGATACTACACTGTAATAAAAGAGTCCTCATCCAGAAGACAAAAGAGATGAACAGACTGCTTTATTAGACACTTGATAAACCTAATCTAAACCAGTGTATTAGATGCCAAAACCCTAATGTTATTCAAACATAATGATTAAAAAGTTCAGTATAAAAATCTGGAAATCAGAGTTAATTTAGGAAAGTGAAGTTTTTCACTGCTTTCACATTTGTTTCCCAAATGCATAGGCTCTTCTGTCATAGGAATTATTTATTAGTATTCTATATTACAGTAATAGATATTTCTGTGCTATTTAAAGTCACAGTACAGTGCATTCAGAATTACCTAATGAAAGATTATAAGATACCAATATAGCTTTGTGCCATAATTATGTCTTTCTATAAAGATTTTGAAAATGAGTCCCTAGCCCCTTTCAGTTACTCAGGCTACAAGAGATCAGAATAACTTCGCCATCAAAAGCTCTTCATGACTTTTCTCTGATTTTTCATGGGAAGCCATGGAGTCTCCTTCTACCAAAGACTAAGAAGAGGTGGCTCCTGTGCTCAATTTCGACTTTTTAAGGATTTCTTTTTTATTCTAAGGTGCAGGTTAGGCTTTTTGGGAAATGACACTATGTACAGGCTGCTTCTGTAGGGAGGAAGGGCAGCAGCAGGCTTGGGACGTGCTGGTGTGGGGCCTCGACACAGGTGGAGAATGTAGCCGTGGGTCCCCTCTCAAGCCTGAGGCATCAAAGTTACCTCTGTGACTGCAGGTAGCAGAGGGAAGTAGGTTGGAAAATATCTCTTTTCTACTGTGGAAAACTGCCTGACACCGCTCTTGTGTGTCTTCTGTGAGTAACCGCTTTTATTTCTGAAAAAGACCAAGGAGATAGGGCTGGGATTGGTAGGTTGGTGGACAGCTAGTGAGGCATACACCCAAAATCTGCAGTGTCCCTGTACGTCAGGCAAATGTAATTCCCAAATTGTCTCGCACTTACTCAGTATTTCGTGCTTGGGTTTGGTTTTTTTTGTTTGGTTTTGGGTGTTTTTTGTTTTTCTGTTTTTTTTGTAATGATTCCTGGAGAAAGATTTCTACAAACACAGGGGAAAGGAGGTGACAGTCTGACTACGTAGAGTGAAGCCCGCTACCTAAGGAGTTTTTCCAGAAGGTCTAACCATTGCTTAAAATCAACAAGAGCTCCTTGATCACGTTCCCTGTGAAAAAACAGATTTCTCTATGTACAGAGTAAGCAGTAAAAACCTGCAAATATTAGTCTCATACAGCTCTACAGATTAAGGGTGTAGAAACAATGATTTTCCATAGACTTGCAGGAGCTGCAGCCAAGCCCATACCAAAGTGATGGGCTTGACTGCCTACATTTCTCTGAACCACAAAGACATATTTGCCTTAAAATTTTGCAGAGCATGTAAAAGTAGTTTCTGATGTTGTGCTGGATTATATTTACACAGCTCCAGTGCTAATCAATTTCAGCCTGGGTGTAAAGAGGAACTGTACCTCAGTCAGTGTTTGTGTATCTTGGGGCTGAAATTGGCCTTCTGTTTCATTTCAGTCGTATGGGTGTGAGACAAAGGGCAGAATTTAGTCGTGTAAATATTTACATATACATGTAGGTTGTTTTTTTTTTCTTCCTGCTATATATGAAGATATTTGCTAGCTGTATTTTTTCTGCCATTTTGGATGTGCACAGCACTGTTAAAGGTGGCTGACCAAGGCTGTGGCCTGAGGGTGCCTGTGGCCCTGCATTCAAACAGAAAATGCAGATTAAATTCAGATTGGCAGCGATGCAAGGTCTATCAGCGTCACAGCAGCAAGATGATTCAGAGCAGGGGTGATAACGCGCCTGCGATCCTGGCCTTGTGCCCTTCCTCACCCTGTCCCCCTGGCCTGACTGGCTGTACCCGGGGGGAGGAAGGGGCTCCACTCCTTGCTCACTTGGCCAGCTGTTGGAGGACACCTGGCAAAGTCTAGATGTCCTTTGCAGTGTCTAGGCAAGGGCAAAATGAGAGGCAGCAAGTCAAAGTTCCTTGATTCTCCACTCTACACCCGGTAATAGCGACTAATTTATGGCAATTAGGAAGTCTCCCACAAGAGCTGTAAGCTGACACCAGGCGTATTTTGGCAGTGTCTGATAGCAGTGCTCCTCGGCCCCGGGAACCGCAGGGAAGACAACCCATGAACTGGCTAATCCGCCGTTACATTTGCCGAGGGGATCCCCAGTAGGGAACTGTGAATAATTTCCACCTGCTTCGTACTGCATGAGTGGCGCGACAGGAACAGGGGGAGAAGGATGAATGTATTGAAGGAGAGGTGGCCGCCTGTCCATCCTTTACTTGTTTCTTAGTCTGAAATGCTGAGCATCGCAGGTTTGGCGGCTTTGTCCGGCTTGCTGGTGTGGTGGGCTGCAGAGATGCCATCGGCTCCAAGCAAGCTGGAGGTCATCAGTTCTCTGCAAACCTGGCAGCTCTACCAGCCCTGCGAAGCCATTGCTATAAGAGACGATGAGGCAGGAGAGAGAGCATGCCTTGCTGTAGGGATGCCGCGCTGTAGCCTGACTATAAACTCCCAGCCCCTGAAAATCCTTTCAAGGCTGGCAAAGGGGGTTAGCAGGAGCTTTGGGAATTGTATTTCTCCTTGTGTCTCAGTAAGGATAAATGAGCAGGCAGAGAGAAATTACTAGCTATAGATTTAGCTGACAAGAATGTGTATGGGAGAAAAACATATTTCAGTAAGCTGAGCAACTCCTCGCCGGTGATTTGTTTTTTAGAAGCATAATATAGTTGTTGAAGTTTGAAAGGAATGGAGCTGGTGGCTTCAGTCCTTCCTGGTTTCTGTAACTTACTGGAATTACCAGAATTCATTAAGAAACCTGAACGATCAACTGGGGGCTTGTTTGTTTGTTTTCTCCCTGTGACTTTTATGTGGCTGGTTATTTTGTTACTTTTCCAGGGGTTTTCTGACTGTTTAATTATGGCTTTCAAAACTAGCCATAAATAGCATAGTGTATGGGTGTGTGGAGAAGAGAGTTTATGCAAACCTAATTATGCTCCAGCACTATTCATGCTGCTTAAGTTTCAAGGATATTACCCAAGAGTTAATTTATTTCCTTTCTCTGTATACAAAATAGGAATCTAATGCTATTTTTATAAAAGTATGTGTATCATAAAAACGCACCACAATGATTTTTTAATTTATAGATCTGTTAAAGGATTTTAATGAGACTGAACTGCAAGAGGAAACTGAGGTTTTTGTATTAATTTGGAAACTACCAGATTTAACTATTACATTTTGATCTCTTACATGGAAAATATTCTTTTGTTGGAATTAGCTTCTATATAATATTCTGAAAATAAAAAGGTACTTTGTCTTTCTTTTGAAGTCAGTAACTACTTAAGATATTTTTATAAACTCTTGATTTTGATGTAGACTGGCAGGGTCTGTGGGGACCCGGAGGTATGATTACCTCTAATTACATTTTGAAGTACACCCCTGTTGTTCCCTTCTTGAAAAGGTCTGTAGTTTTAGAACACTCACCGCTGGCACTAAAACCTTTCAGACCACAAATACTGCGACAGCCTTTAAATTCTTTTGGTTGGATAACTCGCCTTTTTAAGTAAGTCGATGTTTCATTTCCTATATGTAGTTAAGTTCTGTAACTTAGTTCGGTATTTCTTCCTGTGCTTTTAGATAGAAAGGTAATATTCCCACAAAAGAGCTTGTCATACATGCTGACTGTCACGCCGACAGTCTGTCATCCACATGGCTGGAAGAGATCTCCCATGGCGTCGAGCCTCCTTGGTCACTATTTCTGCACTCAAGCCTATTCCTCAGAATTGCCCATTTCTTTCTGATTGACTCCACCATATACTATTTGCTTAACCACGTCTTGCCAATGGAATTGAAAACTTCATTTAAAAACTTAATATGCAACTTATATTAAAAAAAAACAATAAAGAGAATAGACATTAGGGACGTTATTGTAAATATTCTTACAGTAATCGTGCTCTTGCAACTTCTGTCTTCAGAAATTTCCCACCTCAGGAAGAAAACCAGTAACTTTTTTGGATGTGGTTTCAAACATCTCTAAAACGTACACATGGACCAGAGTAGCCTGAAAACTGCTTTACACGTTTTTGTGTTAATTAGACTTCAAGTTTGAGTGAAAACTTGGATGTTAGGAAAAGAGTGGATTAGGGTACTTAGATTTTTTAAATTGAACTTGATATATTCAATGAACAGCTTCTACTGCTGGGAGTTATTGCATCCCGCTTGAATTGCTTTAAGAAAAAAAGAATCCAGACAATGAGAAATGCCCAATTAGTGAATATGTCTGGAAAATCTGATTTGAGCAACTTGTCTAGCATTGCACAAGGACATAAAAATTACATTTGCTGAAATAACATTAATTTGGAAATCTTCTGGTTTCTGAGTACTTGATTTGCTCTTTTATTATGGCTTTGCTTAACATAAGTTCCTTTGGAAAAAGAAAAAAGAACCACCCTGCCCCCTAACAGGTAGGGAAAATACAGACATTTCATAGGATGGACTGATTTTTAAGTGGCTGCAAGGAAGGTTAAAATCTTTATATCCTGGCAGAGACCTCTCACTTGAATTGATGGCATAATGGATACCACTGAAAGTAGTTCTCTTTCAGCCAGCCACCTGAAAAACAGAGTTTTTCTATATACTTACTGGAAAGCAAAGACCTAGCAACCCTCTCTGTCTCTCTGTCCAGGCCTGAGATCCCATATTTTCCAGTGGTTGTTTTTTTCACCATCCTTGCCTCTTCCACTCTGTGGCCCCTCTCCTCTGGCTTCCCTCATGGTCTTCTTTCCACCTGTGCTGTACCTGCCAGCTCTCTTTGCTTCATAGTCAGTTCTCCGCTTTGTACTTGGACCGTTTTCTGCTCTCGGGCAAGGAGACCACTGAGACCTTACAAATAGGACAAACATACAAGCTTGCCAGCGCTGATTTTTGGCGATAGCTCACCTGGGACACCGCAAAGAAGGAGCACATGGAAGGGGGAGCCTGTGACCAATTTTGCTAGTGGCATGTAACAGGTAAACCTCTTCTAGTGGCTTAATATTTCAGGTGGATTGGATGTATTTTCACATAGGAGAGTACAATGGTCTGAGCCTTGGAAATCATGCCTCCTTCACTGCACCTTGTATCTCAGCTCCTGTGTGCAAACGTGGAGAAGCTCAAACACCTTAATGGTGCAAGTTGCAATTTTATGACTTAAAAAAAAAAGACAGAACAACGTACATGCCCCAAGTTCATTCTTAAAAATTGCACAGCTGGAAATTTTCTATGAAAACGATGAGCCTGCATGCTATAAAAAACTTAAAACATGATCTTATGATGGAAAATGTAACAGACTGTTAACTAAAAAGACAATTCCCAGCTCTGTGTATTATGGCAACTTTGGAGTTAGCAAGTTGCATTAAATCAAAGAACTCCGCATTTGAATCATAGCGTCATAGAATCAGTTGCTCGAGAAGCTGTTCAGAGGTTAGAAAATGCCAACATTTCGGACTATCAGATTCACTCTCTCAAATAAGTCAAATAATACCCTCATTTTCATGGGGACGTTCCTGAGATACTCTCACAACCAAACCTGCAGAAACTGTGTACAGCTTTTTCTTCCTGGCTCAGTAAGCCTGTCTATTTCTTGTTATGGAAAGGAAAAGAATACAAGTGTAACAAGTATTTATGCTATTTATCTCATAGAAAAATCAGCTGAATAATACCATTAGATAACACTGGAAAACACTTTTGCAGAGCAGGAAGGGAAAGTTATAGGGTTTGGTTTTGGGGAGGGAGTTGGTTTTGGTTTTGTTTTTTAAATGTGACAGAAATCCTGATTTAAAGTCTGGTTTTATGAGCCAAGGTATTGACCTTATCCAGGGTTTCGCCCTCCTGCTCCTGCTTGCCCTACCTCAGCCTTCAATGCACCCCACGCTCAACTAGGTCACCTCACTAAAAAGTGGCAGAACACTAACGCAGCAGAAACTGCCTATTTTCTCTTCTTAGTGTTATTACTGACTTGCTGGCTGTTGTGACAAGTACCAGACATGACAGGGCCACGAGTTGGAGAGAAGGGAGGGAAAACGAGGAGATGTGAGGCCTCGTCCCTGTCGGTACCAGCGAACTGCCTGCAAAACCGTACCCTTGCCACACCTAGAGAAGGTCCTGTAGCAGGAACTCTAGCCAGCGCTTCGCTGCCTGGCCAACAGGGCAGTCTATACTCCAGAGGTTAACCAAATAGGACGATAAAGTTTTTAGGAAAATGTTTGTGCCTCTTTGCTTGGCTAGTGAGACCATGTATGTATTTTACGTATGGCATGACTTTTGAGTGAGTCATTGAACAGGCATCATGTATTCGTCTTGCACATCTCCCTGGCTTGGAAAGACTCGCTACAGCCATAAATACATTCTTTGCCATAGATTTTCATCATAACACTGAAATAATGAAGTTCAGTATTTCTCTTTCTGCATACTGGGCAGAAATCTTGTGGAGTAAAGATCTGATCTTTCTGAAAATGGGGAGTAGCGTGTGGGGATGTGCAATCAGATTGATAGGGAAATTTCCTGCAGATTTTCAGTGTAACTGAAGTCTGTCAGACAGAAAAGATTTGTTCCCTTTTTCAGAGTCTTAGTATAGAAGCTCTGTGTATGATTCATTTTCTTGTTTAATTTGCCTTCTTCTTCATGTTACATTTCGCTAAGTATATTTACTTTTATTCCTGCCATTCCACATGACAGAATTTATCTGCAAGAAAGGAATTTTAACTGCAAGAAAGGTTTTATAGACAGAGAGTGAAGCGGCAAAACATGAGGCAGGAATCTAATGCAGGATGTTAAGCACTGTCTTTCCCGAAATCGAGGAGCAATTAAAGTTCTTATTCCACTGAAGAGCTTGAAACCTGTAAAGTAATATGGTAGCATAATGGGAAGCAGCTCTTAATGAGTTTATGCAGTTATTGCAAGTTAAAACCAGTTGCATGTTTGGCTAACAAAATACTGAGAATACATTAACATTAAATGTTGGTGATAATGCAGTCACAACAATAGCAATATATGTAAGCCTCACAGAGCTATTAAATTCACTGTATTTTCTATGAGGAGCAAAGAAGCAAATAAACCAAGACACAGCTGTAGGGTAAAAAACCCCACAGGATTAAACCAAGAAGGCATGGTAGCTAACAAAAAAGAGCAATCAAGTTCACCTTGAATGGCAAAAACAAAACAACCCCAAACAAAACAAAACATAAACCTCCTGTCTCTGAGGAATCTTTTTTTCAGAGTTAGCGTCTCTGAAAACATGCTTGGTGGGAGATTTTAATCACCTAATCAAACAAGTAATAGAAACATTAATGATTTCTAACCTGCTGAAACTCGACATCTCTTGGGGTTTGCTTCATCATCTGAACTTACAAGATCTGCATCTGCCAGCTTGGCTCACGAGCACAAAACCCGAGAAAAACAGGCTATTTCTGAGAGAGCCGTGTGAACCCTTCCCACTTTAGCAAGACAGTTGATTTGAAATACACAGGGTTTTTCCCTTGTGTTTACGGAAGCAGCCTTCCCAGGTACTGGATGGTAGGGAAGCTGAGGGGACAGTGGCTGTACTGTGCTTCTACTCCTGCCCCTCCCTGCAGCCTGGCATTGCCTGCGAGCTTGGTGACTTCTGTCTCAGCACAGGCCATGGATGAAGATATTCAAGGCTATGTGTCCCTGGTGTACCCAGCTTGTTACTGCCTACCAATGGTATGTCAAGGCATTGACCACTACTTTTTGAGCCTGGCAGTCTGGCCTATTTGCAGCCAATTGGCCTGTCCCACCTGTATTTCCTTATGAGACTGCTGTAGGAGATAGTGTCAGAAATTTAAATGTATTTCACGTCTGCCACTCTCCCTTCAGACTCTTCCTTCATGGAAGAGAGTGAGTGGCAACAAGCATGATTTGCCTTTGAGAAACCCATGCTGGCTGCTCCTGCTAGTTTTCTTCTCCTGTCTGTCTTTGGAGATGGATTATGAGAGGATGTCTCCAGGGGACTTTGTAGGGGCTCAGGAAAGGCTGACCCACTGGTTATTCCCTGGGTCCTCTTCCTTGCCCTCTATAAAGATGGGAATAATGTTAGCCTTTTTTGTGTCGTCAGGGACGTTCCCCTATGACCTTGGTTTTTCATGGGTGATTGACACCTTCACAGTCACTCTGTCAGATCCGTGGGTGAAACCCATCTGGCCTGATGGATCTAATCATATCCAGTTTCTCCAAGTAGTCTCTAACCTATTGCTACTTTGCTGTTGGGTGGCCCTCTGGTTTCTGAACAGGATTGATACCTGCTGGAACTTTGGAGCAGGCTTTGTTTACAAAGACTTGTAAGAAAGGACACTGAGTGCTTCAGCCTCTTTTTTGATGACTGTTGCTTGTCTCCTCCCCATACATCAACAGGCTCGTATTTTTCCTGACCTTCCTCTTGCAAATAGCATTCCCACAGAATTGTTTCTTTTTAACCTTAATGTCCCTTGCTAGTTCCAGCTGGGCTTCTGCCTTCCTGTTTTTGTGCCAGAGTGCCCAGGCAATGCTTATATTCTCCTCCCGTCTTGCCTATCTTTATTTACACTTGTGTGCTCCCTTTTTGTGTTTTCAGGTCATTAAGACTCTTCTCAGACAAGCGGGCACTCTGCCAGAAAGGTGAACTCAAGACAGGGAATAATCAAAGCCATATAAAGGTGTACTTGTGAAAATACAGCAGACGAACAACTTTCCTAAAGGAGATAGATTTAGGTCAATGAGGGCAAGGACTTTAAAATAAGAGGTAGTGGTGTCCTTGTCTGCCCAGGAAGAGGACATTGACAGTAAGGACATCAGAGTGGGTGAAATGTCAGACTGTCCATCCTGGTTTTGGATAAATTCTTCATTTCGTGCGAAACTTCATATTACTGCAGCTATATTGCTGCCAAGACATGATTCACTGTGGAGTCAAAAGTGGACAGGACAGCAGGAAAGTAACGAAAGCAGAGAGCTTCCTGAGGAAATGGAAAAGTTGTGTCTGTCTATGTAGAAAGTCTGCTGAAGGTTAACGTATAAGGGGAATTAGAGAGAGTAATTGGCTGGATGTCAGAAAAGGTGGGGCAGGATGGCAGAGTGAGCTCTGTGGGGTGAGGAAAGTTATTCCTCAGAGAAGAGGAATTTGAAGATGAAAAGATGAGAAGGAAGAATTCGTTATTAAGTCTGGGTCAAGTGGCTGAGACAGGCTAAAACAAGTGAGTAGGGAAAGGTCTTCAGTCAGAAGTGAATGAAGATTAAAATTGCTTGAGTTCAAGGTAAAAGTTAAAGAAACGGAAGAGGAAGATGCAACTATAAGAACAGAAGGAATGCTAAAAAGAGGATTTTGAGATATCAGCTTGGAAAGAAAGAGTAAAAATCTTGCTGGCCTCAGAAGAGAAGGCACAAGCCCATGGGGTGAGAAGAGGAACCCTTCCTAGCCATTGGGGATCAAAACTGCATCTTTGTGAGAGAAGAGGCTGTGGGTGGTGGTGAGGCAGGATGCAGTGAGGGCGTGGCAGGAGAGGTCATGGGCAGCAACCAGGGTGTTGGAAAAGCAACTGGAGAATTGGTGTTCAAAAAGGGAGAAGAGAGCAAGGGATAATATTACATCTAGCTGAGGAACTGGCTAAGTGAGAAAAAAGGTAAATTAAGAGGAAAGAAAAAACCCTCCTACGTTAGGAAGCAGGAGAGGGAAAATCAGTTCACCAAAATCTAATTTCTTTCTTTTTTTCTTCTTTCTTAAAACAAAGAACCCAGAAAAACAAACCTTCAGCCTGCTAGTGTATCTTTATCAAAATTCTTTTATCAGTTATTGCGGTTTCCAGTTAGAAAAAAAAATATATTCTGTGTTTAACAGACTGTAAGGAAAAATGACAGATTAAACCCCTAATCCTGAAAATATGCACGTGCTTAATTCTGCAGTCTTATACTTATGTTCTTAACTGTTTTGTTAGATCAGAGCTGGAGTGCTCAACTGCTTTAAATAGTGAAAATGAAGATGCTTTCAAAAGGATTTAATACCATTTCAGACTTAGAAGATTTGGATATTAGATCAATAATACTTTTTAAAAAAACCCACCCTGAAAGACACACATAATTTTTAATGTACTGTGATATCTTTATACAACAGTAAATTCCATGTATTTATTATTCATGACATTTTCAAAGCTGAAGTTACTTACTTAATGTTTATTGGTACTTTTGAAAATCTCCTCCTAATTAATTTCAGAAAAATGTATATTCAAATCCAAAATTAAATTAAGACACATATGATGCTGGACCTAATCGACAGTGACTGGATCAAGCCTTTAATTTAAAACTAGCTAAGTATTTTTCTGGTTTGGAATCAGAAATATGGAACATACACAAGCTGTTTTTTGTCTTCATCATTCATACCTAATTCATTCAAAATATTTGATTAATAGTTTTAGATTGAGATTTCTCATTGGAACTTCTAGCTGTGCTGTCTAGTTAAAATGAATTAAACTATATTGTCAGGGTTTTCTGAGCATACGCTGACTTTATTCCTAGTGTTCCATATTAAAATGAATGAGGCTGATATGAGAGAAATTTATGAACTCATTTAGAGGCCATTCTGTTTAAAAATATAATTAATTTTTGCGTTCTTTTCTTACATGTTTCAAACTTTTGGTGAAGAAAATTAGAGTGGTGACAAAGAAACTGTGCCCTTTCTTTCCGCTGATTAATATTGTTTATAAATATGGAATCACCCAGTGTTATATTTTTATCCCATAGTCTTTATGGAGAAATACGCAAATGGAGGTGTAACTCTATATCTGTGACTTACAAAAATAAGTCTTATTCCTCTCTTCTTTTACATAGTTATTATCCAATATAAATGTTATGTTATTACACTGTCACAGCTTAATGTAGACAGGCTGATCTTCATCAGCTTTTATCTTGGCAACTGCAAGAAGTTCTGCGATAAAATTTGGTACCCTGATTTTGGTTCTCAAATCATTACATTTACCTATAGGTGGGTTTTTTTGCACGTTTACAAGTACAGTATAAAGTTTAAATATACGAGTTGGATTTGAAAGACAGACAATCCAGAAAGGATTATACTTTTCTATGTGTTACAAGATTTTTCAGGAAATTAGTGTTGCTTGCTGTTCAGGTCTTAAACTAAGGGGCTCATAATTAAATGTCACTGGTATCATTTTGATTTGGTGACTTAGCAAAAACAGGGCATCTTGATCCATAGTGTAGGCATAAGAGAATGCGTGTTCTGGAGAAAAACTGGTTGGAGAAGAACTGATGAAAATGAATGTTTATATACAGAACCAAGGCCTTTTTGTAAAAACTAATATTTACGGCTGTATTTGAAAAACATACACTAGATACAGGAGGCACAGTTTTACGTTCTCCTTCAGCCCCAAGGGAAATAGAGCGTCCTGGTGTGCTGACCCAGAAGCAGCACAAGCCAATGACTGATTCATCAGAAGGTCTTCTAGCTGAATATTCCTCCCTCGAATGCACCTGCCTGCCTAAAAAAGGACCGGCTAGTTCTGGAAAACCTTTGCTGACCCATCCTGGAAGCAGGGAGGAAGACAATGTTGCAACGAGTGTATGTTTTTCTTTTAATAGCATGAGGCCATCTGGGTCATTCTCTGCTCCCATAATTCATACTCCGCACTGCAAGGAAGACAAACAAATGTTCTGTTGGTGTGCTTATCTTATACATACAGTGATTTTTATGTTAAGGGTTTCCCTGAGACAATATAATTTAAATTGTCTGACATTTGGACAGTGTTTGGGTTTGACTGAGCTGTCTGACAGATGAATAACACAGTGAATTAGGGCTGGACGCAGCGCATGTGCATTACATATGTATATAATTTTTGTGAGGTTAGATGAAACACAAGACCTTGTGCCCATAGAGACACATTCTCCATGTAATGTGCTCCTGTAGCAATATACTAGGGTACTTTATAGTATTACTAGTGTACTAATGCTAGCAGTTACTCCTGTAGAAATAGTACGCTAACAGATTTAGTCTGGTAGATACAGTATATATCCTTGAGCAGAAATATTTCTGGCAATATCTTTGTGAGAAATGGTCTTCCAGCCCTTGGAAAACAGCTCATTGCTGAATTCAGCAAGTATCCCATCTTCTGGCAGCAGTGTGCATGAGCAACACACCAGCATCATCCAGCTTTTCACAGTGGACACAATTTAGAGTTCAGAAACTTCCTCTGCAGTCCATCGCTTTCTTGATTTTATGGAGCTGTGCTGTTTGGTGGGTTTTTTTTTTTAGCTCTCTTGCTTTTTGCCATCCTTTCCCTCACTGAGGTCCTTCTTATAGACAGCCTCCTCCTCTTCTCCTATTCTCCTTAGCCTTGTGATATTTCATTATTTTTTAACAGGCTTATGGACAGAAGAGGTAGAGGCAGCCTGCTCTGCTAACGTGTTGCTGTAACCAGCTCATAGCTGTGGTATCCGAGTACCTTCCTACTGCGCGTTAAACAGAACGATAGCATTTGTCTTGTAGGATCCTCCGTTTTCTCTCTCCATCCCCTAGGGCAAATTGGATGCTGATTATATTGCTGTACTTAATGAGTTTATTAGTGAAGCAAAAGTTGAGGAGAGGGAAGATGCAGACAACAGGAAAAAAAATGGAGGACCAGATTTGTCAAGACTCTCAGGCACTGTAAAACTGTCTGGGGCAGAGCATGGCTTGTCTCAGCAGGAGATGGAGTTCTCCCCAGGGACTGCAGAGTATGCCGTCTCTGGGTCTACGGACCATCACAAACATCATCGTTGGATATGCAAGGGAAAATGCATCTCCTAGTGTTTGTGTGTTCAGTCATGTTCTGTGTTTGGCCAAGTGCTGTCTTCTTCCCTCATTGAAACTCACATCTTCCAAGAACTCTTCGTGCTTTATGCTCACTCTGTTATTCTACATTCTTTTTGCTTTTCTCATCTTGCAAAGAGGCTGACTTTCTTGTGGCAGGACAAAGACCTTTTACTGTTGATGGACTACATCAGAAGCATTTTTTGTCCTCTATGTTCAACTAAAAGTGATCCAGCAATCAGAAGAGCACAAGAATTTCAAGGAAGATTTTATTTCCCAGTGCTAGGAACAGTAAGGGGAAGATTCAATCATTGTGTCCTTCTCCAGGAAGCATCCTCGGCCCAGGATGAGTGAAAAAGCGAAGCTGTGATTGGATCTATCACTTGTATCCAGTGTTGCCTTTGGTTTTTCTGGATGCCACTTTTAGTCCCACTGCTCCAGCTGCGGCGAGTCATTTTTACTGATATCCCCTTATCCCTCTCTGAAATACGGGCAGGTGCTTACAGCAGTCAGCATATATTGATTGTGGGCTGGATGGGGAGGATATTTGGACAGATGGGATTTTTCAGAGCTGTTTGTCCAGCATGGGCATATCCAGCTGCTCCCTCCTTGGGCTTATTTGGTGCGTGAACAAATAAGCACTATGTATCTCCCTCTTTCTTCTCTGGACCTCAGAGAGGGCCAGACAAATTTGAGTCACTGCCATCGTTTCAGTAGCTGTGTCTTGGAGATGCAGACTTTTAATTATGGAGGTGTTCTGGGTCCCTGCCTGCTCAGCACTGTTTGTTACAAATATAAATAACATGCTCTATCTGTGTGCAACACTAGGAGAAAAGATTTCTTAGCATTTTAAGACCAGTTTCAAAGAAGATTTTAGCAATGAGTTTGGCAAGTTTTCCTGCTGTTTCAAAGAAAAACAGAAGAGTGCCTGTTCTTACACTCCAAGCACTCTGCCAGTTCTTTAAAAGTACAAAATAAAAATTTACATTGGTCTCAGTCTTAATACTGCAGAGCACAGAATAGTGCCTCTACCTCCTCAAAGGGGCAGATGGGCAGGTATGTATACTGTGAAGGCTCTCCTCTAACAGGACTTTGAATACTCTGCTACTCTACCCAAAACCATCAGTTGGCCCACAGACGACAAAAATCACTGGTCTTCCATTTTGCAGGGTGATGGGAGTACCAGTGGGGGTATATTTCAAACACAGGTGTAGATTAAAATATGATAGCGTGCTTCAAAATAAAAACATTCAATACTTTAATATTTCATGTTTACGATGAGACATTTAGATGTTATTGTCTATATTGTTTACAAAGTACTAAACTTGCTTTCTCTTTTTTATGTATTTATATACACAGAGCAAAAAAAAACCCACACTGCAATTCATGAATTTAATTCTGTTGTGGCAAATATCCACAGAGGACTTAGGTAAAAAATGTTGTTTGCTTAGCAAGAAATGTAAATGCTTTCTTTATAAAATGTGTTAATTTAAAAAAAAAAAAACAACACTTACTACATCAAAAAACTTACTAGATCAATTTACAAATATGTTTAGTAAAACATCCCTTTTTTCCTAACTCTTCCTTGTAATGTTGTTGTCATTTCATGATGTAATAAATGGCCAGTCTACTAACTACTTTGGGGAAAAATGTATTTTTGCAGAAATTAATTTGCACAGAAATCCTGTAAGCTTATATTTATTGGTTAATTAACATATAGCTCCAGTTGGCATAAATCATTGTGTCTGATATATAAGTATTAGATTAATTCAGTTGTCAACAGAATACGTGGAAGGATAGTCACTGAATGATATACCGCAGGTTGTGATAAATGTATGATTACAAAAATGAAAGTATTGCGAAAAGCATATGAAGCATTTTTATAGGGCACTTGGTTTTCAAATGACCTTGTAAAACTAATTGTTTGTGGAAAAAGAGTGTTGTTCTTCCTTTGAAAGCCTGCTTAATATTCTTTTGTTATTTTATCTATTTAAAGACAAAGTCAAAGGAAATTTGAAAGATTTTATATATTATTTTCAACCTAGTCTCTCTCTGAGGGTGATATTTTAAAGCCAGGTTTTTGCAGGTAGTCTTTTAAATCCTGTCACTGAAAATATACAGTGAAATGGAAACATAGCATTATTGCAGAGTTGCAAAATTCTCCTGCAAATAATAGCATTTGAATGTTTGACTACTGAACAGCTTTTATATAATGTAATTCAGATTAAGGCTGGTGTACAAACATAAGCCTTAGTTAAACGCATTCAAAGAACATGGGTGTGTGTATTACCTTTTTTAAGCCAAGAGAAATTACATATTTAAGTCATCACAAAATGTAAAATGGGAGGGCAAATCGTCTGAAATTTAATTTTAGGGCCAGAAGGGACTGCTATGAGCATGTAGCCTAACCTCTGCATGCACATAGCCTAGACATTCCTTCAGTAATTCCCATATAAAGTCCATAATTTCTGGCTGAGCTGCAGTGTGGATTTTAGGAGGACATCCTCAACTTGACTTTTAAAGACTTGAAAAGGCAGAGCATCCACCAGGTCCCTAGGTATGTTGCCACAGCGGTTAGTCCTCCTCAGTATGAAATCTGCTCCACATTGCAGCTTTGAATTTGTTCAAGCTTCTGCTTCCAGCAGCCATATCTTGATGTTCCTTTGTTTCCTAAATTAAAGTGCTCTCTACCATCAGGAGCCATCTTTCTGCTGAGGTGTTTGTACACAACATCGTCAGCTCAGCCCCCGAGCTTCCAGCTGAGAGAGAGGATGCTAGTGCTTGATGCCAGAAATTATATAGCCTGTTTCCAAATTACTGATGACAGATGTAAGTGGTCCTCAATGTATATGGATGTGTCATATGTGTTGTCCCAAGCCTAGCTGTTACAGACCACCCCACAGCTCTGGGGGATGTCATGGAAGACCCTCTCTAAGCATCTATTTTTAGTATATATGTGAAAGCTTTGTTCTAACACATGCAGCCAAGGTTCAAGAAACGTGTGGGAGCTTTGTCCTTGAGATTTCTAAATACTGCAGAGTTCCTTTGCTACTAGTCCCAGGTGCGGGGTGGTAGCATTTAATTGCTCACCCGAGGAAAGCCTCTGCAAACCTCCAAGTCGTGCTTTGCTGCTCAGGTTTAGGGGGCCCCAGCAGCAGCTTCTGGGGAGCAGAACTGGGGCGAGCTTGCTGGCACTGGCTGAGCAGCCGAGGCAGGTGCCAGTGGCCTGTGGCCAGGCAGGAGCTGCTGGAGGGGGGAGCCAGCACAGTGGCACAGCAGGGCACCGGGGAGAGGGCTGGAAGAGGGATGCTGCGGGTCTCCTCCGCTTCGGCAAATCCTGACAATGACAGAAAGAAGATGCACGTGATACAGGGAACTGTGCAGCCATGCATGGGCCTGACGTGGCTGAAGAGTCCATGTTAAGCAGAGCTTTGATGCCTCCTCTCTTTGAAAACCAAGGGCAATTTCCCCACTTACACGCGGCTGTAAGCATAGGAAAGCTGCCCTCTGCAGAAAAAAAAGAACTCATCACAAAAGCAGTTTTTGATGAGGTACAAATAATAACTTTTGTTTGCACATTACTAATATGACAAAAGCGTAAACCTCAGACAAGTATGTCTGAGGATAGTGTATATGTATATATGTACTTGGGCTTTTAAAAGGGCCAGTTTCACAAAGCTGATAATGCTAATGAAGCTCTGAGGAAAAACTGTTTTCATAGAGCATTCATATTGTTTTAAAGTTTAGATTCCAACTATATTTTACCAAATGCTCTAGTATACTTATTCATCCACAGTCTAGTGCAGAGCGGAAAGAAGCAAAGTTAACAGGTAAATTAAAGTTTCCACATGTACATTAACAATTCCCATTTATATTTTTTTATTTATATATATGTGTGTGTGTGTAGAATCATAGACTTACGGAACATTTATGTTGCAAGCTACCTCCAGAGGTCACCTAGTCCATCTTGTATATGTATATGTGTATGTGTATGTATATGTATATGCGTTAGGAAATGAAAAATACGGATGTTGATACAAATTCATTGTTAGGAAAAGTAGTGAGTTGAAAAGGGAAACGAGAGAAGAAATCAATGCCCAGCAGAGGTAAGAATAATACAATGTTTTCAAGGCACAATGGGATGGAAAAAAAATTCTAACAAAGGTATTTTTCCATTACTGCGTGGAAAGAGTAGAAAATTGCCAAGAGTTGTACAGAAAAGTGCTCGACTTGAGGAAAAATTCAATAAATACTTTATTTTGAATTAAAAAAAAAGCCAAATGATACATCTATATCAAGAAATAATGAGAAGATGAAAGAAGTATTTTCCCATTCAACAGTGATTGGGAAGAATTTAAAACTACCTGTTGATAATTTTCAGATAGGGAACCGAGGAGTTGTGTCAGTCACTGTCGCTGAGCTGGAATAAGCCTGAAAATGGGGATGTTTTGAGGACCCTTTCACCAATAATTGAAAGTGCCAGATGGGATCCTCCCCTAAGAAATGCTTGTTAGCCATGGTGGGACTGTTTTCCGAGCAGTGCCCAGGTCAGAGCAGTGGTTGACTGGGGACACAGCTGTGGCCAGTGCTGCCCAGCAGGGCAGCCTGACAGGTCACACGTCCAGAAGATCTTCATGCTGTTTGATCTAGGAGTCAAGGTGTAGCTAAACAGCTCAATAATCACTTAAGCAGGGTTTTAACTGTGCAGATTTTGGTTTTATTACTCATCTCTGATATCTTAGTAGACTTCAAACATGGTTTCCCTTTTGGGGAGAATTGGGAAGAAGAGTTTCAGTTCCTGTTAACTACAGGTTTCTGTCTCATTTTGGTGACTTCTAAATCCTTTTCTGAGGCAGTTTTACCATAACAAAGCTCATTGTTCTATAGACACGAACAACATTTTTTTCTTTCTCTTCTTCTCTCCATTGCCATGACGTGGTGTTGTGGTATTAAAATCCCTTCGGGAGTTCAAACAAGCCTAAGCTAGCTGGCAAAACAGATCACTCTGTAGGTCAGCCTGTCTCCATCATATTCACCCTTTCATCTGTTGTATGGCCTGTGAACTTTATTTGGATAAAGACTATATTTTCTCTCAGACCACTGATAAAAGTGTTGAATGGTGTCAGGATGAGACTAGGTCTCTGAGCATTTCATTGAAAATGCCCTCACAGAAATCACAATTCCTGATATACAATTATTGTTGTTGATTTATAAGTCAATAAGTGTCACAGAAATCTGTGTATGATTTTTTAAATAATTCCAAATGAAGTGCTTTGCAAGTCTATTTATCAACATAGTTACCCTTCACAAAGAAACAGCAATCTCACCAGAGAACAGTATCAAGTTTGCTGTCTGTCATAAAACTGTTGATTCACAGTAATAAAAATAAATGAAGAAATAAAGATGACAGCATACTCATTTCATTGTCCATCTGCTGTTGTGTGATGTTACCCAGGACCTATATCAACCTAACTTGAATTCTTAGGGGCATATGATGCAGTATAATTTGTATAAGGAGCTGCATCTATTACACAGTCTGTCCTGATTAGCTTGTCCTGTCCTTAATTTTCCTTCTGCCAGCGAGAAACAAGATTACTCTGCAGAGCTCTCCTGTCCTTAGCAAACTGAGGCAATCCTCCACGCTGAGGGAGGACCTGATCAGAAGCCACTGTGAATTTTTTCAGAATTAGAATAGGTTTTGTGAAACAACAGCAAAACTTGATCAGCTGGCTGGAAAGCAAATGGGCCCAGCTTTGCCCATCACTCACATGCCAGTCAGTATCTCTGTTGAAGGAGCTAGTACGTGATGCACAATACTTGGGGGAGGACCAAAGCCTTGCCATCAAGTTAGTTCCAGCAGATGAAAATCAATATTTCCTGTAGAACTCTTCTAGCATGTTCAGGGAAGTGACAATGCAGATATCATCCATTTAGATGAGAAGAAAGGGGTGATAAGGCACAGCATGAAGTAACATAACTAACCAGATACATCTAGAAAATGTGGTGCAGCATGGACTCCTGCCCAGGCAGCAAGGAGAGAGACAGATAAACCATTCAGCCTTTCCCTGCAACTGAAGTGAATAAATCTCCCAGCGAGGTAATAAATCCCCTAAATTTTATGAGAAATGGTTTTCAGCTGCTTCCAACAAATGTTGGAAACCTACCTGATTTTCTTCTTGACCTGGAGACTTAGTAGCTGGATACTATACAGACATCACATCTTTAACGTTTATATTTGAATAAGCTTGCATTTCTAGCTAGTGAGCAACCACCACATTGTCAAGACTTCCAGAAACCAGCCCCCTTCCAGAAACCGGAAGATGAAGTATATGGTCCCCACAAACATTACCTAAACTAGCCAGAGGCAGCCTCACCAAGTCTTTTTGCTGTAACACCCAGGCACTTTCCCCTAGATGTTAGCCCTTCCTCGGTTGCTCCTTCCATAACTTAAAAGGAAATTATAGCACAGCGATGCTGACAAGGTTTGTGATAATGAGATTTTGAAAGACTGAGCTCTTAGAAGTAAGTGATCAGACAAGATGGTCAGTAATGGCGAAGAAAAACTTTGGGAACATAGAAATCCAGAAACAAATGCAGGGAGCTTTAATTTATAGCTCCAAACAACAATTCATTAGGCTGACTGTAATGTGGAGAGCCTGCCTCAACGCTTTTATAAGACTGAGACTGGCAATAATGGATAATGCTGCTTTTTTTCCTTGCCATCATCTTTCTTGATAAAAACTACTTTCCTCACCAGTCTCATAGCAGCAGGAAACATGTACTCATATTTCTGGAAACTGGAGAATATCCAGAACTGGGGAATTGGGGAAATGGATTTTCTGATCAACCCCTGTCCTGGTAGATATCAGTGATATTAAATATCTCAAGGGCTGGAATATCACATGGACTGTTACACCTGAGATGGGAGGGGAGAAGAGTTGCTTAAGTCCACTGTTTGGGAGAAGTTGCTAATGCAAATAACTGCAAAGACATCAAGTCAGTTTAATTAGGATTTTTTTTTTTTTTGGTAGCTACTTACTTGCATAAGTCCTTTATCCAGTTTTTCTTTTCTAGGCCACTTCTGAGTTGAGCATAGTCTGACCAGGGTCTTTGTGCTCCTGTCTTGCAAATCTAAAAAACAAATGTGTTGTCCCTTTAAATGAAGGCTGGCTTTTGCTTCTGTAGCTTTCTTCCTTTAGCTCTGATGGTAAATAGGTGAACTCCTTGGGGTCTTTTTAGAGCAATCTGAGACTTGCGATGCCAGAAAGCGTCTCTGAAAGGAATAAGGCTGTGAAATGAGTGTTCCCCATTATACAACTGTCTTCTTCTAAGTGGTAATTATGATTCTTCTAAAAAAATAAAAAATACAAAAGCTGGCTGAAATGATGAACCAGATCAGCTCTTCCTTCTGTTCCACACAACAAAAATGTGGCTATTAGCCTCGTTCGTGCCCCATCCTCCCCAGCCTTCTATATCAATTTACCTTAGTATCCTATACAGCACAAAGAAATTAGTCTTAAGTGAATATTTAGATATTATACAAGAATAAACCTGTCAGGAAAACAATTTAATTATAAATGCCTCCCCTGTACACAAGTTATAATTTAGGGGGTTTGTGTGCAAGTGGAATAACAATATAAAAGACACTGTGCTCAAATTAGAATTTTAATTTCTACTTTAAAATTTGAACACTGTTGTTCAAAAGGTTTTGCTCTTTCCTTTGTTGTAACTATTCACCCTGGCTTTTCAAAAAAATGTTCAGTTGTGTGAGACAGGAGGTTCTTTCCTTTAAAGCTAACAGCCACTTTTAGGGTACTTCTAGTAAGGATGTTTAAAATTATCCATTCAATTAGCAAACTATTCTGGGGCATTTTGATGTCAGGAAAATCTATGCGAGAGCTGCCCAGGCACCTGGGAAGATGAGAGGAGTCATCTGTGAGTCAGAGAAGGGGAGAACCTGCCCGAATAGGTTCAGTTCCCAGCAGCACCACTGCCTCACTGTGTGGCTCCCCCTGGGTGGATCAAAACTGGAATAATCCACCTGATCAATACTTCTTAGCCAGCACTGCTGCTGCCATTACTAATGTAGAAGATTCAGAGATGCGTGTTCCAGGTCGCAGATGGCTGTTCCTGGTCATCGTTAGCTGTGTCAAAGGCAAGACATTATGGGTTGCAGCATGCCTGAAAATCCTAGTCGGCGCGGGCCATCTGCTATTCATTTTACTTATCTATAAATAGGCTTAATAATGCAGATGTCGTCTTGAGAGGGAAATGTATGCTTTTAAGGGAACAAAGTTTTCAAATAGGAGGCACAGCTTTTCCCATGTATGGATTTGATAAGAAATGGTGAGTGCTTGCAGTGGTGGGTTTCTGTAGATGCTGCAGTTCTTCCAGTGTAGGCAAGCCAATTCCCCTGAAGTTAGGAAAGATGAGTCCAAGTCATGGAAATTTATGAAAGAGTGAAATACAATCATGGAGTATCTGATCAACATCTTCCCTTTTGTCCAGAGCAATGTGCATCAGGGAGGCTCAGGACGCTAACATGTTATTTTGTTTTCACTTAACCATTTTTTGTAGAATTGAGTGTCTGCATGCTAGTTGTTGGGAAGGTGATGGATGTGGCTGAAGAAATGGAGCAACTATGAGAAAAAGGCCAGAGGGTGTTGCCAGAGAAATTCAATGTTCAGTTAAGCAATTAACTTTTGCTAAACAAGAAGAGAAAAGAGCACTGATAAAACCATTCTATGAATTTGTAATCTGAATTTGTTGGTTTTAACAGCCAGTATTTAAAAACAGGGCTTTGAAGGTTAAATCTCAACCTTAAAACAGCACTAAAATTCAAAAACTGTGAAGGAAAAGGCAGATTTTAATGTGCTTTCCATATCTTCCTGAAGCTTCTTCTAACAGGTTTCCTTCTATCCTCATAGATAGGTTAACCATAGCTTAATCAAGTCACAAGTGCTTGAAATCTCTCACACATGCCAGCTGAGCTTTGTAGTGTCCTCCTGATCACACTGCTGCGCACTCCACCTGCGCTGACCCTCAGCCAGAGGACACCCTCGTGCCGGTATCACTAATAACTGGGAGGTTGTATGCAGAATCCAAAGCTTACCACGGTAGTTTTATCAATCCATCTCCTTTACAGGAAAAGGGTGCTAGGTGCGTAGATACTAAATTTCAGGACAAGTGATATGCTTTTTATTGAATGCAACAGAAATATAGTGAAAACTGAAAGAGCACAACAATAAATCCTCAAGATAATGATAGTTTAAAATCAAGTTAGTCTTGTTAACACTAACGCTTCAGGGTATTTGAAGTGCTGTGATACTTTTATCTATTAATGTGGGCTATATCTATTTTCTCAGCTGTGAACTTGGTTAAATGTTTGGGTTTGTATTTTTTTTAAATGCAGCTTTATATTAAATGATTAAAAAAATTAAGGTTGTAAAAAGAAATCATATAAAACCTCAACCTGTCACACGTCTTAATGCTTGTGCTATTAAGGATGCTGCCCTTTTGACACGGGGTCATGAAATACTGAGCAAATGACACGTTTATACCCAGCCCTCCCACCCTCTGGGACAGGGAGGCAGTTACTCTCTGAACTCCCACCGACCCAGTTCCCTCCTTCTGACCACCACCACCTTTCTTTCGAAAGCC
Source organism: Phalacrocorax carbo (assembly GCF_963921805.1). NCBI lineage: Eukaryota > Metazoa > Chordata > Aves > Suliformes > Phalacrocoracidae > Phalacrocorax > Phalacrocorax carbo. The sequence goes on along the minus strand of NC_087514.1, from coordinate 67,929,054 downwards.
CTCAACCCCTTCCCTCCTGCCCATCCCCACCTGGCCTTTCTGTGACCTCCCATCCACCAAAATCCCTGACACCTCACTCTCAGCCCCATCCTTCCTGTCACTGCTCCCAGCTCCATTAATTCAATTCTTGTCTTGTTTCTGCTCAGTCTGTCTTTAACCCTGGGCTACCATTTTCCTTTCTCAACACTGTCTGTTCAAAGCATCCAACTCTGGCTTGTGCCTGGCATATATGTCAGCCACGTGCCTCCACAGAAGAAATCTCAGGACCACCCAGGGACGTGCTGCTGAAAATATTTTCTTGCTTTTTCTGCTTTATTCTGTCACAGCTTGTCTTCTGCATGCTCGGGTTGTATGTCTGCATGCCTTTCTACAAAGCAGGCACCGGTTCCTTCAGTCCTCAAACAAACCCCTTGCCCTCCCTGCAAATAGTCCCGTTCCAAGTCCTTTTGGTCTCTGATACCCTGATGGCTGCCTCACCTTTTCCCTCTTACTTTGTTCAAATACATCATTTTTCTGCATCCTTCTTTGTGAATTTCTCTCGCTGAGGTTTCTAATAATCTGGAAAAATAACCTGAATTAAGCTGCAGACCTGCCATTGCTTACTTCACTGTGGTAGCTGAGGCTTACTGTAACACATGCCTTTGCTTAAAAAAATGTATTTTCAGAGTATGGCCTTCCCCCCCCTCCGTCTGGTTCTCATACAGTATCTTTTGGTCAATTGTCCCATCTATCCCCCTGCCTCCAGCCAGCAGTATGTGAGGATTATACTTTGATGTTCTCAGGGTCAGACTCTTGGTCACACAGTATGCTTTCTCTTTGCTTGATTCCCTTCCCTCCCCTCCCTTCCCTTCCCTTCCCTTCTCTTCCCCTCCCCTCTCTTTCTGTCTTTCTCTTCCTTTCTCTTTTTTTCTTTCTTCCTTTCCTCACCAAGTACCTGAATTTTCTTTCTCACTTAGTCTCTCCCCCCTGCTGTTCTCCAAATTTTCTCAAAATGACGCCCGCAGACAGCACGCATCTATGGGTGAACAGTAAAGGTTTGTGAATGGGCTTCTTGTAGCGTTCCCTGGGAACCTTCATGGGCACCCACCCCGTCATAACCAGATATCTAGGTCTATTCAGGCTTGGTGTGGGTGTGGGCCTGCCTTTGTTACTGCTGTTTCTTAAGCACAACCCCCTCCCCAAACCTAATTTCAGGAAGCACAAAGAAGCTCCCTTTCTCTGTTCTGCTAGTGTTGTATCTGCAACTCTGCATCGTTACTACCACCTCTGTGGTCTGCACATTTAGGGCTTGTTTAAATCCTGGTAAGTACTTCTGAAAAAACATTTACCCTGGCTGGCCTTTTGTCCCTATTGCAACAGAAAATATAAGATCTATGTGTTGCCTCCTGTTTTGCTTATTGTAGTCTGTGCTGACACCTCTACCTCCTACTTCAAGCCCCGTGAAAGGCAGCCATCAAAATCCCCTTTCTTGCCTGTCACGATGACCTTATTACCTCTCTCTCTGAATCCTTGTGCCAACACCTTTGGCTGCCTCTAGTTTAAATTTCTTGTTCTTTTGTTTTCAGGCCTCCCATAACTCTTACCCTAGCAAAGCTGGTTCCCTTTCATTTTATCCAACTCCCGTCTCTTTCTGCTCAGACACTTCTGCCACTCGCACTCTTCTTTCTCCTTCTCACCCAGCCCTCTCCCCTAGTCCTAGGCTGCAAGTGCCTTGACTTTGTTGTTGTTGATTATATTCATACACAAGAAGCCTTGCTGGTTTTTTGTACAGACAAAGGAAGAAAGACTTCTTTTTTTTTTCTACGCTTCCTCCCATGCCCTGACTAGAGGCACCTCGTGGGCTTGCCCTGGTCATCTTGTCCGTCACTCATCCGCCACTGCTTGGCAGCTCCTCGGGGTCAAGGTGCACTGGGAACTTTGAGAAGGGGAGTCTCTTTTCCTCTGCACTTTGAGGTCTCTAAGAGGCACTCAGGCAATGCAAAAGGAGTTTTAATAATTAATCATGGCAGTTCAGGCATACAGATGCTGGGTTATTTCGGCTTCAGAGTATCTGGTTGTCCCTAGGATGAAGCTGATTTCCTCGCTGACTGCACTGACTTCTGGCCCAGGACACCACTGCCATGCCTGAGTGGTATTTCCTGAATTGGACCCTTTAATTTCAGTGATACACAGCTTCCTGTACACTTTGAAGTATGCTAATCATGTTGTATGTTTTATAGCTTGTTCTATTTGTATTTATAAATCATTTCAGTTATGGATGATCATTATATTGAGCTAAAATATTTTTATATTCTTTTGTTTTATTATGCTTTTTGGTCACATTATCTTTCCCTACGTGGGCAGAATTCAGTGTCTTAACACCTTCAAGTGATTTCTAATATATTTGGTCTTTTTGAATGAATGAGTGAAAATCAGAGAGAAAGCTCCTGATTTTCCTGAAGCTTTCCTATTATCCATCTTCACTAAGGGTCTGTAGCAGTCGCCCACAATTTCAATGTTTTGCTGGTAACTACTCATATCTTTTTGCTGCCTGAGAGGCATCACATAAGGGTATCTTGAGCTGTATCTTCTGCTTTGTACCTGCAAATCCCGCAGTGTGTGACTTGCAGAGGAGGCTTGGCAGAGCTGCCGCAAGGAGGACAGTGGGTGCCTGTGCCTTGGCACACCTGGCACAACCAGAGAGTCAGCCATGGCCATATGAAAGCAACACGGATTGGATCCATGGATGGAGAAATGCCCTGTGTGTTTTAGCCTTCTGTAGCATCTGGCTACCAAGCGGCAGACATAAAACCTGGTCAAATCTTGGCTGTCAGATGTGGCATCATGCTTGCAGTCCAGGGGAGAGCACCGCCTGAGTTCACTGGGGCAGCTGAATCTTCAAAACTGTTAATGTTTTACATTTCTAAAATTACATTATCATGTTCATGCTTTGTCAAATACAAATTTACTCCTTTGGTTTAGTTTTTATCTGTATTGAAAGACCTGGTTTAAAGGACTTCAATGATAGGCTCCATGGGACTTTGTTGAAAACTGATTGTATTTTGCAGCAGTAATGGAGTTTGAGACAAGAGATCAGTATTACCTGTTGATGAGCTACTCTTTTTCTTGATTTATATATATTTTTATTGGTAATTTTATGCATTGCCAAAGAGTTTAAACAAAACCAGTATTATCACTCCATGGATGCTGTCCAGTTTTGTAGAGCTAAAAAAAGCCACTCAGTGAAAAAGAGTTCCTTGATGAAATTATCATTATGTCATTGGTATAAGTGAGGCTTTTTACTTATGTTTCCCACATACTTTTTTTACATTTATTTGAAATAATGTTTACAAGAATCTGCTAATTTTCTAATTGCCTGTATGTCTTGGAAAAATATTTTTCTATTAATGACTTGGGATTTTTAAGATAGCAATCAAGCTCAATCACTTTACGTAATCTTTTGGATTGTTTCTCTCCTTATTTATTAACAGCCATAATTTCTCACTGGTATTTCTTCCCCCTTCACAGCTGCAGTATATTTATAAGAACCCTTTTGTTCTCTGTAATCACTTTAGCTAGCATTAAATCATTCTTCTTTTCTGCTCCCCTTATCTTTTCTCTGCAAGGCTTAACCGACTGTAGTTTTCTTTCATTTTTCCCTCCTTCTCCACTTCCCTTTGCAGTTGGATCTGCGAGGAGTTTCTACATAAACTGTATTGGACACCTCCCACCCCTCTTTTCTGAAACTGTTGTTTTCTGCCTCTTAACTCAGGTTTGCATTCAGAATTTTCCAGCCTTCTTCCCTGCTCCTGGATTTGAGAGCGCCTTGCCTCATAGTGACTTACAGTAACACTATTTGAAAACTGATTTTCATCTGCAAAGTCCTTTGTAAAAATTAATTGATGAATAGTAAAACATTCCCTGAAGGCATTCTCTTATCAAATCCTGAGCACTCTGTGGGCCTGCTCCGTGCTCCGAAGAGGTGAAAAAGCTCATGAATATTGTCCTCAGTACTTTCTTTTATCAGGCAGGTGTGTCCTTAATCCTCAGGGAAGAGCTAAATCTAACCTGAGTTCGGGGTGAGCAGTTGAACAAAAATTTAAGAGAAAATCTGTCTCTTGCAGGAGAGGGCGTCCCTTAAAAGCTCAGTTTCAAAGTTGCTTCTGGAGCCAGAAATAAATGCAAATAACAAAATGCGAGGAGATAAATGTTCAAATAATTTACCTGCTTCTGTAGTTTTTGATTGAGCTTTGAAGTAAATGTCTTATGCATTGATTATTTGCTTTTTAATGATCTTATCAAGAACGCCTTTTAGAGATTAAGAAATGCTTTTGAATGAGGATATGAATGGGCACAAAAAGATCCTCTCCGGTATGAATACCTGCCATTCAGACAGGATGAATTGCTTTTCAGAATCGTGTGGTTTCTCTGATCAGTTGCTACAGTCAGGAGCAGCCAAGAATACCAATAAAAAAGCAGACTTTCTGGGAGCAAGTCAGCAGTACTCTGCCTGTCGTTAACTTCCCAACCCTCTCCCCCCTTCAGAGGCACTGAGCAGCAGAAGGGTCTTCTCCTGCTTCTCCTTCTGTGCTGGCTTTATTTTGGACATACTGAAGAGAAAATCTTAAAATACAACAAAAATTGCTGACAATCTGGGAGAAGTCAATATCACTTGTTCTCACTAGAGCCCGCAGAGATTTTGGATTTTTGCTTTTCTTCCTCACTGTAGGTTTGGTATTTCTCAACAGCATAGGTTTTGGCTGGAAAATGATTATTAACGGAATAAAAACTTTCCGCCAACAGGCCACCATTCTGAAGAAAGCTTTCGTCTCCCCAGAGACGAGAGGCAGCTGAGGCAGCCCTCTAAAGGCAGGGAGGTTTCATCCATCCTTCAGAGAGAGAAAGAGTCTCTCAGCAGAGGATGTCCCTCTGAAAGTTGGTGTCTGAGCTCAGAAATGAGTTTGTGGCCCAAAGTGAATCCCCTAGTTGTCCTCACTTGCTGTGTTTTGATTTACATCGTGGGGTGGTTTTAGTGAACATGCGCTGGATTTGTTCAGAGAAAAGTGAACTGAAACGTGCAGTTAAGGGTTGCACCTGCCATGCTAATGGGCATTCAGTGCGTGGGGCCAGCCCAGGGCTAGGCTGGAACGGTGTCTCCAGGGAACACATGGTGGGGCATCAAGTCCTCAAGACAAATGTTTTTTTTTGCAGATCCTTCTGCTGTGCCACTCTGGAAGGCTGAAATTTAGGACAGTCTTATCTAATAAAAAGGAACTGGGGACTAGCTATGATTTTTAGACTTCTGAACTTGTAAAAGAGTATTTTGCTTCCAGTGGGCTTCACCATCTGTCTTTGCTCTGTCTTCTATTTGTGTTTCAGACGACAGGTTTAATGTGAGGAAAGTTGCAGACAGGTTCGACAACACAGACTTGGAAGTAGTGCCTTATGTAGATATGACAATATCGTTTCGTGTTATCGGGCAAATCTGTAGGATGCAGGTTTGTGATATTGTCACATTTTGGTTGAGGGCAGCAGGTACTTTCTCTGCAATTTCTGGCCTGGAGTGGGTGGTTGGACTCCTGGCAGGAGAGACAGTGCATTTTGCGTAGCAAGTACTCTTTGATACATGGAATGACTATCAAATTTTCTCTGTGAGATAACAAATTCATTTTTCACCATGAAGCCTTTCCACCATTACTGGGAGCAATTATTTTTCACTGGTTCTCACTGTCAGTATGAGGGCTCTAATGTATGTCAGGACCTCCTGAACCCTGCTTACTGTTAAATATTGAAAATTATGACAATTACCTTGCACAAAGGACGCCTATTTTAGTAGTGGTTGGAACAACATCCCTGCTTGCGACTTAGCAGCAAATTGAAGTATCTTAATATTACAGTGGACACCTGCTATTTTAACATATGTGATGCCATCTCAGGATGCCTACCTGCATTTAAGGTACTGCACCAAAAGGGTGCAGTGCTCCTGGGAATCCCATGCATTGTCTTTTAGCCCCAGATACACTATAGCATCTAAAATGGCTCTAGAAGCCGATGGTCAGGCAGCTAAACCTCTAGTCCAGCGTGCTGGTATGGGAGGTTGTGATGAAAAGCACCTCCAGAATCTCTCAGCCGCGCTGGGGAGAGGGAGGTATTGCAGGGTATCCCAGGGATTTACAAGATGAGCATCAAGGTGACTGTATTACAGAAGGAAAGGAAAGAGTGATTTTTTTCCTAAAATTCTGTTCCATATTAGATTAAACATTTGGCAAAGGTGTTGCATGAATCACCAGGGAGATGTTGGTTATCCTTGAATTGCCCAGGCATTACATAGTTTCATCTCTTTCTAGCTCTGGTAATTCATTGCAAGCAGATCAGGCACAGCTTGGTAGCAGCGTGATATCCCCTGTATGTACTGTTGGTCTATACAGCACATCAAGACTTTAGGTGAAATTACATTTATGGCATCATAATAAGCTACAGGGTTTCTTTGCTAAAAGAGCAGATGGTGCTTTCTCAAAGGAAACAGAGCAGTAACTTCACTCGCTAGTGGAGACTCGCTGCCTTTGCCTCTCTCTCTCTAAGCTCTGTTCAGATTGACAAGGAGGTCAGAGTTTAGTCTGGGAATTAAAAAGTTTTCTTGCTGGGACTGTGAGAGAGGAAAGCAATGTTAAAGATGGCAGCAGAGGGAGCATGTACCTAAGCAAGCTCTTGGCATGCCGCGGTTTAGCTAGCTGTTTCACGACAGCATCCTCATGTGCTTTGTGGGGTCATTGGGAGGTCTGTCGGTGACTGCAGAGCATGCCTGTGCAAAGGTACCTGAGTATGACTCCACTGGTTCAAGCAGGTGTAGTGAAGATATTAAATTAATGTGCTCTTCTCCAGTAAGTACAAATCAAAGCCCTTTTGTTTCAATCACAATGGAAGTCTTGAAAAAGAACGTTTTGCAGAAAGTACTGGTTTTGATCATCTTTATTGCTTTATGTGTCTTTTATAGTTTGGTTTTGAAAGTGAAAGAAAGCTAGCTTAGTTTAGTAGAATACCACTGTGTTTTGATTATGTTTGCTAGAAATGAGGTGGGGGTCTAGGTTTGCACTAGGAAATTCTGCAGGTTTTGCTTCCAATTAAATGCACATACAAGTTAATTTGAATTTTTGCAAAGCAAGTTCCCAGACACTGTGTAAAGAGGGAGAGAAATAAAGACTTCTCTAATAAAGGCTGCTCTATCTCACTTATTTTGATGGTGTTTTTCAAATTTGTCTATCTTTCTCGGCCCCCAAGAAAACATGATTAAGATCCCTGTATTTCTGCACAGCCAAAAATTTAGTCATATTTCAGGGAACAGAATGCCTTAATGCATACAATTCACATTCAGCATCAGAAGTAATATTTTAAGTATCAGCCCCCTGCCTCAAGGCGCATCTCTCTTTCTCTTCATTTCTCTCCATGTATACTTGTGAAAGCCAGCTCTGCCCTTTACAAAGTCATTTTATTGTAGCTTCCAGTTCATCAGCTACTGGGAATATGCAGGCTAGGTAATATTCCTTTTGCTTTACAAGTGGGAGAGAGAGCATACCAACTAATAAGGGCATAGTATCAGAGAATAAGGAGGCAAATGAAAAAGTAATAAGAGAAAAAAGTATTTCTAGCCCTTACAGAAAAATCGCATGCAAATGTGATAGAGAAATAAAGGAAAGGAAGAGGAAATAAACCAAAGCGGACTTTAAAGAAAGGAATTATGCAGATACATATCTTGATTTTCACAAGTGTTATTAATTTTTTAATTAAATTGGATCTTGTAAAATATGCAGGATTTACAGTTCTCTTATGAACAGCATGATCAAATGATGACAATTTTTTCCCCCCTTTATACTCTCAATAGAGCACAGCAATAATGGTTTTTCTCAATTTAAAAGCTTTCTTATGTCTTATTTCAAAGATCAACTGTGGTCAGCTGGAAAAAAAATCAAAGAAAGCTTAAAATAAGGATGAAGTGACATGCATTTACTTAAATTTTCTTGAGAGTGCTCCTTGCAAATACTATTTCTCATGGTAATGATAATATATTCCTGAAGGACAACATTTTACTGCTATGGCGATATTAGTAATATCATCTGATGCCATATCAAGATAGTTAAAGACTACTAGTAATTTCACCAGGAATGTAAAATATGCTATTGGACTGTGAAGAGGAAGAAAACAAATCAAAACCAATTGAGATATCTCAAAGTTAAAAGCAACATCTCACAAAGCCTGTTTTAATGCAAAGAAAGGGAAAACTTTGTGAAGTATATTGACATCATTATGGGTGCCCCTACTAACATAAATGGTGAAGACTTATTTCTGACGTTAATTCAGCAGTCTTACCCCAGATCGGAAAATCACCAGAGATAGGATTTAACTTTTAAACGCATTAGTATTTTGCACTGAAGTCCGTAAACACATTTTTCTGTATGTGCTGAGCCTGGAGCAGCCTGAGGATTGAATCTTAATTCTTGGTACAGAGTCTTGGGGCTCTTGAGTTACCAGAAGCAGAATCTGCCCTTAATCTAGACAAAGGAATTTGAAAACTCTGAAAAAAAATACTAAAAAGGACAAAAGGAAAAAAAGAAACCCCAAAGTGTTCATGCCTTCCAGAAAAGTAATTGTATTACTTTTGTTGTTATTCCCAGCTGTAAGCAATTGGTCTTTGAAGGTGGCCCAAACAGACTGCAGCTTGTGAGCTGCTGTTCCCAGCTTTGACCAGCAGCTGAACAAGACCTTAATGTCTCAAGTTTGGGGTCTTTCACAGCTTGTCATCCATTGTTTCACCCCTTCTGTCAAGGACATTGTGCAGGATGAGGAAGAGTCACGTAGCAGCTCCCGTCCTCTTCTGTGATGCTCAGGGGAATTACATATGGCAGCCACGCAGGGAGGGTGCCTGCTGTCTTTCTCTCCCATCACCTGTGAGTGGGATGGGCTGAAGCACGTTAGACTATGCGGTTCATCCCAAGAGCAGATCAGGAGGACCATGTATCAAGGTTGCCTGGAAACACCAGGGAGTTCAGAGCAGGTCTGGGACATGTTGGTCACAATCACCAAAACCAGGGAAGTGCTTCTGCAGACATAAAGGCGACCAGCAAACATGTTTGTTTCCTGTTGTTTTTTTTTTTATTCATTCGGCGTGAATTGGCCTAAGTAGTGCCAAATGCACCTCAAAATACAAGATTTGAAAAGCACTAACAATATTACCCTTATGTGATACCATAAAGCATTATCTGTTGTTCACTTTACTCCTCATCCTGCATCCCACAGCCTCATGCATTTGCAGGAAGGCAAATGCTGGGTGAGGAGGTAGACCTGTCATGGCAGGAAGGAGACCAAGTGGTTTGTGTGGTCCCTTGTTTTAACATCTGATACACAGACACAATGCAAATGTGCACTGTTGACACAAATGGCCAGCTGGCAGAGTATGTGTCTGTGCCTCTGATATTTTAAATTTAGGACATCTACTGCTCCATCCCTATTCATGATGATGAGTTTTTCAGAACCCCTGTTTGTTTAATGTAATCTGTTTACTACAAAACATCTGATAGCTATTATAGAAAATGTCAGATAATTTATGTTCTATTTTTCCATCCTGAGGAAAAAAATATAACCATTTTATATCAAGAAACATTTCAATATCTTATAGACAAATGGACAAAATGCACAAATGTCAGATGCACAGCCCTGAGCAATGGGACATGAGCTGAATAAAATTTTAGTTGCATTTTTTAATGCCTGATAATCAACATGATAATAGAAGATTACAGATATGGGTATTGTTTGTACTCTAACCCTATTTTCTGAGATTTTCACACTGCAAAGACTATTCCAAAAATTATATCCTTTTGGTATTGAGATTAGTTTTACAGATAAATTGAGATTTGGGAATGACACTTCAAATTAGCTCTCAGGTAATGTTCAGGGGGAGCTGGATAAAATGGATACTGGAAAACCTATTGCATTTTCAATCTGATTACAGTAATTTACCTGAGATAAGAATGAAGCATCTCTTTCACTTTTCTGTAATTATTACAGGGTAAATTTTGTATTGTAAAATAAAAAATTTGTTTTCCAGTCTTAAATGTTTACTTGATTTTAAAATAAAGTAGCAAGCTCTAAGAATGCTTTTCTTATCTAATTAAGAGGCACAATGTATAATAGCATAATACTTGAATGATGGGGTACTCTCTGTGAGTCTTTTTATTTACAAGTAAACATGAGCACTCCTGATGAATTTCAGTGAGGTTTGAGACATATAGCTGTTTCAGTTTAACCCTTCCATTTGTATTTTCAGAGAAACAGAACACTGAACTCAAGCCAAAACATTAGTACTTTGTATATTCGTGAAAGAAAATAAATTGTTATTTGAAGGCAGTGCTTTCAGATGAGTCAGTTAAATGTGAATGGAAATTAAAAGCTACGATTTAAAAGCATTTTGTGAGTTATACTTTTTAAAAACAGAAGGAGCCTGTGCCTTTGACAAGGTGATTTGTAGGGAGACAGATTTTCCATGGTTTCAGTCATTGTGCTCCAGGAGCAAGACAGAAGCAGCCGGTGTCCTCTTTGTCAGTTCAGGGGATTCCTGTCTCGCTGTGTGTGGCAAAACACTATCAGCAGCACTCACAAATATTTCATAAGCTAAGAAAGATCAGCTGAGGTTCAAGTGAAAGGAATTCTTTTCAAAATCATTGACATCACAAACAATCTGTGTATGTTCAAGGGAGTGATTTATTATTAGCAAAACCAATACATTTTTTTAACTCCCTTATTTGAGAGTCTGGCTGCTTTACCCAGACCTGTGTGTTTCTGAGAAAATGTTACCTTTGCTCTAAGCTTCTTGCTTTATAAACCTAGAGTGAGGATTTCCGCCCGCTTTTCACAACAGCTTTGCATATATCTTTGTCCTGGAGAGTCAAGAGAAGAGGGAATTTCCCCTTAATCTAGACTCCCTTTGCTCTTTCTGGAGCCTTACAGGTTGCCCCAATCTTGTTCCACTCTTATCACTGAAATCCTATGCTTTGAAACCTGGTTTATTTGTTAATGGTGGATTTGGCTCCCTTTGTCTAGATTTAAATACAAGGAATCCCCTATATTCTCTCTTCCCACACCCAACACAACTTATTTTGCATAATTAAGCAAAGGAAAATAGCTGTTTTATAGAAGCCTTGATATCACATTTGCAATGAAGGCAACTTAAGTCTTGTCCTTCAAGTGGTGGGGTTTTTATCTTCCTCCATGTTTTATTTATGACGTTTTGGCTGGCCTACTTCTACTCCCACTGGAAATTCCCCAGAACACGCTTTATAACGCTCTGCTGATGGAAGAACTGGCAAGCTTTCTCTCCATTAAACGTAGCCACCAGCATATTCTCAATCAGAATTTAAGTTTCTCTTGTAACAAGCAATGAGAAGAACATTTGGAAAATTTTTTGCCACAACTCCTTAATCACAGGGTTAGGCAGTACCGATCCTGCCTGTGCTCTCTTGTGTTTCTTTAGAGGAAATTGTGAGGCACTGATTCGTTTAATCCATGTTAGTTCCCTGCCTTGTGACTCCATTAATGCAAATGGCAATTCATGCCAGCTGCCTGGCTTTCGTGTTTGAATCCTGTACAACCATCCCTCTGTCAGCGCTTTCTTCAGCAGGTCCTCTTTACTCCTTCTCGTTTACGATGGTCTTGCCCCAGGCCTCTCTCCTTGCCCTCCCTCCTTCGTGGGAAACACAAGGCTACCTTCATCCCTGCCACTTCTTTGTCTCATCCTCAAAAGTGCTTTGTCTTTCAGTCTGTAACTTGTATATGGGTTTGAAAAGTGACTTACTGTATGTTGAAACAGAGCCTTGGGGTGGAGCGTTCCTGAGTGACCTGGCTTCTGTGCAAGCATGCAAACAGCAGTGTTGAATAATTATCGCTGATGATGGTGGCAGCAATGACTGACTATTTGTGTCTGTAGCTAGGGTGTAGGAATGGTTAATAGTTGCTCGTCTTTAAAGCTCTGGAAGAAAACGGAATTAATTACAGAGGGCCAGGGTGCCTCACGGCTTTAGTCCTAGTGATGCTGGTCAAGCAAAGCTAAATACTGATACTGCCATAGTAACTTCTAGTTAGCTAAAATAACTTCGCTTTGCTGAGACTGAACAATACTTAAACACAATAAATAGTTAGATCCTAATGTCTTTGGAAAAAGGCATGGGAATTGTAAAACCCATTTCTAACATCTAGACACCTCAGAATTAGCTAGAAGCTACCTTATTTGAACATCCACTTGGCAATTACTCTGACAAAGCACTCACTATTAGCACAGGGTCTGACTCCAAGACTAGGATTAGGTTTATTTATGAGCCAGGAACTTCTGAAGAACATCATCATTTCCTCTGAAGAACATCATTGTTTCCTTTTAAATCTTTAGAGCTTTTGAGAAGCATCTCATTCTTCAGCCAAGTATCTCTGTTATTACTAGTCCTGAGCAAATGCTGACATTTACACTGAATAGTATGCTAGCTTTCGGATTTCAGAGGCATACATTGCAGACACAGCACCTTGTAACAGAGGGCTAGATTTCACTGGAAGACTATAACCAGTCTAAAACCAGAATATAACCATGTATTCAGTGGAGAGAAAATGCTAAATGAAATTGTATTATTTTACTGGAGAACAGGTTTCAGCACTCATTAATTTGGATTTAATACATTTGCAATGGAAGACTGCTTTACATCAGATACAGTGAATAATGAATTATTTAGATGAGGTCAAATTATAAAGCATTGTGATCATTTGTAGTTCTTACTTGTAAATGAGTAGACTTTTAAGCTTTTCAAGTAGTGTGCAATCCACTTCAGCCTTTTAATAATGATGACCTGTGCTTCTCTAAACTCCTGGGCTTTTGAAAAGGTTTAGTTATTTTTTTTTCCCTTGAATGTTACCATTGTGGTAAGAGAACTTCTTGGACAAAATATGTTCTTGTTCTTTTTCACTTTTTCATTAGTTTCTGCTTCACCCTCTTTTCTCAGCTGTGCTGTGGTAGGCATGGAAATGAGTACAGATGCTTCCTCACAGGTGGGATAGTGGGTTCTCTCCTTCAGAGGGTGAGGGGTAGGGAAAAGGGAAGAGGAAAGGATAGACATGCTTTCTTTTCACCTCTACCTATGAAGGCGTGCTTTTGTTTCCACATCTGTCCAGATGAAAGAAAAAATGGAGTGTAAGGCCAAACGTCTTGGGGCGTTTAAAACAGTGCTATTGATTTGTACTCGACTTATACGTAATGATAGATGTAGAGTATGCAGGGTACTCTTCCCGCCTGAGATGAACCAGAGCCTGAAAGGGCTCTGTTTCTCAGAGCTGAGCATCCAAGATACTATCAGTGGTATCCACCTATATATTTTCATAAAGAAAATTCAGTCCAGCACCCATTCCAAACTGTTAAATATGGAAATAATTGCTACTGGGATTTCAAATGTACTCCTACTGTAAGCGGATACAGCTTACAAATTTGGCTTAGTAACTTACCCTTATAGTCAAGTTTACTTCTAGGACAGGATCTTCAAACATGCTCATCATTCTGTTTTTACTTGAAGTCAATGGGAATAAATGGGCCAATGCAGAGCTCTTGAAAATCCCACTGCAACCCAAAGACAGATTTATATTAAAGTTCTGCCCCTACAGAAAAAATGCAAACAATGAAATTTATTGTTGGGCACTTAAAATGTTACCCAGCACTTCCTAAAAGAAAGTGTGATAAATGATTTACTGTTCAAGGAATGCAAGTATCTACAGTGGGATCTTTTTAACACCAGGGTTACAGAATACAGTTAGAGATGCAACTTCGGTTGCACGACAACAGTTTGACTGTGAATATTACCATTTGGGAAGGAAATATGCCTGCTTTATTTTGCTTTTTCTACTTGTTTCTCTTATCTTGGGACTTCCTCACACCACAGGAGAGTGATTTCTCAAACGATCTGATTAATATGAAGAAGATAAGCCTTGAAAATTCTTCAATTTTAAAAAAAGAAGCAAAGAAAGGAAACTTCAGAATGAAAGAAAAATGTAAGAGGACACTGCAAGAAATCATGCCAGATGGAGCATTTCCCCAACAGTTTGCTTAATCACAAAGGCAAGGCATTATTTATTTCGATACTTTCCAATCAATCCCATTGTTTCTGTGCTGACTTTACAGTGTAGGTCCTGTCTTTTGGTTTGCCATTGCTTCGAGATATCCAGGCAATGCTTCTGCAGGAGTCTGGTCATTCAGAAAGGATTCTGAAGAGGCCCAGGGGCTCTGAACAGCATTGAGCCATGTTCTATCTGCTGCACGTCAGAGGTGGGGACCATCTTCCTCTTCTGTGAGAGTCTTTGCCTTAAGGTGACTAGGTGGTCATGTCCCAGACTTTCCTAGACATCCCTTTTGGTTCTTCTGCCCAGGTCCCATCTGCCTCAGCCTTAATGTGTCATGCATCCTTTTTTCCTTCCCCCAGATTGCTTTAACAGGCTTCAACATTTCCTTCTGTGGGGCCCAGTGAACTACCAACCTGTTGCTCCCTTTGCTTTCTCCTTGTGCTGTGTCATAGGGTGCTCGACATCTTATGGTGTGGGTAGCAGTACGTCTTCTAGTGGCAGCAAGGAAAGTTAACCACTGCCATGCTCACTAAAGGGGGGGGCCCCTATTGAAAAAGGAGGTGAAAACATAAAGGACGCATATTTTTTTTACCCAATAGACTGTCATTATATTTTATTTTAGCATCTCGCCCAGTGTTCTACGGTTATGTTTGAGATGTTATTTAGTTTATTCCCTTTGTCTTCAGGTGCTTATAGCTTTAGAAAACTTACCTCTGGACTAAAGGGTGTTTACAGCAAAGATCACAAATGGCTTCACTCAGGCTACCTTTTTATACCAAGAAAATCTCATAGAGCCACCCGTTCTACTGTATAATATTCTTTGACCCTTCTGTCTTAAAATTTGAAATCATACTACAGTTGCAACAGTAACTTAAATTGACAGATTATGCTGGGAAAGTATCTTCATTGCTTATGCAAAGAGCTTTAGTTTTAATTATTTGTAATGTAATACTGATGACATTTATTGATAGATATTTATATATGGAAGCTTCTCTGTGTAGTGCCTCAAATACTGAAATTCAGTGCAAGCATTTGTAATCTTAGGGACTCGAAACTTCAGACCTCTTGTCTGAATTTCAGGAAAACATGATCTGGATCACATTTGCCACTTACTGTTACCTTTCAGCTTTGTGTATCTTAGCCACCTGCTTCTCCTTCAATCCTTCCCATCAGTTTTATTCCATATAAGATCCTTAGATAGCATATTCAGCTTAGAATGTAACCTATGGTCCACATGTGTCACAGACAGCATGGAGATATGTCCCTGACACTGAAGGTGGTGAACACTGACGGGGCCCGGAATGCTACAAGGAAGTCCAGCTGAATTCCTTCTTCCCCGCATTGGAAGGGGAGGCAATCCTTATTATTCTAAAAGCTATTCAGATACCTGTGTCATAAAGCTGGTTATTTTCCCTTCTCATGCAAAAGTTGAACACTTCTGAACAGACAGGAGCAGCATGTCTCAGTTTCCTTGTGAAGTATAGAGAGGTTGAGAAAAGCTGTCCAAAGCTCAGGGCACCTGCAGGTCTGACTCAGGTAAGCTGTACTTGCTGTGAAGCAGGAGGATCCATGGCTGCAGCTTCAGCTGTCTGAGAACTTGTCTCTCCATCTTCCCCTCTGAGTCCTTCTCCATTTTCATTGCCTGCCTACAGAAGAGGGATGATGGAGGCTCTGTGCCAGCTTCAGGAGGTCACTCGGATGTGCCACAGTCAGCATAGCAAGGGCAAGTTTGTCTGTCTGCTTTTTCTAATGCCCTATCAATATAAGGCAGTGTACTAGAAGACTTCAAGCGTCTGCCCTGTTGCTATAGCATGTAGCGAGGATCTCAGCCTGAGCTGGGGAAACAAGTGGAGGTGGAAAAACACAGAGGGTTGCGTCAGGGCTCCTGGTGGAGAAGGTGTAGGAAGATAAAGGAGTATAACACCTGCCTGGCATGGGTGTTGATCAGATGTGACTGACTGAAATGGTCAAAAGCTTAAGTAAAATGCAGGTAGATCTGAGTTGCTGGACTGGGGATTTGCACAGTAAAAGAAGCAGTGTGGTGGTAGCTTGAATGTTGTCCTCCTCCAGGACAAAACTAACTACCTGAGTTCCTCTTGGGAGGCAGCCAAAATGCTGCCAAAATTATGCCAGGTGGAGACCATAAAGCAACATGGATTATATCACTAGAAATGCCTCCTTTTCCTCTTTAATTTCCATGCTGAGAAAATGCTTTTCTCAGAGTTGTGCTGAGAGGTGGGGATGGACATGGCTAGGAGCTAGGAGTACATTTAGTAGAACAAGAATAGAAATAGCAGTTTGGGGTTTTCTCTTTATCTCAGTAGGAAGCTAAATAGCCTTTTTAGAGAATGTGAGACTCTTAGTGGACAGAAAAACAAATTGCGTAGGATAATTTAGAAGATTGTGCCTTTAAATTCAGTTTGTGACACAACACTCTAAGGCTTTGCAGTAGTTTTCTGAAAAGTTTTTCCTCTTTCTCATTCAAGGATACTGGATAATAATGTTGTTGTCTACATGGTGATTTTCACCCAAATGTCTGTAATTGCTTTACAGCTGTAAACATCAGGAGTCTCATTGTACAGCAGCTGCAGAAAAACATGCTGAAGTTTGTTACGTATTTAGTAATATGTTTGAAAAGGGAAAAATCTGTGTTTGGACTCTGTTTTTTGCTACAGAAGAACCAGATTCGATATTTTTTGTTTTCCTTTTGTTGTCTCTGGACTTTTTTCCATTCTATCATGTCCTTTTTGTGATAATGGACCAGACGGCACACATTATTAAAAAGGCAGGGTACGCTCTAGATTATATGGTGGCATAATAATGTTCTCTGGTTTATTCTTTCTTCTCTTCCTAATAATTCATAACATTCAATTTGCTTTTTTTTTATCACTGTTAAGTGTGGACTTGACATTTTTGTAAAACTGCCTATTATAATGCCAGCATTTTGTTCTTAAATGGTAATAATAATCTCAGGACCTATCGCTAATATATATGTGTATAGAAAGTTGGATTTTTCTCCGTATGGGTTATTTTACATTTATCTGCATTGAGTTACATCAACCATTTTATAATCCAGTTGCAACATTTCCATTAGCCATCTTTTTTAGCACCCTGAGTAACCTGATACTACCAGAGTCTTTTCACCTTCCTGTTCATGCCCCTTTCCCATCGTTTATCAACAGACTGAAGAATAGGGCTGAACACCGACCCCTCTTCGACTCCACTGGGGACATCCTTCTGATCTAAAAAGTGGCTATCTGTCCCCTAAGGTTTCTTTTGGGATAGCCAACCCTTTCTCCATGTGACCATTTGGTGCATTAGCTTTTTTAGAGTTTTTGATGAAGGCTTTTATCAAATGCACATTTAGGCTCCTGAGGATCTCCTTCATCCACCTGCTTCTTTATTCCTTCAGAGGACTCTAGAAGGTTTCTGAGGTACAGATCTCTTTTGCAAAGTCATGCTGGCTCTTCCACAGCATACCATATTTATTGGGGGTGGGGGGAGCATGGTTCTGCTATAGTTCTGTTCTTCTGACTGTTTTTCTGCTAATTTGCCTGGGAACGCTCTACAGGAACTGTTCACAAATTAGGAAACTGAAAGTTTACCAGTCATTGGGTGCCAAGCTTTTGTGTATGAGGAAGGATCCTGAACCTCTCCCCATCTTCACAGTGAACACTGAGGCAAAGAAGCTATTTAGTTCTTGTTGCCTTTTTATTTTTTCTAAAGGCTCTTTCTTGCTCTTTGGGCACGGCTGTCAGCCATTGTATTCGTGGACAGTGCCTTCCACATGTCTGTGGTCCTTTTCATGCTCCTTCAGTTGTGGCTATGGTAAATAACATTTAAAAAAATCTAAATGCTGTAGTCTGTGGTTTCCCCATTGCTTTTGTCATATACACTGTTCTGGGTCATGTACAACCTGCAGGAGGGACCCTTGCCCAAAGGATTTTGGATCTAAAATAATCTGAACTATATCAACCAGGTATAAGACCAGTATACATTTCCATTTTCTCTTTCCATGACTTGTAGAAGTCCCAGGGGAGGGTTAAATCATCTGACTTTTCACTAAGACTGCAGGGCAGAAGCACTCATGACAGCTTCTACAGCCACGAACCACTGGTTATCCAGACTGTGGGGCTGGTTAGAGAGTACTGAGAGACTCTTTTGCATCCTGTGCTCACATTTCCTTCCTAAGCAGTTGGGACATCTCTGAGGCACTCACTCAAATGGAGAAGCTGGAAAGTTTATAGTAAGTGTAAATCCTACTCGTATATCAGAAAAATGTGGTGGTCCATTTTTATTGTAGAAAGTATTGATAGCTATGGAGTTGAAAGCTACTGCAAAAAGATTCTAACACTGTATATTAATAAAGTATTTTAAATATAAATGAAAAGATTTTGTTGTCAGACATGGGAAGCATAAATGTCATAATGATGAGGAAGGGGTGTAAGAAGTACAACATTCAGGTACTCTGAAAGAGAGAAAATGCTCCCATGATGACTGAAGCAATGTTTTCATATTTGTGTTTTGTATTGTATTGTACAGGCTGCTGCTTTCAAAGACCATTAAAGAGTTAGATCTCAAATGAAGATACTGGAAAGAGGAAGGGAAATGTTACATTTATTTTTAATAACTTAGTTAAAGAATTGTTTGAACCATATACAATAGGTGAGAAAAGGGCTCAAGAGACAGAGTGAGAGAATATCACCATCTTGCTGCTCAGATAAAGCAGCTTGTGCTGGGTACCGGCAATAAAAGTTGTTTTCATTTCTCTAATACATTCAAATCTTATCAATGCTAGCATAACTTTTACCCGCTCATGTAGAAAATACAAGATTCTCTATTTGTAGTCAGTGTTTCCAAAGACAGTTCTAGTGACCTCATCATTGCTTATAAGTTTAAGGTTACGTGAAGTAGACTTTTGTTGCAAAATTGCATTTTCATATAATTGCTTTTTTGCTTCAGATTTGCTACTGTCTTTATTCTCTACCTTTGTTTACAATGACAGTTGGTCCCTTAGTTGGTTTAAAACTGTAGGGTAGTTATTATAAGAATAGCCTACAACAACCTATAATACATTTTTATACAGATTCTTATTTATTTCCTTTAAAATTGTTGTATTTAATTTTTACACATTCTAAATGTGGATAATGCTTTTTACAATACCCACACGGATCCAGTTTCTTCTCCAAAGGGTTGGCTGTCAATGTGTTCCAGCCTAAATATTAGTTCCAGGTTGAAAGCTGACCCCAAGTTACTATGAAAATTAGAAAATGAGATGGCAAGTCTAAGAAGAGAAACATAATAGGTGGGCAAAGAAATAATAAGGTTGGGATTGCTCACAGATAAAATGGAATAAAGTTTCCCTACCCACCATGATAGGTTTTAAATTGCTGATGAGTTCTATACGATGCTTCTCAAAGATTAACTTTCAGCCCATTTTGTTTATATCTTACATTTTAATACTAGCAGTGAATTATGGATCTTTTCAGTCATCTTAATTATGCAAGATCATGGTTATCAATGAAAGTATGACTTTTACAAAGTTTTTTTTTTTCTGTATATATGAAATAGGGAAGATGCACATAGCCTTACAATACAGTTGGAAACAGAGGGAAGAGGATGAGTGAACCCTGAAGCTGATCACTAAGTCTGCCTAATTGTAAGGGTCCTTTCCATCCACTGAAGGATGCTGTCCAGCTGAGCAATGCAGGATGACTGAGGTTAATATTCTGTGGTGAGAAGGAAGAATTGAATAGGATAAGGAAAGAAAACACATTTCTTTGGATCTCTCCAAGGCTTCACGCTTTCTGAGCTAGTTAGAAGTGCTGAAGTCCAGTACTGTGCTCCCTCTCCCCTGCATGCTGAAGGAGTGATCCCAGGGCAGCTTCAGTTCACGCGCTCAGCATAGGGGCTGCTTATTGTCCTCAGCACAAAACTGTAGCTCAGGCACGTACAGTGAGACGCCCTTGGAAATCTGCAGGAGGCTTTTGCGTAAGTGTATCAATAAGTGTCATACGATGGCATTCGACACAAAGCATTTTGTTTTCACATTAATGTGTTGGTTGGTTAATGGCTGTTTGAAAAATCTGCACGAACCGGGAGGAAAGGCATGAAGCTCTAAATGCACAAAAAAGTGTAAAATCGCACGGCACCAGCAACATGCATTATAATAAGGCTCATGCTGTTCTAAACAGTGAATGCTTCTAGCCCACTCTTTTCCCCCAAACCTTCTAAAAGCACCCAGCTGTGAGCCCTTTTAATGAAAGTCTAAAGTCTAAATAAAAAATAAAGATGTTAAATTTATGTTTTGAAATCAATTTTGAAAAGATTACATGGCCACTAAGCAATGCTGAAAACGCTTATTATGTGGGGCAGCTAAGAGTAACTACTGAACCCCTCCCAAGAGTTTTTGTTATTTATTGTTAATGCCTGCCATCCTTTTTTCTGACTGTTTGAACTGCTCTTCATTATATATTCTTTTTTGTATTTTGATCTAACTGAATTACTATTTACCTTGCTTTTGAAATTTGTGTTCATCTGTTTTAAAGTCCTGCAGACACCTTAGGTGTTACAGAGTACATGTTAATAATATTTTTGACGTCCTGCAGTGGCACAATAGCGGATTTATGTGTTTGATATCTTAATGTTTCAGACAGCCTCACGTAGACAGAATGTTTTTCCACAGCCACCAAATCACCAAGAGACTAGCCCCAAATCAGTGGTTGTGGGAAAACTGCACACAATGACAAAAATTTAACAGGTGTAGAAAGTTGATAAAATGACTGCATAATTACCCCTCAGTATCAGGTATGATCTGTTCATAAAAGCTATGTACTAAAAATAAGACTTGGCCAAGTTTCCTTGGCATTTCTCTGTAGTAATCCTAAAAGGTCACTGCTGTGGAAATGTGACTTCTCTGTCTCTAAACAATCAGGTCTGTTTGTAATAGTTTTTGCGATTTTTTAGTATTCTAAAGGTATGTCGGCTATGTCTTCATATTGCAAAGAGCGTTCTGGAAAAAAAAATATTCCACACAGTGGATATTTTAAATGTCTTCGTTCTGTGCAAAAGGGGCCAAGGTAGGGTGCAGACTTGGTGTTTGGGATTTAAACACTATTAGAGGATAGAAGGGAGCTCTTTCAGTCTGTTCATGGGGCCCTTTGAGCCGGTCTGCTTTAAAGATGTGCATTTAATGGACCCAGAGGCCCCAAACATGTTTCACAGGGCGTGGTGCAGACAGAAGCAGAGACTTGGAAAGAAAGAGGTGGCCCATGGGCTGTGCAAATTTCCTCCAGAAAGACCGGATCTTGGAAGCATCTGCAGGTCTTTTATTTGGTGTGAGTGCCTATGAAAGATCTTTTTTTATTATTATTTTTAAATTTTTCATATGGACAAGTGCAGCTGACCTTTGAAGTAGCTACTGAGTCAATACATGACTCTAGATGTATTCAGAGGCTTTGTTCTTTCCCCCACTTAGCATAGCAGAAATAGAAACGAAGTGATCATTTGGATAATGCATGGGGGATTACAATGATATATACAATTAAAATTTAGTATTAGTATATACACTTAGGGAGAATCCTTCTTTTAGTGTTCATCTCCACTGTTGATTAAATGAGCTACTGGCATGCACATTTTAGTGGTGGGACCTGCGATATTTGTGTGTTCCAGTACATTGTGTGTTTCTCCATCTATGAATGTATCATGTCATACCTCAGGTCCATTTTTATACTTTTCTACCATATTTGTAAGCTGTGACTTGGAATTATATAATAGCAATATAGTTGATATTCACGTAAGCAGTAATAAAAAGTTTCCAGTTATGTATTTGTTGAGAATTTCATAACATTCTTATATGTAGGATAAACACCAAAAATATGATTTCCTATCTGAAGAAAGTCCTCCTTCCATTTTCTTCATACATCTTAAAGAAGCTGTTAAACAGTTTACCTTAATGTTTAAACAGATATAACTGTTGATTGAAGAGCTAGTTAGGATGAAGGTGATAAAAAATGTTATGTTCTTGTTGAACCTATTTCAAGTAACAAGTAAGTAGAACTAAGCAGATTTTCTTATAGGGAGTATCCCAAAGTAACTGGAAGTTTTTTGCAAAGTGCGACTCTGTTTTGTCATACGCTGAGTAATAGCAGAACATAATGCAAATTAAGAATTAATTCCTGATTCTCTTCCATATTTAAGACATTCCAGTGCTTATCAGTTGTAAATAAGAAATCATCGGAAAGCATATGGCATCTGTTGCATACCACATCATGCATTTCAGTACCAGGAAAATTACAAAATTAAGGGAGGAGCATGGATACGAAAACCTTTTCTTCCCACTTATAGCAGATGGTCAGATTTCTGATTTAAAACTTTCTTGGAGTTTTGGCATACTGCCATCTGTCTCCACAGCTGCAACAGTGCAATAACTCTGTCACCTCTCTTAGAAAATGTTTCTTGAGAGTAAATTTAATGCCTAGCGAAGTGTTGAATTTACAGCTGCTGGGAGCAGAATATAATACGTAAGAGATGGCCGTGAGGCCCTGCTGATTTCCCTCACCTGGTTACAAATAAGGTTGTGTTTATACGAAACTGCTGTGAACAGCATTAGGGACTTGAAGGGAAGATGTTTCCAGTTATTTGTTTTCACAGGCCCTTCAGTAATCCTGTGTACAAAGAACTGATCAGCAGTGGAGTCAGTGGAGATCTTGCACAAAGGTTTGGCTGAGATTATGCAAAACATTCGTAATCATTATCATTGCAAGAGGACTGTTTTCTGTTTTTCCTTTGTCTCACCTCTGTCAGTCTCTATTAACATTGAAAATACTAGTGCAGATGGGCAGTTGTAATGTTAAATACCTTGCCAAGTGTTCAACCCATCTATCTGCCTATGTATTCAATTGGAAATGGTGGCCCAACTCTGCAGTTTCCAGAAGTAGCACTGAACGGGTACTCGTGGCATGGGAAGTGTTGAAGGCAAGTCAGTCAGACTCTTCCAGATAGAAGATGAGTACCAGGCACTACTAACTTGATTTAGATTTGAAATTCAGTTTTGGGATGAAGATCTTCCTATCCTGTGACCACAATATGAATCGTCAAGTTTGATCTGTAGTCTCTGCTTGCAACAGCATGGAGGTTACACGTACATGAAATTTACTTCCTTTCAGAAATTTGTGTATATGTTTGGCTGACTATTCTACTTTTGTAAACATAGAAATAAGATTTATGACAGGTTTCCAGTTTCCAGATCTTACAAAGCTTTCAAATCTTTTGTTACCCTCGTCACCTTTGGATGACTTGCTGGCATTTTTGGAAAATGTCAACTGAATACCCTGGATTCAGCAGGTTTCTGCCCACGTTCAGTCAGCCTTGAGCTCTGCTTATAGTTGAGGCTTGCAGGAGTGGTTTCTCTTACAGTTTATCTGAGGAATGGATCTGTTCCTGGAAAACTCAGGTGACTGGAAAAAGGGGGTGGGGGACATAAGGTGTCTCACTTAGAAAATGGTGCTGGGTGCACAGGGGTGACAACTGCTCTGTCAGAGGAAACCGCACAGGTGAGAGCTGCTCGACAGTGGGCGAAATTGCAGAGCAGAGATCTTTTCCCTCACACCCTTGCAAAGACAGTTTCCTTTCTGAAAAATCGCATCTACGTTTGATTCGAGCCCAGCTTATGCTCCTGTTTTTTGTCTTCTTTCTCTCTGTCTCACCCTCCCTAGGGCAAAACACACTCCAAAAGCATGTTCATGTGTTGCTGCTCAAGAGCCAACCCCATACAATGTTGTGTTTCTGAATAAACAAGGGTTTTTCCCAGCGGGGCTATGAGGCACGTTTCTGGATTTGCATGGTGGTGTCTGCATTAAGCTCTGTCACAGCGGCACAGTTTGAATTCTGAGCAGCGATTATCAGCTATTTGAATACAGCAAATGAGTCCTACAAGCTGCATTAATACATCAACATAGCTCTTTAGTTAGCATTAGTAGGCTTAGAATGAGTTAGCATTCAATTTTCTCTCACTTTTTAAATTGACCAACATGTACTCCCTAAATCTTTTGTGTCTGCCCCGTTTTTGGTGATCATAATGATTTTCTAGGTGTGGTATTGAGGATATTTTGTTTAAAGGGAAGGTGATGAGACTGAGGAAAGATAACCTTGTAGCAAAACAATTGGAGAGGGACAAGTTCTTTTGTGGCATCCTGCCTTGGCCTTGTGTTGTAGCCTTGGATAAATAATTTTACCTCTCTGTACTTTTCTTCCTCACCCATTGAAATGGACACAATAATATCTAATTTTTATCACAGTTCATATGACTTCCCTGCTTATGCTGTAACTAATGGATTGACTCTCATCTGTGTCTTTCAGAAGAGGGATCTGGTTTTCACTGCAACCTCTAGGTATTACAATATTTCACATAGCTGTTAATGATAATGGCTGGAAGTGATGAGTAATGTTTAAAATTTAAGCTATTTGGAGGCCATTTTTTAGATTTCTACTATCAAATCATGTTGCAGACAGCAACATTTTCCCCTTAGACAATGAATAATTAAGAGTAGATTAATATACTATCTGACAACATTTTGTCAGGTATTTTCTGCTGCTTTTAAGGGAGGGTTTCAAATCTGAGGAATAAATGGTGTCTTAAAATACTTGTGCACACTGTAATTCTACACACTTGTCTCCAATAGAAGGAAGACCTAGTCAAGTTAATTATTATTTGCATAAAAATCAGGTCCTCAAAATATTGCTCGTGTCCTTGATCCTCCAAGCACTTAAAGACATTCTTAATCTTACACATGATCGGTTCCATTTAGTTTGTTTAGACCGCACAGATGCTCAAGGTTAGGTCTCTGCCCAGGCATTTATAGGACTGGAACCTCAGATTACGTAAGCTAAATGGCAAAGCATCATTTCACATAGAGTTATTCTTCATCAAAAACCATTTTGTAGAAAATAGTAGTTTTCTAGAAAATTCACCAAAAGCCACCTGGTTTTCTTGGTTTTGTAGCTGAGAAATGAAAGAACTTTGCCATCCACATAGATAGTTTTCTTCTTCTGTCTTTTTAAGTCTAAAGGAAAAATGTTGGGGTAATGGGAAGGCAGAAGGGGAGAGAGTGACGTCAGAGCCAATACTGAACACCGAAAATATTATTACTGAAAATATTGGGTTTGGAATATATGTATTTATATTTGTTTCACATTTTAAAAATATTTCTAATTTTTCCCACGAAACATACCATTTTTGGCAATCGTTTATAATAATCTGTGTAATATGCAGAGTTTGTATAATAACCTGAGTTGTGCTGTATAATCTACTTCAGCACTGTGTTGGTTTATCCCCAAAGGTCCGTGAAAACGTATTGGTTTCCTTCAGTATTTTCCATTATCCATGGGATATTTCTTTTTTTTTTTTTTTAAAAAAAACCAAACCAGAACTTATTTTAAAGCTTTCAAGATGAGTCACGAGAAAATGGCTCCCAGAAGGACGACACATCCCTAAGTGTATTATCTGACAACCTGGGAGGCTGTTCTGCAGCTGTGACCACAGTTGCCTGTGGAGCTCTGACAGATCAAGATTCAGCTGCTCTTTAAACTTCTCTCTGGCACTGAAACCACAAGAAGAATACGGAAAAGGGAAGGTGGTGGGGTTACCATAGTGTTTATAGTTGGCTTCGATTTACCAGTCCTCCCAAATGCCTTTAAAATAAAGTAAAACAAACAGAAAGACCCTAAGCAACTTCCGTAACTTTCCTTAAAGGAAAGTGTAAATACACAGAGCCCAAGTCTCCCTTCATGTTAGGGCTTCCAGAGCGCCAAAACCAAGCATATGTTGGCGGGAACTTGAGAGCAAAGAAAATGTATTGGCTTTGTGATAAATGGACACACTTATGGTGTGCTTAAACTTCCGCTGACTTTAGCTCTTGTTTCAATGACAAACTCATGATCAGACCCTTTTACTGCTTCCCTTACTATTGCTCACAGAGGCATAGACTCCTTTTTCTGACAGCAGCACAGGGCTCTGAAGGCAGTGATCAGGGAAGGGAAACGACTGAAATGGCTATAGAAAGGCTACGTCTTCTTTGCATCAAAACACTGTTCACATCAGGGCCTGTTTCTCTTCCACTGCAGAAGAAGTTGAAGTGAGGACCAGACAAAAGAAGGAGCTGGGCTTTTATCTCCATGGCTAGGTAGATCCATTAGCCACCCATCCCCCACCTATAAATAAATACTATAATTCTGGAGGCTCGACAAGGCATGATGCCTCACTTCCAGCTCTTAATCTGGCAAGCTGGTCCCTAGACTAAAGCAATGCCTTCAAGTTTTGTGCCAGAAATGGGATCAGAATTTAGCCAGTGTCATTTTGCAATTTAGAATCAACCTGAGTTACATGTCACCTACGGATCAAAGAAGAAATTACCTGTAATGTTTATGGAAGCTAATTAGGTGCTTCAGTGTTGGCTTTTACCACTGTTTTACTTCGCTTTGGCCTTCAGGTTCTTCAAGATTATAAATGAGATCTCTCTTGTTTTGGAGTGTTTGAACAGCTTGTCATTCCTCTACAAGCTTAGGGAAATGACTGTTGTATTTACTTAATGAACAGGACTAAAGAGTTCACTTTGGTTTGTAACTGGCGTAGAAAGATTTCTTCAGGACAAAAATTCAGTAGCCAAAGCTGTAGCTTCCTGGGGAGCAGTGTGCTTGCCTCCTTGGTTCTTACATGGGCAATGATGCTAGGAAGCAGGTGGAACTCCCCAATTTGGGGGCCAGGGGAGAGGAGAGTTACAACAAACCCTTAGCCAATCACTTGGAAATGTTTTGGATATTTGACCGTCTAGTCTACAGACTGAGAGACAGAGCAACTAGGCATTAAAGGAACAAAGACAAATAACATTTTCCCACTGACTGTAGTTGCACATGCTGCACAACTGTCAGGAATTAATGGAATAATTCATGCAAATGAAAAGTCCCACCAGTTGAAAAAGGCTGGTGAAGATTAAGAGCACGATTTTTGAAGTTACCCTACCAAAACGCATCCATTTGTATAGGCATCAGCATTCAGCAGCACAAGTTATACAGTATCCTAAAATGCCCATGTGTTTAGAAGTGTTTACGTGATCCACGGTCTGAATTTCCAAGTCTCAATATACAAGGGCCATAGCAGTGCCCAGAGTGGAAAACAGACAAGGACCACTTATTTGCACTTGTTTGTGGCAAGACACACTTTGCATGTGTTTGTGATTTTGTCGGGAGCCTTGTCCCGATGTATGTTCCCTCAACTCCTTCAATTAGTATGACTTTGGGCTCTTCTTCTCCAAGCAGCCACTGATTTTTCATGGACTGGTGGGAAGCTTATTGTCCCAGGCCCCTGCTGCTGTCAGATTTGGCTGAAATTTCTCAGTGAGTGCAAAAGTTGTTGGAAGAAACCAACAGAGACTTGTTTGAAGAATCGCTGCTCTTGCACAGCCTTGATTTTCTTAGAAACAAAGATTGATATTACGTGCTGTAATCAGTCTTGCTGTAAATATGCTATATGATCATGTTTCTTTTCTAATATTTTAATTTTATGAAAAATATGCAATGACATACTAAATTCTTTATAACAGGCTTGCATAATCACATTTAATCATATTTTTGTAGTAGGACAGATTCTTCTTTGTAAGCAAGTTTTAAAGGCAGTGTCCTGGATAGTTGCTAGCAGAAAAGCACACCAGTCCTGTGTCCTGAAGGCCAAATTGCTGTACCGCATAACCTTGCAACAAAACTGTTTATGAGAGAAAAAAATCATTTCAAGTTCTCCCCGCGTCTTTCCCTGTCTCCAGCCAATTGCACAGCTGGTCGATTTGTACCAATTGCTGAAATATTCACCTACAGATTATACATAATTTCTGAAATATTGTCAAAGCTTTTAATGTAACAAAAAAGTGCCTCAACTTGCTCTACAAATACATTTTTTTAATGATGGAAAGAGGAATGCACCATGGGCTGAATCCAATATTTTGACAGAACTGTCATCCAAACACTCATCACTATGACACTTTCCTTACTTTTTTCGCACTGAATAGAGTTAGTCTGAAGCACAGTGGTAATGTGAATAATTGCAGTGTGGGAGACTCTCAGGTTCAAAGCCAATCTTGTTACCTTGCTGTGCGAGTTCTCGTTGTTAAAATTCGCTGTGGTTTCCTATTCTGTGCAAGAATACTAATTACTTGAGCAGCACGTATGCATTCTGTTTTTCTGTTTTAAAAGGAGATTACAGTGACTAGAAATGTAAAAGTATAATCATCCTAGGTAAATTGGACGGCACTTAAGCAATCAGATGTTAATGCAGTCTTGTAGAAGTAGTTTTAGGGAAATATTTCAAGCTTTATTCACTTGGATAGCGTTTTCAAGAGCCAAAGTACAGCTTTTATTTCTGCTCCGTTGAGTCTTAAATATTGCATCAAGACACAACAAAACAGGTTTTACTAGTTCTATAATACCGCTTAAGACTGTTTTGAAAACAGCAGATTTGCCATCAGCCACCCGAGGCATCCATTAACTGACCGACCGATTAAAAGAAACGTTGTCTGTGTTTTGTTAGGGTAAATCTTGTTCCTTTTTTCTTCATATAACCTCTAGGCTGTTCCAGTGAATTGTCTTCTGATATGCCAGTGTGAAAGAAAAGTATACCACATCTCAGAAAAGGCATGGAAATGAGATTTAACTGTTTCAGTTATTTAAAACTTATATTTGTTTTAGATTGTCCTGTGTTACATATTTTATTTTTCTCCTTTTGTTCTCTGACTGCTTTTTTAAAAGCCTCTTTTCCTCATTCTTATCTTTCAATTATCCACACTTTCCACCTTCTTAATTTCTTATAAATTGTGTCTTGCTAAAATGTCACCTCAGGTCAGTGACAACAGCCATCTTCAAAGGGGATATGCAGTGTCTGAATGGCACCCTGCTTATCCCTGAATCATTTCCCAGTAGAATTTGTCTTATTTTCTGGTTTTATTTCTGAAAAATATATTTTTTCCTATGAACAATATCATACAATCCATTCTGTCTTGCTTTGACTTAATTGACATGAGCAAGTATTATTTATTTGTACAAGTAATTACTAATTTGTCTGAGGGTTTTGTCTGCTCTCATATTCCTCCTTCATAACCCCAGACAATTTCTGAGAAGATTCAGCAGACGGAAACTCTAAAATGTAAATTATCACGATTTTCATAATCCACAACTGCTGAAACAGATGGGGACAGCAAAAAGATACGGATAACCTAATGTAGGGACTGTTCATTAGCTACCAAAAAAATGGTATTTTCGGGTTTTGTCAATGATACATACTTGTTTTGGAAGGTCATGGTTCTGAAGGCATCATGTTTTAGGAATACTTTGTGCTCTAACCATTGAAGTGAGAAACAACACTCACTCCTTTGGTTGCAGGGACAGGTAGCAGTGGCCAGTCACTCACTGTCTGCTAGGATGTTTCAGTGAAACATTTCAGTACATGAGATAAAAAAAAGCAGGGGTAAATACTAGGTGGTTTCTTCAAATGGCTTCAGTGGCAGGTGTCAAAAAAATTGGTGCAAAGCCTGGGGGCTTCCTTTCCCCTAGAACTTGTTTGTGTACAGATACGCATCCGTGTAGTACGTGCTGGCTGGTCTTAAGATAAACCATCTTCACCACACAGGCACAAAGCAGGTGGAACAACACTTCACCTTCAGTATTTGGCATATGTTAGGTGAGTTTGGCTCCTAGTTTTGCTTTTTGCTCCAGAAACAGAGCACATACATTGGAAGAAGAAAGACACAGAAGGCGTCAGGTTAGGGCTGGTGGATGTGGCACACCGAAGCTGGTAGAAGATAAAAATATTCTTCTGTGTCCACCAAGCAAACAACCTCTGCTTCCCATCTCCTGCAAGGAACTAAGATGTGTGTGCGCGCGTGAGTGTGCCTGAGTCCGTGTCCTTGTTTCACATTTCTACTGCACGAACTAGAAGCCCAACATATGGTTTCACTATCTTAAAAGAAGCCACAGAGACTCCAGGAAAAAGGCTATTCTTAGCTAATCTCACTATTGGGGTAGCATCATGCCAGTAAGGGGAATGCTCCATCTCTGCCAGTCATTGCTTCTTCAGTGGTTCTGCAAAGCAATCCCGTGAGATTCAGAGATTCATTTTCCCCTTAAACTTATTTCAGCTGGCAAAGCAGAAACATGCTGTTTCTTGAACATTGCTCTGATGTTTTGAAGGGGGCAGAGAAAATATAGTGGATGAGATGTAAAGAAAGATTGGTTAAGGAGGCAAACTGGTGTAGTAGGTGTAGTAGGGACCAGTAGGGAGTTGAAGACCTACAATAAAAAAAAATAAAAACAAGTTCTGTTGTACATGGCTGTAACTTTTATTTATCTGTGAGATTTGTACCCAGTGGCTGAAATGGGGAATAAATTAAATAAATGAGTACTGCCTCACTTCAAACACACATGCCAGCACTTTGCCTGCATCAGAAGAAGTAGATCACATGCAGGGACTCCAAAAATTACGCCTCCTGTGTGTAACAGCTCTGTAAGCAGTGGCAATACTGGGTACACCTTGAAAGAGCAATGGGATGGGGCTGACCTTGTAGATTAAGACACCTAAATGTAAATGATTATGTGATGATCTGTACATGTGAGCAAAGTGTCTGAGCCAACGTCAAAGCCGCTGTAGGCAATGGTAATCTAAAGTGATTTAAGCTACTACCAGCTGCGATGCTCATATGTCTGCATGGGACTGGTAGGATCTATGGGAGAGCTGTGCTGTTTTGTTCGGAGCTGGCAGCTGGAGGCGAGCAGAAGTATCGCAGGGTCATCCAAAATATATTTTTTGCAGCAATTTTATTTACCTGTGATGTCACCCAAACTCACCTTCATGGTTCAAGTGGACTGGCTGTGCTTGGGAACAACTAGGGCGTAGGACTGTCTCTGAGTGTCATCTTTGTTGTGGGGCAAAGGGTGTGACTGGCAGGTGAAGTTTTATTCAAGAGTTTAAGACACATGTTATTACCGTACTTGTCACGTGAGCAGCTCAGCTTTATAATCCTTAAGGAAAAGGTTGTCTTTTTTTTTTTTCCTCCTATTAAGTTCTCCAAACATTCCTAAATAATTTGCCAAAACCAGAACGACCACCAGACAGAGAAGCCAATCTGGAGTCATATGACTGACTCCCAGAATCACATAGGATATAGGTTTTCTTCTCATCAAATTTTGACTCTCTTCTGTTGACCTGAGAGCTCATTCAGTCATAATGCCACTATCTCCAGTATACTTTGTGGGCTCTAACATACCCTCACACAACATATTTTCTCCTCTGAACCCTTTCCCAAGCCAATCTTGACCTACTTCAGCTGTTCTTACAATTTTGGCAGCTCCCCTGGTTGGGGTCTTACCCGTAGGAAACAGAAAACAGGCAGGCAGGCTGAGAGTTTTTTTCCCAAGGCACAGCTGAAATAATCAGGAGGGCCAAAGCTGGCAGCACAGCTACTAAACCCATCCACTCACTTCCACATGGGAAAGGTATTTTTTTGGTTCTTTATATCTATTCATCATTACTTTGTACTATTGCTAACCCCAGGAGACACGAGTTCTGAAAAAACAAATTGCTTACGAAGTTACCAGATTTGCCCATCTTAAATTTCATTTTATTCTCAAGGTATCCAGATGGAAGCAACGTGTTCAATGTACTTAAACCTACAAATTTGATTTCATCTTCAGGTTCAGCATTTTGACAAGTGTAATTTAGCTTATAATAAGAGGTTCACACCTCAGAGCAATGCATTTTGAGGTCACAGGCAAAAAGCCAATCTCCAGCTACTTGTATCAAGCTATACTTCAAACTCCCTGAAAGGAGTCAAAATGGAGAAGGCTTTCCTCATTTTTCTTGATGTAACAAATTATCACAAGGTGAATTCATTTCAAAAGAGAGAAAGAAAAAAAAAACCAAACCCAAAAGACCTTGATGTGGGTCTTTGCAGCCAAATTCCTGCAAGCTGCTCTGTGCTGGTCAGCCCTCACACCACCAGGAAGTGTATTGGCTGCACAGATACTAGCAGATCATTTTTAATACCTCATTTCAGGTCTTTGGAGATTAATTTTATCATAAATTTGGAAGCCTGATTTAATTGTGCTAATTATATTTTCTCCTGGGAGTTGATGGATTACTACTTACCATCTTCTTTGCCGTATGTAATGAATCACACTGAGGCTTTCTCTTATTTATACCTGCTAAAAGTCTAGGATATGAGATGCGATAGGCATTAAAGAAACATGTAAGAAATTACCCTAAACCATTCGCTACGTGTTCTTACTCCTTTCATAGATCTCACATATGATGATAATGATTCTGTTCTTCTGGAAATAATTGCAGAAACTCGATTTTAATTCTCTCTCCATGGGGAATCCACTGAAGGGAGAGCATATTTCAGGCGTGCGAGACATCCACTGTTCCTCATCACATCGCTTTATTAACATCCATTCTCATCTATTAATTTTTGAACCGAACACTGTAGATGTGGGAGTCATTATAGCCACCACACTCCTCCGTACTTGTGAGTCCATCAGATGCAATCATGCTTATGTTGGAGGCTTGATTTCATGGCTGCTGGAATTTGCCGCTGAATGGAAGCAGGTATTAGGTGAATTCCTACATAGAATAAAGTTCGTCTGTCACGTTTAAGTGCCAGTCACCAGAGTATCTAGTTTATTGTACAGTTTTGGAAATCACACTGGTCCCGGGTCTCTGAATGACCTTCCCTGCTCAGCAATCATCTCATGCAGAAAAGCTTATAATCAGTATTTATCATTTATGTGGAAGGAAAACCAGTCCACTCCTAAAATGAAGTAATCATTAAAGCAGTGTGCTTTCTGTCATCTTAATTCCTCCTGTGGATTTAAAAAAAACCAAAGGAAGTCTCAGTTTCTTTGAGTGAGGTGGGCTCATGAGGGCTGATTCCCCACCCCCATCTTCACGTCTCCTGTTACAGTTTTGTTCCGAAATCTTCCCCTTTCTCACTGGCTTTTGCAGCCAGAGCAATAGCTAAGTTAGGGACAAGTATACCTCTGGTTCAGCCTTGATGCTGAACTGCTAGCTGGGGACTGTTTCTGACTCCCCCTTGGTCCCTCCCCTCCCATGCAGAAAAGTGAGGCCCCTTGTCCCACCCTGCCCCAGCAAAGAGGCTCCTTCCTGGGCGGTGGTGTGCCCTGCTCACACTGGGGGACACAGAGGTTGGGGCAAAGCCTGCGCTACACTGCTTGGGTGGTCGGACACCGTGTAGCCCTTCAGGATTTCATGCGAAAGTTGCAGCTAACAAGGGGTTTCTTCTGCTGATGGGGCTATCGGGTAGGATGCTGCTAAGCACCGACTCCAGCGAGCTCAGCTGAGAGTTGAGAAGGAGGACCCACATCTCTTTAGTTTCCTGAGCTGGTGAAAACAGGATTTTGAAAGCTGCTTATGCTGTAATTTGTCTGGTTACTCCCTTTTATAAATTGCATTTTTTTATATGCAGTATCACCTAAAGGTGGATCCTTCTTTCAGATACGACAATCATTTCCCCTTATTAATCTTGATATTTTGTTCATCTTTGCAGAACAGATCTTCACGAGGAGAAAGAAAGGCACATTTCCTTCAGGAGGGAGTTATGAACACACTAAATTGAAAAGCTGCGATGTTCTATCACATTAACTCGGTCCTTACAATGCAGCAGTCGCACTTGATAAATGGCAACATTAAGAATAACATTAGAGAACACGTGGAGGGGGGTTGTGATGGCAACCAGGATACCTAAACACCCGGTGTTACATGCATTGCCCTCCTCATTTATGCCTTTGGATATGATGGACATAGGGAAAAAGAAAATCAGTATTTTTTCAAATTTTTTCACAGTTGACAAAATAGAGTCATAGAATCATAAAATTATAGAATCAGTAAGGTTGGAAAAGACCTAACTGGACCTTCTGTTGAGCTGTAATCCTGAAACTTTAGTGCTATGAAAAAATACTTAATTATGCTATGTTAAATATAGACATATATGACACGTACCATGATTTATTACACAAATTATTATATGATTATATATTTATTTCTGCAAACTATGTGTGTGGGTGCATAATGTTACATAAACCCACAGGAGCAGTTTTCCAAGGTGTCAGTCACTGTCATACCGAAGTGCTGACACTGCTGTGAGCAGGAGGGTGATGGCCTGTTTAAGACTGTGAAGTGGCAGCCAGCATTATTTTCTTCTGCTTTTGACCTACCTTTCCCCATTGCTGAACGGCTGGTGTTCAGTGCTTTCTTTAAGCCGGCTATCTGGATAGGGCTTGCTCATTAAATGTCACAGACATTATTTTCAATCACACCGCTGCCAATGAGTCTCTTTAGTGGGTCATATTACTGTGGTGTCCTGGAGGTTTCTGACTCGAGCCGAAGCACAGACAGCTTCGAATGATATCTTTGATATCAGTGCAGCCTTAAACGGTGGCAGGGGATTTTTCCAGAGCCCTTGGTGTTATTTTCACCTCTTTATTACAATCAATAGTAACAGCACTGTTCCCATGCAGCCTGGTGAGGTCATGTTTGGGCTAACACTGACCACTTCCTTTATCCCACCAGTGCCTTCTTGTGCTCTCTCTTCTATATATAATTCAAATCAAATACTTATTTCAAAAGAATATATTTATTCTCCTTTAAAACTACCCTTGGATATGATGCTTAAAAAAGGTTGAAGCCATTTAATCAACTCTTATGTTGGAGCTATTGCCACTGCAGTTGATGTGTACAGCCCCCTGGTTTCCCTCTTGCCAGCTGTACCTCTGCTGCAAGCTTAGTGAGGCAGGAGCTGCATTTGTGCTCCATATTTTTATGCAGCAGCTAACACAGAGGGCTCTGGTTCATTACTCTGGCTCCTAGAGTGCAAGAAAATTATAATAGTTTAAACACACTTTGGCTTATTTTTAGTCTGAAGAGTAACAGTGTGGGCAAGGCAAAGATTGGAAAAGCAGGTAGAGAAATTCTGATGATTTAGCTTTTCTTCTTCAGGAGCTTTGTGGCGAGTAAGGCAAATAGAGGCAGTGGGAGAAAGACATGGGCTATGGCTCATGTAAAGTTCCTGATTCCTGCTAGGCATAATTTCTGCAGAAGGTTTTGTACTGGGGGCAGGGGGGACATGGAAGGGAATTTGGGTGGCGTAAACACGTGCCTGCTCTGTGTCTGTTTGCATGGTGAAGCAGTGTTTAGCCACAGCCGCTGTGCCTGCCAGGCAAAGCTGCCTCTGGGGAGCAGGACGGAGCCAACACAGGGCAGCCCTGGGAACAGCTCTGGCTTTTTCCTTTCATTTCTTTAGGGGGGTAAGACAGCGGGGTGGGGGCTCAGTGAGTTTCGGGACAAGACAGTCCTCAAAATCACTCATCTTACAATTTCTTTTCTGTCTCCTTCTTCTATTTTTTCAACAGAGTTAAACGTAAGGGAATCTGACGTAAGAGTGTGTGATGAATCGTCATGTAAATATGGAGGAGTGTGCAAGGAAGAGGGAGATGGCTTGAAATGTGCGTGTCAGTTCCAGGTAAGGGCTGCTCACCTTTTTGTTTGCCATTTCTGACCAATCTTTCAGGTGTGTTGAAGTATTTGTGGAATCACCACTTCAAAAATGTCACTCATCAACAGGTTTATATAGTCTAACCATAGGCTCCTTTATTAATGGCACTGATTGGGATGGTGTGTGACCATACTTCACCAGGGTGTGCTCAGGGAGCAAATGAAGAGCGTAGCAGCACGTTAGCTCCCCGCACGGTTTTGGTAAGTCAGCCAGCAGCACAGACCGACGTGGGGAAGAACGGAGGGCCACCACGTGCCAGGCACCCACGGCCCCCGCGACCAGCACGAGCAGAGGTGGGGAGTGCCGGACGACAGCCACTCTCTGCCTCTCTACCTTGCCTCATCCTGCCCTGAGTCCCGAGATGGGAGGGGAGGTGACCAGGAGCAGGGCATCCAAGTGTTGTCACACACACCAGATGGAGCTTTATAATTTAAATGCATAACTTATTATGGATTGCTTACTCTAATACCCAGTATTTGGAGGATTCTTCCCTGCTCTGCTGGTGGCCAAATGTGGTACATTAGACCCTGGAAGATCTTAAGGCATTTTGAAAATGAGATAATAACAGGATCACCAGTGATCATAAGGGTTTTGAATGATAACAGTGAATTTGTCCCACTCAGGAAAACAAAAGGTTTGGAAATTTTTTTAAAAAATATCCTCTGCACTTTTAAAAAGTAGTAAAGTAGTAAATAGCAAGTTCAATTTGCTTTGTTGGGTTTTGAGCCTTTAGTTTACAGTTCTTGTAACTATAATGGCAATCCTTCCTCCCCTACTGCCCCCCAGTTTTTAAAGAAAAGAGAATACTGAGGTTCTTTTTTTTTTTTTTTTTTTTTTACAGTTTACACCCAGGACAAATGTGTCAAATATTATGAAATGCCTGGTAAAACTGGAAGAGGTGTCAGTCTTATCAAACAACCCTAGAGTGGGCTATCTTTTAGTGTTTTAAAAATAATCGTGTGTTGTGTTCCAATAAATAATAAATCAAGGGGAACCAGAATAGCAACAGTGTGTATGTGATCTTACACTGGTTTTGGATTCCAGTGTTTCAGAGCTGGCTTTTGATGTGGTGTCGTTCAGGAGGGCACCTGTGCCGAGGGCATCCTGCAGCTTACGTCCCATAAGAACAATGGGACCTGACGGCCTTTCAAAGGGAGGAAAATTTCCTAGGAGAAGGCTTATTCATCAGCCTTCACTCTGTAACTTTTATTTATGAAAAATAATAATATCAAAACCCAGTAATGATTAAAAAAAGATTAAAAGAAATTCAACCCTAGTCTAAGCAAAGGTTTCATTTATTGTTTGTAGGTGGTAAATTTTACAACTTCCTAATATCCAGGTCAGGAGGACTAAAAAAGATATTTTTTCTTAAAGAACCCATCTTTAAAACTAGTATTATTTTAAAGCTAATTATAACTTTACTTGTACATCTTGAAAAATTTAAGGAAAGTCTAAGGATGAGGAGAATGTATTGTATTTTTCAGACATAACAGGTTGAATTCTTCCTGTAACTCTCAACCTTAATTATTCATCTGCATCTAGCACCACCAAAATATCCCAGGCAACAAACACCCAGCATGAACTGTTAGGTTTTCTACATGCAAGACTATCTGATAGCTAGGTAAGTTTGTTTTGCAGACATTGCAAGGCTTCGAAAAGGAGTTAGGCAAATTTGTGTACAGTGGTTCAGCTGAACGCGCGCTGAAAGGAAGAGGTGGGGATACCAGCCTGTTCTCCCTGAAGTGCGTTTCCTACTCCCCACAGCTGGGACAGAGCGTGTGGATATATCGACCCCTGGTCCGATCCAGCCAGCCATTCCTTACGCTCTTAAAACTGCAGTTTTTAGAAGAATGCACTCTAGTGAGAGAGTTGCCAAATTAAAATGGTCTCAGGTCCACGTGCTGGTCAGGTGAGGATTTTCCTGCTGGAGGGGGGCTGCTGCCAGGTGTGGGGCTACAGCCCTGGCTGCCTGACAGTGGGGCGTTTTGGGAAACAGAGGGACACGGCTATTCGCAGCCACCTCTGAACTAAGTCCAAGGCTGGCACAAACCATCCCTCAGATTTGGGAAAATATAGAGAGGTTTCTTTTCCCTTCCAGGCATCACCACTCTTTCTTCCTCCTCCTTATCTGTCCCCATTCCCAACCTGGCAGAATTTCTTAACTGTTTGGTCTTCTTTAAATATTAATGAGTCATAGTTTTTGCTCCTGGCATCCTCTTTGGAGATGGTGGGCTGCCAAATGTCAGCTTTGTCACTGAAACAGCTATAACGCTGTGGCAGCAAGAGCTTTGCAGGCCACGACCTCTCTGAACACCTTGTAGGCTTTCTCTATCTTGCCAAGTCACCTAACATAAAGCAAGGTACTGAAGTTTGATTCCCCAGAATCAAATTTACAAATTAGACTGTAGGAGAGGTGCTGGCAGATTCAGCTGGGCTCTGCTTGCAGTGACCTTAACGATATCCTGACTTTCTGCAGGTCTAGTCAGGAAAAAGGATAACTCCGTTTTTATTACAATGGAGATGGGGGATAATACATAGTCACCAAACTTTTGGAAAAGTCTTTTGCTGTAATTTGGATGATGTTTTACAAAACCTAAATTGAAAACCAACCAACACCTAGGGAGTGTGTTGTGGACCAGCAGGGGGAGGTGAGGTAAGAGAGACTGCCGTGGGGCTGCTTTTTCAATCTGAATAAGAAAGACTTGGCAACAAATGGGTTAATAAAATAACTGCTTTAATAAAACATAATATGCAAAGGAATGTAGATAGCAAGTAAACCTTACATCCCTCCAGATGCTGGGCACCCCACAATCACACGGCACTGGATGGAGCCCTGATGGATTTTCTCATGGGATGCTGTGCAGAGCAGATCCCGTCCATGGAGAGATGCTCTGCCTTTTGGTCATCTGAGCTATTAGAGTATTTCCTCACAAAAAACCAACTCTACTCCTAAAGGACTTTTGCGTGAGAACTTTTGGCTGCACTGTGCCAAATCGCTAAAGACCTACCAAACTATAAAAAAAGAATCACTTTGCCTCTCATTTTCTATCCTCAGGACAGAAACCTGCAACGTTAAAACATCACACAGCAACTTTAAGATTCAATAGAGAATTATCTGTTGGAAAGCGTTGTTCCCCCCATCAGTCACCTGTTTAATTATTCCTTAGAAGTGACTGTTCAGTGCGAGATGTGACAGGACTGACAGTTGTGGTTGAGTGTCTGAGAGCTACCGATTATCGGAAAGTATTACAAAACTGTTAGAAATAATACTCAGAGCTGGCAGCATGATTTATTTCTGTCCGTGGATGCTTAGTTCATTCTCAGTTGGTCATCTATGGCAGGATGACAAAGGAAGAAGGATAATTCCCTTCAACACTATGTTTTAAAAAATGAGTATTTTGAGGTTTGTGCATGCCAAAGCACAAAGAAACTGTTGTGGCAGAGACTGTCATTTGGAATTTGGAGAAGAAACTCTTGTCCTTTTGGGTCAGTTTTGTTTAACTAATGCTGCTATTTCTGTGTGAACTCTCACTGGTTGAACTATACCGCTTTAATCATACACTTTTTAAGGTTAAGAAATGTGGTGGCTAGTCTGTGTTTTTCTTCATTGCTTTTTGTTGTTTGGGTTTTTTTTCGCCTTAGGGTTTTAAAGATGCAAAAGGTATCTGGAATTACAGTTACCATTGCCGTCCCAAACAGGGCAGCTTCTCCTTTTCCACACAGTGAAGTGGGGTTTGGATCTCCAGTTCAGCAGGGAGCAGTGCAGCACTCACAGGTGTTAGGTGGATTGGCTGCCTCAGTGTGTTCCCCAGCGTTTTAATACACATTATACATACAAGGGGTATATAATCCATGTCGCTTAGAATGTAAG
This sequence comes from Phalacrocorax carbo, assembly GCF_963921805.1. Classification (NCBI taxonomy): domain Eukaryota; kingdom Metazoa; phylum Chordata; class Aves; order Suliformes; family Phalacrocoracidae; genus Phalacrocorax; species Phalacrocorax carbo. The sequence goes on along the minus strand of NC_087514.1, from coordinate 67,889,463 downwards.
AAAATAGCAAAATACAGGCTACCTCTGCCAAAGCCATTCGGAATGATACATTTTCCTTTCTTCCTTTCTTTTTATTAAATGTACTAATTCTACTGACTTTAAGCTCAGAATTTTTCAGCATAGTAATACAAAAACATTATTATAGTTGTTGACCAAGTAAAACAGTCTCATGATGGTCATGAATTTAATGGGGATGGTGATTGTTTCCGCCTCCCCTGAAAGATCCCTCTATGATCAAAAACTCAGCAAATCTGCCCTTCAGCACTGATCACCTTAAATTTTCCTTTGCTCAGTTTCAGCCCACTGTGCCTAGTCATGCATTCTTCTATTATCTTGAAGAAGTTTTCTCCTTTCTCAGTGTGTTTATCCTTCAAATACTTCTAGATGCTTGTCATATTGCCTCTAGCCATTACTGAGTCCCACTATAGTTATTTTGTTCTTTTAATCTTTCCTACTGAATTCCTATATTCAGCCCATATGGAGTTGGACTATTATTTCAGTGATGTGAAAGGAATACATAGAGCGATGTTGAGAAACTAATGTATTTTAAATCTTCCTTTAACGAGCAGGGCTAGAAGTTACTGCTAGTAATTCATATTTACACAACTATCTTCCTGTATCTTAATATGCTTTTTAGATTAATCACGTTTTTGTGTGACTGAGTTACTTTATACTTTCTTTTTCAGTGTCACACAAACTATATTCCTGTGTGTGGATCAAATGGAGACACTTACCAAAATGAATGCTTCCTCAGGAGAGCCGCTTGCAAGCATCAGAAAGAGATAACAGTGGTATCAAGAGGACCTTGTTATTCTGGTATGTAAAACATCACTTTGTGTCACTAATGAATGATGTTAGCTGGTTAGCTCTTTAGTTTTGCCCTTAATTCCAAACATTGCGATTTTCATGCTTTTCATAGAATGAAATAACGTGGAAACCCCAAGTCCTCTTTAGCAATGGAATATTTTCATAGAGAAGAAATCTGATATATCTTCTGATATGCTAACAGGTTAATAAATAAACATTAAAAGTAGAAATACTTTATCTGAGAAAACAGTTTGTGAATGCTTCTGTTGTATGTATAGAGGAGCCTTGATATTCATCAAAAGGCTTACAACAAATTTGGAGCAGGCTCCACATTAGTCATTCCTTCAGGGCTCATTTTTTGGATGTACAAAATTAGTGTGACATTCAGCAAGTGACACTGATCATCCTGACTGCCACCCTACCTGTATTCAAGGCATCATCTTTGACTAAAATCACTTTGGGTCATTACGTTGAAGGTATGCACAACTCTTACAAAATCATTGTACCTCACATTTCCTGCCCTTTTCTGTCTTTCCACACACTTAAAACAGATTTTCCACATGCTTAAAATACATGAGACAGGTTTTCACCATCTTGAATATTGGAGCGTGCTCCTGGACACAGAAGCTTTAGCCACCAGAGCAATTCTGAACCTCTAGACAGATTCAAAACTGGTGAGACCAGACATGTCGCTGGATTTCTCAGAATGAAATTAAATGACTCAGTAGCATCAACAACTGCATTCATTGGTACACAAATAACACACCAAAAAATTTAAGTTGTGGGACATCCCTCATCTTTTGATACAAAATAGTTACTCGGATTAGCCTAAGCAAGGTTACACCTGTGTGGCAGCCAAAAGCATGGTTATAGATCAGGTGCACACATCGAGCTAGCTTTACGTTGTCTAGTCTAGTTATCGATGACAATTTAGAGGTAGCAGCCTGTAACTCACAGGTAGCTGCAGCCTCCTACCTGGAATTCAGGGTAAATATCTGGGCAGAGTACCTAGGCCAAGTTCCTTACTGCTGCCAGTTCCAGAGCTACCACATTTAAATGCAGTGTAGCTGTGTTTTGCATGAGCTGCCTTTGACTGCAGCACAGACTTATACTGAGATTTGGGGTCATTTACCAAGGTCCAAAATGACCTATGACATTGGTCCTAGAACCAAAGGAAAACCTGCGTTTCGTGCCCAGCTCAGCCACGTAATTCCAGCATACCTCAGGCAGGTGACTGAATCTACCTTCTTTCTCAATCTCCCACCTATAAATTATCTCCAGACACTGCAGAAATAGGAAAAAAATGCATTATAGTTTTGGAGCACTCACATATTCATATAACAACACCCAAGAACTATGAAGGATTGAACTGAGGATATGTAAGTCAATAATTCTTTTAAATTTCATACCCAAATTATTTTAAGAAACAGACTTACAACACAAAGTTTCTTTGCCTCACTAAAACAAAATACTAGGATAATGTTTTGGGAACAACAACAAAAGAGTGATTATTTTTATATAACTTCTACCCTAGTAAGAAAAAGACATTTTGAAATGAAAAATTGATTCTTCTCAGACTCAGGTTGCTGGCAGCTAATTACTACGTTACTGAGCTTTTTTTGGGGGTTTTCTTTTTTTGAGTTACTGGGATTTTATTTTTTTTTAACCTCCTTCACCTTTTCTTTAAGTCCTATGTAAAACCCAGGAAACACAGCCTAATTTTTATCACTTAGTGTTATAGATACAGACATGTGCTGAGACACAATTGATCAGAAAGTACTGAGAACACATTTCCAAAACTGAGGATGCAATTCAGGCTGCATACACTGGTGCAATTTAAAGTGCTTCAGCGGGCAGCTACCAGATTGGTACCTGTGACCCCGAGCGTCTGACGTGCTCCAGCTGATGCGAAGATATTGGACGATAAGAGCCATCCTCTGGAACCAATCCATGCCCTGGTCATCAAGAAGTCAATATATTTGTATTCTTGATCTGTAATACACATATATGGAGAATCAAATGCCCAAATTTTAATAAAATCCTTTACAGATCCCCATTAATTTTTACCGTGTGCTTCCGAATTTGCTATGAAAATGTGTTGCTCTGGGACATCATTGGGAGCTAAGTATAGGCTCACTGGTTTCCTATCAGAGTTTCGGTTTTTCAGAGCAAAGCTTCATCCTGGCAGGATGCACCCAAGACAACAGGGCAAAATTCCCCCAAAGTGTTTTAACAACTATTTAATATTTAAAGTACGCCAGACTTCTGAATCTCATACAAGAAAGAAATACTTCCCATTTGCTAGCGATTGATACTTTCTGAGGCTATGGCACTGGAACAGACTATACTGAGCAATTTATTCAGACCTATTTCTTGGCAGGTAAAATTTTGATTAAACTTTTATAGTCATTTCATAATTATGCCGCATATAACAGCATAATTTCCTGTGTCCAAGTGCTGTTACAGTTGCAAAATCCTAAAATAAGCAACGTTAAAAAAAAAAAAGAGTCAATTAGAGGTGCTTTAGAAATTAACAAAATGCAAGCTTTGGCATTAAAAATGGTGTTTTAGAGAAAGTTAATAGAATATATGGCTGAAGTTTTCAGGAATGCACAAATAGGTCTTAACATTGTCAAAGCTCATTTTTCAATGAAAGTGACGTCAGTTTTTTTTCAAAATACTGAGTTTACAGAGGTGTTTCCATGCCTAATTACCCCTGGCACAGGCTGTGATGACACGGGTCTGTGGGTTTCAGCCAATGCATGTAGCCCCACGTTGCAAAATACAGAGAAACTAGGAAAATGAGCGAAATGCAGCTTTAGCGTTCTCTTTGCTTAATACCTTAATGTACCTTTGAGAAATGATGGCTCAAATCAAGGTATATACAATTTTGGTCTACACCTAACCTGGCCTTTTGCATTCATAAAAAAGCAATCATCCGGTCTGTGCCAGGGCTGCGAAGCCAAGTCCTTGCTGATACTACTTCCCATCTTCCACAGCTTCTCCTCCTTGCTCTGTGGGATTATGTCATGAATAAGATCAGAGCGCTGTCCCAGCCTTTTCCTTTTGCTCTTTATTTCTCACTCATATCAGTTCCCAGTTTGCAGTTCAGCCCACAACCAAGTGCAGGGACAGAACCATCCAGCAGGCATGGGGAGATGGCAACACCTACACCAGCACTCTTGCCAAGCTCACAGCATCAGCGGTCTTGCTGCTGACCTGAAACCTTGATCAGTTCATAAAGGATGACATTGCACTGAAATTCATTCATGTTATGCCATCCTCTGCCGGAGGTTCTCCTGAGCCGGCTTGCTAAACAGATATAAGAAACCGGGAAGAGAGGGCGGTCAGGGTGCTCAGAGCGTTGAGAAGGAGTGTCACCAAGTCGCTTGATTTCTCCTGCATCCTTTTGTTGGTGAATTTCTCTTGTATTAGTTTAAATAAAATAAATTAATTTAGTAAATAAGAAATAGACCTTTGCAATTCGTTTCTAAGAATATGTGTTCCTGTGGCCTGCACACAGAGCCAGGATTTTGACTGCTGTCAGATTTATATTATGTGCACTTGAAAATATAACCACACAATGATGTAGTACTTGATACACTGTGCTTATAGATTCTCAGTGTACTGTATATATTTTGAAGGCACAGTGCATTGCTTTTTCTATTGGGATTTCTAAAGTTTTTTTAAAAAAAAGCTATTTGCAGAGCTAGAAACAAACACTATGGCTCTATGAGATTTAAGGAATGATTCTCTGAAGAGTGGCTTTAACTTAGTATTCTTCAGTCTGAAGTAATCAAACTCTTACCCTGAATTTGAATGCACAGGTTTTTACAGTAAATGCTTTTTTTTTTTTTTTGTGGGAGGCTTACAGTGAAGCATAATTAGATGCACATATTGTCCTGAAAAGAAATATAATAAGCTCAGTTTAATCCTTTTGAGGGAGTTAAGGAAGAAATTCTAGGCAACTCACTTCCAGATTAAAAAAAGTGTGAAAATAACTCTTTATGCTCTCGCAAGAAAGCTGTAACAAACCTGAAAACCTGCTATAAAAACATACAGTCATTCTGAGAGCCCAGCGAGACCTTTACTTCCAGATTCAGTGCAGTGCAGGAGCTTTCGTGTCCAGCCTGCAAGGAAGGTTTGCAACAGCACAGCGTCGCCCTTCTATCATTAGAAAATGTTTTGGAAGCAAAGAACAAGGCATACCCAGGCATACCTCATCAACACATGCAAAGATTTAATATCCTGTTTTGGGCTTTTTTTTATTATTTTTTTTTTTCACAGCATAATTAAGCAGGAAATGGCTACCAGGATGATGCAATAGCAAATGCCTTTCCCCTGAAGATGTCAGGGCAAATGGACATTCCCTACACACAACCTGGAGAGGCGGAGGTTAAAAGCCTGTCTCCAGCAGTCAGAGGCCTTGCAGCTGCTGGCAATTAGGCTTGTCAGCATTCCTCCCCCTAAGCTCCTGCTGGCATATCAAAATCAAGGGTAATTGCTAGTAGGCAGCTCTGCTCCTGGAGGGTGGGGATACAAACCCAGCAGGAGGAGGGCTGATTTGTTGCTGCTGGGAGCATGGGGTGGCTGGGCTGGTGTGCTCCTTCTGCCTGACAAACCGCTTTGTGCAGCGGCGCGAGCTCCACTGTGCTGCCAGCAGTGGGAAGCTGGAGTTTGTTTTGCTTTGGTCTTTGCTCTGACTGGTGGCTTGAGGTGGTCTGTGCTGATTTCAGATCTCTTCCAAAACACTGGCTGTTGCACTGCTGCTGGCAGATTTCAGGGGTCTGTGCTGCTACAGGAGCTGATGGAGAATTGCGTAGTGCTGAGGAAAGAGCAGAAGTTAATCTCACTGGGCAATGCAACAGCACTCTCATCATCGATCTAGTGCTGGCTGTAGATCAGGATGGTCTTCTTTGGTAGCAAGGTCTTGACAACTTTATCCAATTTTTACCTAGAGGCAGCCTTGTGCACCCAGGGTTAAACTGCAGGAAGCTCGCCCTGTCCCACTATGGAGAGGGCATCCTTGTTAGCTCTGTTAACTGGGAAATCCAGGCAGAACATAGTTAGCTAACAGGGAGCTATAACCTGAGACAGCAGCTGCCCTTCCTCTTTTCCAGTTCTGTTTCTCAAGATGAGTAACCAAAGACAATTGAATAAAAGAGTCACATTATCCAGGACTCGCTCAGTGAAGTTTCTGGAGTGCTGGTGTGGGAAGGCCAATTTCTGCTTAATGCAAAGAAGTGGAACATACTGTCTTTGTACTAAAAAAGCCCCACAGCTGTATCCCAAAAGCTCTGGGGAAAAATCCAGGACTTGGGTATAAAGACTGTAATAACTCTTGGGTGCTCCACTTCAGAAGCTGGAAAACCCTTCTCAGGTGTCGGCTAAGCTTTGCAATACCTAAATTCCACAAAACCATAATTTTTGGCTTTGTTTCCAGAACAATGGCATAGAGTTTTACCTCTGATATGTCAAGAGGTGTTTTGTTCTGCCTGTGCCTGGATAGCTGCTGACCTGTTTCTTACAGCTCTACAGCAGCTGACCTGTAGATCTAAAAATGGTGCAGCATTTTGATGTTTCTTTGCCTGCCTCTCTGTGAGCAGGAGCAGGTAGGTTTGCTGTGGAGGTGCCCGCTGGATCACCTGCCCATGTGAATCAAGGGGAAGGGCCTGCTTGCTTAAAATTTGTCAGTGGACTGTTTACCCTCCTGTTTGTACTTAGCAGCTTGGAGCTGTTGCCCTAAATGGGGAAGAGATGGGTTCAGTTTTCACGCTAATTTTATTTAAAAGCCATCCCTCCTGAATGCGAGAGGCTGCAGGCTCTTTTGGATTTGGAGAGTGTACCTTCTGCCTCTGCACCAAAGCAGACCCACAGTACAGAAATGGCTCCTGTTCAGAGAGAACCAAAAAAAAGAAAAGGGATTCTGACTGTAGCATAGTGCTTGCAGCGTTCAGTTGCTGTGTCTGATCCCAGTGCTTCTTTAGGTATTTTATCCAGAAACTCCTTCACGGATAAAAGGAGCTTGCAGCCGAAGCCTATACATTTGTGTATAAGCATATTATTATAAGTCTGTTTGGAAAAGGGTGGCTTAAGTAAAGAGAGATGTCAGTCACTCACTCTCTAATTACTGACCCGTGGCTGGTGATGCCATTTCCGTCCAGCTTCCTCACTTGTTTGAGCATCTTTCTTGCCAGGTCTTGGTGCATGGAGACCACTTTTGGAAATCCTGAATTGGTTAGGGACCTGAAAAGATCGGGGCTGCTTGTCCAAGCAAGCTTGCAAAAAATGCTACTTTTTTAACCAGCAGCTGCTTGGGAAAATCTAGCCAAGACTCAGAAAAAAGCCGGAACACCGGCTTAGTTTAGCACAGTTACCCTGGAGACAAGACTCCCAGCACAGCTCCCAGGCTCAGAGGGAAGGCACGAGCTCCCAGTGAAAAGTTGAAAGTGATGCAAAGTGTTATAGAGGATGACACTCTTTTTTTTTTTTTTTTTTTTTAATGATTTCTTGAGATCTGAAAGCCCAGAGAAGTGAGACTAGATCTATCCTGTTACTAGAATGTCCGCCAAGTGGAGAGTTGCCTGTGGACTTCATGTATATCAACCCAATGATCTGTAGAGACGGGTGGTCTGAGCATCACCTCTATAATTTATTTACATGGCTCTCCCATCACAGCTCGTACTGTCTATGTGATGGTGCCTCCTCTGCTACGTGGTGGACATGCCTTCTGGTGTAATCCCATCTGCAGCTGAGCGGCATTTCTCACCTTGGGATTGAATGTGCAGGGGAAAGCAATCGGAGAGTGAGAGCTGGAAATAAAAACATGGAACAAGTCAAGTTTCTCTGAGACATTTTTGCCTTTATTTTTTATATGAATTGCGTGTTGAACTTGCTCATGTTTGTGTGTCAACCTTCTCTCCCCTAGAGCAGTTTATGACACAATTTCACCACTACAAATAAGCCTATATTCTTACCTCATATAAGTAAATTATACTCCTTCAAGTTTCTTAATGAAGCAATACCACATCATAAGGCCTATTTCTTAGTCAATCAACAGTGACATTTTATATGGTATTGACTGGTTTATCAGTAAAGTGGGTCACTATCTATGGAACAAAAGCCCTTCTGTTTTTGCATTCATTTCTGTAAGGTAATAAGCTCGGTCTGTTAGACACAGAATAGCGGTATAGGAGGAAAGAAAGGAAAATTTAGGCAGAGGTAAAAAAAAGTCTCTATTCCTGATACTCCATGTGACAGGAGATTATTTTTAATGTGTGAAGTGACCCAGTAATGTGGAATTTCTCACTTTCATCCATGCAATAGAGGGAATTATTCTTAGAAATATAGCTGCTTAAAGAAAAAGCAGGGGAGGGAACTGGGCAAATGGAGAGTTTGTTTTTTCCCTCAGATGTGAACAATGAGCTCATACGTGGAAGTAAAAACCCCACTCCTCTCTCTGTCTGGTCTCCTCCTTCTTTCAGATTTGTGGAAATAAATTCAGCTGCCTTCTCTATCACCAAAGCAGGCATGAAAGGAGAGGTGTGGGATGAGCAGCGTGTGTGCTCTGCTCCTCTCCTCATCTTCAGAGAAGCTGAGCTAAAGGGGATGGGGAGCAATTCACTGACAGTAATTGCCATCCCATCCTCTCCTCTCCATCTCCTTTGAGCAAGAAAGACTGAGGGTGGACTCAGAGTGTGTATTTAAAAGCTTGCCTTTACTGCCGTGCTAGCTGAAGACACTGTGCAGAGCACTGCCCAGTGGGATGAACATCCCTGTGAAAAAATCCCTAGCCAGCTCCATAATGCTCTGAAGTGGAATTAGTTGGCCTGGGGTGTCGAGGAAGCTCAAGTCCTGCTGATGCTTGAAATGCTAATGAAAGGGGATTCAGCCACAAGCTGTCACTCCTCAAATGCTAATCCAGTCAGTCTAATGTCAATGAAATAACTGTGCAATTAGAGCATCCTTATATGAAGTGATTGACTCAGCTGAGAGGAGCTATTTTGTCATTAGATGACTTAAGCCAACTTTACTTTGAGGACTAGTCGTCTTCTGGAGGTACTTCCCCTGAAAAACAGGACTGGGTCCAGTCCCATTCAATATATTCATTGATGACCTGGATGATGGGATAGAGTGTAACCTCAGCAAGTTTGCTGATGATACCAAGCTGGGAGGAGTGGCTGACACACCAGTAGGCTGTGCTGCCATCCAGTGAGACCTGGACAGGCTGGAGAGCTGGGCCCAGGGGAACCTCATGAAATTCAACAAGAGCAAGTGCAGGGTCCTGCACCTGGGGAGGAACAACCCCATGCACCAGTACAGGCTGGGGGCTGAACTGCTGGAAAGCTGCTCTGCTGAGAAGGACCTGGGAGTGCTGGTGGGCAGCAAGCTGACCCTGAGCCAGCACTGTGCCCTTGTGGCCAAGGTCAGCGGTATCCTGGGATGCATTAAAAGGAGTGTGGCCAGCAGGTCTAGGGAGGCTATCCTCCCCCTCTACTCTGCCTTAGTGAGGCCACATTTGGAGTACTGTGTCCAGTTTTGGGCCCCCCAATTTAAGAAGGACAGGGAACTGCTTGAGCAAGTCCAGCAGAGAGCTACCAGGATGATCAGGGTTTGGGAGCATCTCCCTTATGAGGAAAGGCTGAGACACCTGGGTTTGTTCAGCCTGGAGAAGAGAAGACTGCAGGGGAATCTCATCAGTGCTTATAAATATCTAAAGGGCAGGTGTCAGGATGATGGGACTGGACTCTTTTCAGTAGTGCCCAATGGCAGGACAAGGGGCGATGGGCACAAGTTGGAGCACAGGAAGTTCCAGCTCAGTAGGAGAAAAACTTCTTTCCTGTGAGGGTGCCAGAGCAGCGGCACAGGCTGCCCAGGGAGGCTGTGGGGTCTCCTTCCCTGCAGACATTCAAAACCCACCTGGATGTGTTCCTGTGCCCCCTGCTCTGGGTGTGCCTGCTCAAGCAGGGGGGTTGGACAAGATGATCTCCAGAGGTCCCTTCCAACCCCTGCCATTCTGTGATTCTGTGATTCTGCAGTCAGGTGACTTACATATTACTTCTTCATATACCATTCCCAGGGCCAGAAAGAGAAAAAAATATATACTTACCTTCATAAGTAGATTCCAAAAATCAGACTGGGTAGTCCACATCTGTTTTGGGCTTAACAGGTTTGGGTCTTAACAGCTGCAAAAAGGCTAAGAAAACAATTTAGTTTTCAGTATTGAATGATGGTGTTCCTTGAGTAAAAACATCTTGACAGGGAAGAGAGAATAGGGCACAGTAAGCATGGACAAACTGTATTAAAGGATGCCAGATTTTATGTGGGATGTTTGTTTTTACACCTGACTCATGAAATGTAACACCAGTATAATGTTTTACAGTGACAAATTCCTGAACAAACAGCTGCTCCTGGAGCAATATTTTCATTTGCTGTCTTTTTTTTTTTCCTTCCCCCTCTGTTTGTTTTTCAGATAATGGCTCTGGGTCAGGAGAAGGCGGTGAGTACCAAACCCCAGTTACACTTGCTTTTGGCCTTTCTTTTCTACTATAGGTGTGTCTGTTTTCTATACATGGTTTTTGTATACCACATGAGTTAAGGAAAAATTATGAGAACTTGAAAATAAGCTTTAACATTGTAGTGTTACCTGACCATCTCAGAACAGTATTTGGATAGGAATAGATTGTAGTGTGCATTTGACCAATGTGGTTCTTTCAGATTTGACCTATATAATTTTCCATTTGTTGCCAGGATTATAGTATGATATTAGATTCCTATTTTACCTGTATTTTGCTCCTGGAAATGTCCGTTCACAATAAATTTCTTACCTTTTTTTTTTTTTCTTGCATTCATTTCCTTAGCATCTACAATGTGCACTTATTACTTTATCCATGGTCAAATATGTTGCCTAATAATCATTACAGTATGATATCTGTTTTTACCAAATATTTTCCATGTTTCTATTCAAATCTGTATATTCAAAGAGGGGATGTAGCACAGCTGGTACTAGGAGAAGTGTTCCTATCTTTGAACACATCTTAACCTTCTAAGGATTAAAAAAAAAAAAAGTAATTTTTTCTTAATTCTATCTTTGATACTACTAGCAAGGATGCATATAGAATGAGAATGTGAGATACAGGTGTATACAGACATGGAAAAGGCATTTTGCATTTAGGCTTTGCCTCTATTAAGGAAGCGTTGCAGTTCATACTAATGGGGGACTGAGCTTTGAAATATTGGAAATCTACATGAAAACATGCTTTTGTGGAAAATAATAAATGTCATTACTGTGTGGCTGAACACAATAGTTAAATTCCCAAAAATCAGGAGCTAGCTCCCTCTTTATTCATGTATTGAGTGAAGGCGAGGCATTTCCCTCCCCTTTAATAAGATGCTATCAGTAAATTCCTGGGCTGCTGCTAGCACATGGCCGGTCTCACCTTTGTTTCCTTTTGGAGCAGTGTCTGAAGGAATAATTCTCTGCTCAAACACTACCTCTCTTACTTTCACTGGTGATTTTTTTCTGAAGCTCTCCTTCCTGAGATAACATCATGCTCTTTCCCAGCTCTGTTTGCTTTTCCTTCCCCCTTTGTTACCCAGCCTGTTATTCCACTACAGCTGCTCCCTGCAAGCCGAGTGTGGCTTGCCTCAGTACTGCTAGGCACTTCTTATAGCACACAGATGACAGTAATTTAGTCCATGTCTGACTTTTATTTTTGGAACAGTTTTAGAAAGGTTTGAATGCTGCTGAGAATTTTTTTTTTCAGTATTTCCCAGTCAAATACAAAAATCCCTGTTAAAGTCTCTTGTCAATGTTACTGTGTTGGGCTAGAAGGGATTGGCAGCTGACTGACAGATTCTTTGGGTAATTTTATGAATAGTTTGGAGAAAAGTAGGACAGAACATGCTGCATTTTGTTGGTTAGGCTGCTCACTTAGAGAGGTGAAAGTTTCAAGTTCATATATACTCATTGCTTGATTTGGAGCAGGAGACTGCACCACCATCTCTTGGTAACAGAGGTTTGGACCTGGGTTGCTACTGTTGGTTTTTTTTAACTTGAAATATTCATTGAGCCTGGGACAAAGGGAGTGGGAGGAAGGTGGCAGCCTGGAGGCTGGGAGGATGAATGCTATAGAAAGCCTTTGTTAGCTAAGGCTCAGCGTGCCAGTGAATTTTAATTATTTATGCAAAATCGAATGGCATCAAGGAGATTTGGTGGTCCCTCCATGCTACCTTTTAGCAGTGGTTAATGCATTGTCTTGGGAGGTGGAATATATAGGTCCAGTTCACTTCAGGCAGAAGGAATTGAAACTGGGTGCCTTGTCCCTGGGTGAGTAACTGCACTGCCTAGGTATTGAAGGGACGACATAACCACTACCTCCTCCAGCAGTTTTGTGATGATGTTAGCCCTTTATTTATGTGGCTTTCTTCTGAGTGCCTTTGGGCCAACTGAAGTGTTCCCACTTCTGTTCAGTATGAAAACAGTTGGGTTTAGTTCTTAATTTTAGAAAGAAAAAATATTTTAACCAGAAATTGAAAATCCTACTTGGCACTTTTTCTTTTTTTGGATATGTTGTGGTTTGACCCTGGCTGGATGCCAGGTGGCCACCAAAGCCACTCTATCACTCCCCTCTTCAGCTGGACAGGGGAGAGAAAAATGTGAGGAAAGGCTCATGGGTCGAGATAAGGGCAGGGAGGGATCACTCACCAGTTACCGTCATGAGTAAAACAGATGTAGTTTGGGGAAATTAGTTTAATTTATTACCAATCAAATCAGAGTAGGGTAATGAGAAAATAAAAACTAAATCTTAAAACACCTTCCCCTCACCCCTCCCTTCTTCCTGGGCTTAATTCCAAGTAACGCAGGGGGACAGGGAGTGGGGGTTGTCGTCAGTTCATCACACATTGTTTCTGCTGCTCCTTCCTCTGCAGGGGGAGGACTCCTCACGCTCTTCCCTTGCTCCAGAGTGGGGTCCCTCCCATGGGAGACAGTCCTCTATGAACTTCTCCAACTTGAGTCCTTCCCACAGGAGACAGTTCTTCACAAAGTGCTCCAGTGTGACTCCCTTCCATGGGGTGCAGTCCTTCAGGAAGAGGACAGGGTCACAAGTCCTGCCAGCAAACCTGCTGTAGTGCGGGCTTCTCCCTCCATGGGTCCACAGGTCCTGCCAGCAGCCTGCTCCAGTGTGGGCTTCCTGCAGGGTCACAGCCTCCTTCAGGGAACATCCACATGCTCCAGTGTGAGGTCCTTCATGGGCTGCAGGTGGATATCTGCTCCACCGTTAACCTCCATGTCTTTGCCATAGGCTGCAGGGGAATCTCTGCTCGGGCACGTAGAGCACCTCCTCCTCGTCCTTCTTCCCTGACCTTGATGTCTGCAGGGATGTTTCTCTCACATATTCTCACTCATCTCTCCACTGCTGTTGTTGCACTGTAGTTTTTTCCCCTTCTTAAATATGCTATCCCAGAGGTGCTACCACCATCACTGATGGCCTTGGCCAGTGGTGAGTCCATCTTGGAGCCAGCTGGCAGTAGCTTTATTGGACATGGGAGAAGTGCGTAGTAACTTCTCACAGAAGCCACCCCTGTAGCCTCCCCAATACCAAAACCTTGCCCCACAAACCCAGTACATATACCTAGGCTATTTGTTCTCACAATATTTTTGTATCTGGAATTGGTTTTGTTCCATTACTGAAGTAACTGTAAAAGTGTTACAAGGAGACATTAAAACCATGAACTCATATTACGGATTAAGAGGAACTAGAATTAAAACCAAGCTTCTAAAAGAATGCTGAACCTATTGAGGATGGAGGGGCATTGTTTGGGATCCCGACAAGGAGAAAAGGCAGGAACCCAGGCAGAGGGTCACCTGCAGGATCAGGGTGCTCCCTGGTGCACACCACAGTCCTGCCTCCCTTGTTATTCCAGCTATGGGACTGACAAGCACAGCACAGCTCCTTCCTGGACCAGCCTTGCCTGTTTTCTTCCCAAGGAAGTCAGGACGTGCTGAGATACAGTAATCAGCCAGGCCTGACCATTTAGTATCATCTCCTTGGCTAAGGGTGCACAAATGGGAACCAAGCTGCATGGAGAGCTTCTGTGCCCTGTGGGGTAGATACAGCTACTGCCTGCAAGTACGAGGAAGCAGCAATGCAAGTGGAAAAACGAAAGGATAAGTGAGAGAGCGCCAGCAAGTAAGCAAACATGCTAGCATAGAGATTTGTGTTTTCTTCCTAGGATTTACATTTCCAGGTGTTAATCACAGAATCAGTGTTTGCTATGTTTCTTAAACACACAATTAGTGTGATTGTGTATGCACCAGTGATGCTTGCACACACGGAATGGATGAGTGCAGCTGCTCCTATACTTTCAGGAAGCATTGCGATTGCTGTGCAGGAGATGTACTGTTTTCTGGTAGATTTTTAACTGTGAAGGCAAGTACTGGGAAAGTGTCAGAGTTGTGCTCTTTAGTTGCTATAGCTCTGCCTGTGACAGTCTCTGCTGAAATTAGCTGCTTGCCTCACGTGCAGCTGAGATTTGTGCTAGTGGTTCACACTGTTCTCTTTCATTTTTCAGATGCAGAACAAGCTCATTAATGATTCTGAAACTTGACTTGATGCACATTTTCCCTCCTACTCCCAAACTGTATGATGTTAAATGCATTCATTTTTATGTAAAAGAAAAAAAGAGTAGATTTAGAAGTGATTAAACACCTCACAAAAATCCTCTTCCTCAAAGACTCTTTCAGAGAATGTCTTGCCTTAGAAGTTGTCACATTGCCACAAAAATGCTAAAGACCATGGAACTACTGATCCAGGTTCTCTCCCGAATCATGTTTGCTGTTACAAAGATACCAGGTTTTCGGAAAATAATTTGAAGTGGGAGAATTTTTTCAGTATGCCTGAATGAGATGAAGGAGTATAATTTTTAAGGGTGACACAATTGCCTAGTTGCCCTCTGACATTCTGGATAAGCGATTTCCATTTTCTGTGCTCTGACAGCACAGTATTAATAGAGAGCTGTAATAAAATTACTCATTTTGCTAATTTCAGAAGTCTGAACCTTCAATTGGCATAATAAAAATTACTCTTATGAAACCAAGCTGTTGATCACTTGTGGCAATGGGTATCCTGAAGCCACTTCTAGGAAGAGTATGCATTGTTAATTCAGAAATTAGAGAGATTTTAAAAACCTCATTACTCTATCATTTTGTTTCACCTCTACAGAAAGCAATGTCAGAGAGTGGGGCTCAGCCCTAAAGATGTTGCTTAGTTGAAGTCACAGCTGAAGATGGTGGAGTCCTTCAGATTTGCATTTAAGACATGGGCTTTACTCTGTAATCACATATCAATCATTCTGAAGAATACAGTCACAAAACCAGCTCTTGACCTACTTTGTTTAAACAGTGATTTGTTAGTTCGAGGCAGAACTGGTGAAGAAGTCACAGGCTCAGATTTATGTTCATCTCTGCCAGTTGCAAATTGCAACACTATTTGACCTGCTGGATGAGGTTCCACAACTGGTAAATCGGGGCATGAAAAGAAATCCTGAGGCTGCAACATGTACATAAAGGAGGTAGATTGCTAGTTGCATGAAACATTTTCTTTTTTCTAACAAGAATGCTAAATTTTTATTTCTGGTGGAACCTGCCATGTTCTCCCTGTAAAAAGAACTGTCGACCCAATAAAGTAGCCATGGGAAGATTAACTTTAGTAGGTTTATATGAATGTGACTAAGGATGAGGTTTTACAGTTTTTTCTTCAAGGTGCTTTCTATATGCAAATAGGGGTTTTTTTCTCAAGTTTACAGCTTGGTACTAGCTGAGAATATCTAAAAAGAAGCATCTGCAGGATCTTCTTGCCCTTTCACTATACAGATTGCTGGCACTCAGGATTCAATGTAGATTCAAAAGTAGATTCAATGTTTAGAAGACCTCAGTCTTGTGTTAAAGCCACTGTCCTTGTCAATATTCTAAAAAAGATCCTAGCACAATATTGCCCAGCTGGTACTGAGACAACTAAAAGGGCAATTGGTCAAATTTCTAATTGGTCTAAACATCAGAGCCATTGGTCTAAATTCTGCTCAGATTTACAGTCACATTATTACACAGTTAGAAGAAATTTTGGCCCACTTGCAGATGGGAACACTGATTCTTTTAGGAAAGCTTTTCGAAGAAGCTAGTTCCTTTTTTGTGTGTGTGTCAAAGGTATTGGTGACAAAGATAATTTGCTTTCATCTGGCAGTAGTCCTAATTTGTAAGGCTTTTTTTGGTAGTATTTTCCATCTGGCATCCAGGCATAGTGCAATAACTTCTGAAGGAGAACCTTATCCCTTCTGAGCTCCCAGGTCCCACCTTTGGTAAACAAGACTTCTGAGGTGTTCTTCCCATGTGCCTCCAAGTAAATGCCTTTTTTCCTCTCTCTCCAGACAGTCCTTACTTTCTCTATTTGATACTGCCAGCAAATGGCAGCTGTGATGTTGACTTTGTGATACAGTTAAGCCTTTGCAAGGATGTGTTGAAAACCATCAGCATGTGTTACACACACCATCAAAGAGTTAACAAATGGTAATGACTTTCAAGCCAGCTTCTCAGAGACAAACCTGTGTCCTAGAAGAGGTAGGCTCTGTAGTCTAGTAATCAACCGACATGGGTAAGATTTCTAAGTGTCCTACTATGCCCATAACATTAATTTTTTATTCTTTTTGTTCAGCGTTTATCCATGTACCTAAGCAAAATGCACTTTTGATATTAAAAAAGATGTAATGGTAGTTAGGCAGATGGCACCCAATCATTTCAGGCTTTTAAGCTAAGGAAATAA
The DNA here is from genome assembly GCF_963921805.1 of Phalacrocorax carbo. Lineage (NCBI taxonomy): Eukaryota > Metazoa > Chordata > Aves > Suliformes > Phalacrocoracidae > Phalacrocorax > Phalacrocorax carbo. The sequence continues at coordinate 67,872,838 of NC_087514.1, read as the reverse complement.
CATGCTTGCAATACATATAGCTAAGTTTATTATTATTAAAATAATTTGTTTTGAATTTCTAATCCCTCTGAAATTTAATAGCTAAAGTATCTTGTGATGAACGTCTAGCAGATTGCATTTAGTAATTAATAAATTGATATACAGTATGTCCTTTTTAGCAGGCTGCCATCTGTTCCTTCCCCTCACTGGGGACAACACTTACCCAGTAACTGTCACACAGTCAGGGTGGTATACAGACACAGTTTAGAACCTCAAATATTTTTTTATTTTCATTTGTAATAATGCTATTGATTTGTTTTAATGTATTTTAATATGACTGCAGAAACTTGATGGTGATTAACACCCTAGACAGGAGGTAACATCACGTCTTTTAGCATATTTCTGTAATGGTGTGCAGCTTAGAAAGATTTAAGTGCCGTTTCCATCATGTGGCTTGTCACTGAGTATCACTTCAGCTTCAAATAGCCCTATTTATGTCTGTTGAGATCCTACTCCCTGTAGGTAAAATTAACACTGAACTAAAACTTGGAAGAATGACTGTGTTTTCACCAAAGGTTTAGCAATGCAGAGGCAAAGGACCTGAATGTTCAGACCTGTTGGTGAAAACCTATTCTAAGCAGAGGTTTTGGGGGTCTGGAGCTTGCTTAGAAGGATGCTGGAGCCAGGGGCATGGAAGAACAGATTCCTCTTGCTTCTTGTTCAGGATGACAGATAACAAACGAGGGCAGGTTCATCTTATGCAGCCTGTATAGGGCCTGCAGAATGGCATTTGGTGTGTTCATGAAATTGTGGGACACCTCCCTTGGTGTCTGGTGACTTTCTTGTCCTTTCCATTTTCCACCATTGTCTACTCATCCATAATTTACCTGGTGGTTACCCTGAAGTTGTTGTGTCTTCCTTTGGAGAAAAAGGAGGTAGCTGCATTTGAAGCAAGACAGCAGAGTAAACGGGTATGAATTTGAGTTCTCCAACCAGAGGGTCCTGCAGTGTAGAAGCTGATCCAGCTCTTGCAGTATGCCAGCTTTCCCCACCATTATCCATGGTGTCATATGCACAGAAACAAAACAGAAGTTGTAGTAGTCAGCCGTGTATAATACCTCACATGACGAGTAGTGGTGGTAGGGAGTCTTACAGCGCACGTCCTCAAGTCCTTTGCTTAAAAGTGTACATGCTATCATTATCATAAACACTGGGCAAGCACGTCAGCTTGGCTGGCTTGTGATTAGAGCATCAAACTTTGAACTCCCCTCCTCCAGGCTTCTCAGTCATAAATAGACCTTGTGTTAAACCTGTAATGCCCATTCTTGCAAAATCAAATTTCAAAGGCTGGTGTCTTTACTGGAGGGTGCTTACAGCTGCAAAGTGTAGTCTTATACTGCACAGGGAAAGTGTCTTTCAGCCAGGAATAGATCTCTAGCTGTATCAAGCCAGGCTTTGCTTCTAAGCCAGCTGAGTAGTGGGATAAGAAAACAAGTCCTTCCACATTGGTACATATTGCTTTTGCGTACGATCCGGCAAGATGGTCATCGTCAAGGTAATTCGAGACACTGATTGCCAAATTTTGGGACGGCTAAGAGTGGTTGTTGCACTTGCTTTAAATACATTCTTACAGACAAAAGAGCAATTTGCAGCTTTGCTTTAAATTATGGGGACAATCTCCATTTTAGCTAAGCGTGTCATTAAAGCTGCCCTAAAAATTAATGGAAGAGAGGATAAGTCACTAAACTGTTCAGTGAACTTCTGAACTGTTCAGAGCCCATAATGTGTGATGCTGTGGACTGTGTTTTTTTGAGAGGAATTTCCAGTGCTAGCTGTACTGAGAGAATCACAGTCTGATCACGGTGGGGGTGGTTCTTCTGTACTTTAGGGTGCAGAAGGGATTTGCTGTGGACCTTCCTATTTTTCCAAAACTTTTGGAGACTAGTTGCTCACATGAGACACAGCAAAAATCACTATGGTTTTCAGAGGGGCTTTCCCAGACAAGGGAATCTTTATTCCATCCGTACATGGCTACTGAGTAGTTTCAGCTCTCCACAAGCTCCCCCTGCTTCACTGTGAACAGTGATAAATACATAGTTACAGCACAGCTTCCTTTCCAGGCCATGCCTTGGGGCAGACCAAGCTTCTCCTTGACACAGACTGATGCTTTTACTTCAAGCCTGATTGAAAGCCCTCAGCAGAAACCCAGCCATATTACAATTGTAGGAACACACAAATGAGTTGCCGAGGGAAGCAATTTACTGCTGGCCAATTGCTCTACTGCTGCTGTCCATTTGCAGGCTCCTAGCCTGAAGCTCCTAAGATACAGCTAGCCATCTTCTGCAGAGGAATAATGACTCGAGGAGAAGTGTTAGGGAGTGCTGCAGCTCAGAGAGACAACTGGGAGTCACAGATCCCATCCTTGTGCCTCATTTCTTTTGAAGGACAGAGCATTAATGAGGTGCTGCCCTGGAACACGAAAGGAAGCTGAAAAGGGGGAAAATGAGCTTTCACTCAACATGAAATTAAGATGTCAAAGAACAGAATTAATCAAGATACCAACGAAAGTGAGGAGAAGAAATTCTGTAATCATCTATACATCAACATTAGAAGCCTGCATAATAAACAAGAGGAGCTGAATTTCTTGTTTAGGAGAATATTTTGACCTAATTGATATTACTGAAACCTGCTGGGAAGATCTGATTGATTGGGATATTAAAATTAATGGCTGTAACCTATTTAGGAACAATCAAACGTGAGGGAGAAAGGAGAAAGGAGGGGCAGTCTGTGAAGGGATGCATTGCCTATTTGAAGACATATGCACCAGAGAAACTTATGGTCTCAAACATTAACTTATTTTAACAGCATGCAAGTGGGGTACTGAAAATATCTGCTACCAATTCAGGCTGAAAACCAGCATTTATGAAATGAAATGAAAGTAATGAAAGAAGCTTCTAAAAATTATAGATGACTGCTGCTTAACTTGGAAATGTTGCATCAGTACACATCCATCTATACTACACCTCATCCTGACAGGTATAAATTATTAGTATCTGAGGTGCAGGTGTTCTTGACTTGCACATATTTATTATATGCAAACAAAATAAAGTACAGATAAATAATTCTATGTACATGAGGTCCAGCAAGTTCTGTCAAGAAAAAAAGGCCATACTCTAAAGCAAGCCTCATTTTAAAAGGTAGAGAAAGCAATTTAGGGGCGGGGGAAGGAGAAAGAGATTTACACTGAATAGCTTATAGAAACAATGAACAAGTAGTTGTGGACTACTGTTTATGAAAATGAAAAGGTGTTGGAACATTCCTAGGGAGCAGAACTGAAGCCCATGAGGAGCGACGTGCGTGTGTGTGTGCGTACGGGTTGCTTCTTCAGCTCCGTTACAAAATTGAAATGCTAATAGTGCAGCGAAAGTGCTCGGTAAAGCATTCTGGTTGTATTTGTAGTCAAGTCAGATAGCATGTGTAGGATATGATGAAATATTTTCCATGCTAGCAGTACTGCAGAAGGATATTAAGCACCAAGTGTTGAAGACAGGTGTTTTGTAACCAGGAGTCCTGGCTGGTTTGCACCTGAAAACTTTAAAAATGGGTGGTAAAGAATTCTCTGGGCTGACGATGGCTTTGTCTCTTTTTCTTCAGTAGAACAATGAGAAATAATGTAAAAATGTTTTGAGAAAAGATAAATGGGATGATTGGGTGGGCTACAGCCTCTCATTCTGGCATCCATCAGAAGCAAAGCAGTGGAATAGAAGCTGGAAAAATCAACTGAGTACAGAATTAAGGGAGGGGAAGATATTTAATGCCTGTCATCATGGGATCATGGAAAACCTTTGCTGAGAAATTCACATTTTTTAAAAACTTATTTTTCCAAGAAAGGCATTTGTGCAACAGAATATCTTATGTAAACGTACCACCTCAAAACCATAACTTTTCTCAGTCAAAGGCAATCTCTTACAAGTCTAAGTAACTAGAGGGCACAACACCCATACAGTGCATGTCTAATGTGCCAAAATATTGCCAATCAGTGTGTTTCTAGGGACTGTTCTTGGCCTCGTGACCCCTTCCACTGGTGACCTGGGAGCAAACCAGTCAGTACTGATCAGGCCTGGACGACAGAGGACAGGTCACTGAGCTAACAGGATGCAAAAGTAGGCGTGATTTTAATGCCCGAGGACAGAGTTACACGTAGGTAACCTTTCTAGGTGATTTTTCCTTGATGTCAGCCTCTCTCCTACAGACTGATGACCCTAAAAAGGAGTCACTGGGAAATAAGGTGAATAGTAAAGTGAATGTGAATAATAATGGTCAGTGCAGAAAAAGGGTCAAAAATTAATATGATTGTTGGATGTTTTAACTGAAAAGTATCATACACAGTATTTGGCTTTGATGACAACTCTTCTGGAGCAGTGTGTCCAGCTCTTGCACCTGTAAGTCCGGCAGGTGTTAACATGCTGGGGAAGGGCACTGAGAGCTATAAGAACAGCAAAAGAAGTGGAAATACCATGAATGAAACCCATGAGCAGTGCCATTTGTTTGACTTATTCAAACTGTAGGGGGTCATTTATTGGCATGGAAAAGTGAAATCTGACACTAAAGGACACTTTAGGATACCAGGCACAGGAATGTGGTATCTAGAAAGAAGGAAAAATCAAATGAGATGTACATTTGTAAGGATAAAAGCAAATGACCTCTACTGCAACCTAAAGTGATAATAGAATGTCTACAGTGGGAATTTTGTAATAAAGTTTGATATGTATTAATCTTTGAAAAATGCACAGCATGCTTTAGACAGGAGTTAATTCGAGAGGCTCACCTGCACTGTTCTCCGTGTAAGCCCAGCCTTCGGTTAGGAGAGAGAGGTTCCCTCCAGCCAATATCCAGGAAGACTAGGAAGGACTGTTGTGGATTTATTTTTCTTATTTATATTTAGAGAATGTAAATGTAGCTTTTTAATTGGTGGTGTTTGATTATCTGTTGCTACAGCACATAAAGCTGCTATGAGAAAGAGAATCACTTTGATCTCTGTCCATCTGACAGCCCTGTGTAGCCAGCCTTATACCACCATGATACTGCGATACGTTAAATGGTTCTCGACTCCCTCTGCAGATCACTGTGGTTGTTTTCCTGCTTTTCAAATGTCTCTCTCTCCTTTATGGCTTTGTTAAAATAAAAATAGGAGTTACTAATGCTAGTGAAACAATAAGGGTATAGTTATATTTCTCTTTTACTCACTGAAGAGTTTTGATATCCATGTCAACAGTAAGATTGGTGCACATGTTTTTAGGATCAGAATATTCAAGATATTAATTTTACTTTTTTGGGGACATAGATTTTCTACCAATATCTTGTTAATATAGTTTTTTCTTTTAGTCTTGTACAACTAATCAGAGTAATCTGAAAAATATACCACGGCATATATGAGATATGAGCACAGTCTAATCCCATCGTCAGAAAGAGAAAGGGCAAAAAATGCAAGCAGTAACCTTGCATAAGGATATCAGTAATTAAAGACTGTCAGAGAAAATAGCATTCAAATCCCCACTACCTAATATTCAAGGACATTAAAAGGCACAGGGTTTACACATTATCAGTGCCAATTAAGATTAAATGTGACTGGGACATGTGTCAATGCCAGTTGTGTGTCTGGTGGGGTGAGAAAAAATACAAATCACTGAAATAAGAATAAAGGAAGAGTCAGTCAATAAAGCATTAGTGTTTTCAGGGATGCTTTCTTGTCACTGGTGCAGTTCTACCAACCTCCAAATGCCTGATTTTGAAAAAGGGAGCACTATTCAGGTTAATAGCTTCAGTATATGATAAGTTCATGTTGACAATATACCTGAAGGCAAATGGATTTAGGTAAGCAAAATCAGAGCATAATATGAAAGTGATGCTTTCTGTTAAACATACCTGTTTGTTTTTTTTTTAGAATATGAAGGATCTGGGACAGAAGTTCAGAGAAAACACTCAAAATGTGGGGTTTGCAAATATAGGGCTGAGTGTGATGAAGATGCAGAAAATGTTGGGTAAGTAATAAGTTTTCCTTAACAATATCACTGAACAAAAGGGGGGGAAATGTTAAAAAAAAAAAAAAAGAAAAAGTTTGTGATCATCTGCATGACTATGTTTGTTCTTACTAATTGAAGCTTTAACGCTGTGCAATAATAATGCGTTTGATATGTGTCTGTAAAGAACAAACCATCTGCAGCTGCAAGGTAAAGGAAGAAAACAACAAAGAGGTATACCGGAGAATCTTTATCAAATATTTTTCAAACAAAGGACCTTGATTTGTTTTATCCTGGCAACAAAAAAAATACAAAAGCAAACAGGAATCCGAAATAAATACTGCTAATTAATCCCTGAGATCTTTTTTTCATTATGTTCTGCTTGTTCTTAAATTATTACAGGCATTTGTTTCCATCAGTGCAACTTGGACCTAAGCATTAAGTTGAATTGGTGACCTGAGCCAGTCACTTCTTCCAAACTCACTGTGCCACTTGACCTCTCAGATGCACCCAGGGAAAAACTGATGAAAAATATCATTTACTTGTCAGAGCTCAAAACGAATGTTCAAGAAACCAGAAGATTTTAAAGACAATCCTTAATGCAAAAGCAGATACACCAAATTTCCCTACTCAGGGTGCCTGACGGTGAGAATATCATGTGGCTGTCCAGACTCTGCGTGGCTCTCAGAAGGGGCAGAGACATCATGGAGGAAAGGGGTCCTTTAGACACCCCCATGAGGCATTAAGGTTTGTTGGGAGGTAAAAGGAGTCCCATCTAATTGATGGGGCTTTCTTTTCCCAGAGCCGTTGTCCTGGCAGTGGCCATCAGTATGGAAGAAGCTTAACTAGAGGCTGGGCTGATGGTGGGTACTGAGGTCGCAGCTGCAGAGCATGGGAGGGTGTTTGAGAGGCACGCAAATGGTACGTTTTTGTGTACATGGAGGGAACAGCATCTCAGAATAACAGCGCCTGAACATCACTAATCAGGGGAAGCATCGCTCTCCCTTCTCCTGTCTTCCAGCTGGAATCCATTTCATGTTGAAATATGCCTTAATTGCACAAGATTTTATTATGGGATATCAGCATGAAGACATCATACACAGTAAAGCAGCTTAGCACTAATATTCAAGAGGTATATTCAAGATTAAATCATAACGTACAAGGGAAAGCAAAATGGTAGTAGTACGCATGAATGCTAGCATGATACCTCACATTTCATAAGATGTAATACTACCAAAGTAGGCTTGCTCTTTTGTGGAGAGACAAATGAGCTGTGGCAGGTTTTTTATATTACTAATAATTTTCTGCAATATTGCCTTGGTCTGTTTCATTTATGACTGGCAAGATGGGTATAGATTTGTTTCTTATATGCACTGAGATGTGTTCTTGGCTTTGGAAAATAAATCCTGAAGCATTCCACTCCAGTAAAAGCTTGCCTGTTCCTTCCATACTTGTAAGGTTGATATTCCTGCAGCTATGTAGTATCTATAAAAGCATTAGGATAAAGTTGAGGAGAGTGGAAGATTTATTCCTTACAACTCACATAAAATGAAGCCACACTTCCTCATCTCGATAACAGGAGGAGAGTGCTCATTTGCCTGTAAGATTTCTTTAATTAGTCCTCATTTTAAAAATATGTGGAAGTAAAAATGTTTATCTAGCAAATAATCAAAAATTAAAAAATATTCCCATGAGGGTTGGTCACAAGTTATCAGATCTGTCATTTTTTTCAATTTTGTCAGTTTTTCAGCCTAAATAACTTTAACTTCATTTTTTGCCCAGTACCTTTGACCATTAAAATAGGCTTTAGTAATAGTCACTGTCTGTTTGGACTTAGATTAAATCAGGCTCTATTAACGTAGATTGCCTTCACAAGGTTAATTTTGACAAGTCACATAGAAAGTCACAGACTTGCTTAAGTAGAAGTTAGGGGTTGGCTTCTCTTTTTCCTAAAATCAAAATGTTTATTTACCTGCCAGAAACAAGATGGGATTGAGATCTTCTGTTTGGGAAACTCTAATAGAGCACCCCTTAAGAATGCTTTTTACATCTTACTTTGACTCCTTTTCCTGTTGGGTTTCAACATGCTTTTTAACCTCATAAAACTATATCATCATATATAAAATTACTGGCAGCACAAGTACCTTTCATCAGTCTTGTATAAACACTGCTAGGTTCATATTATTATTGAATTTAATTTTGCACCACATTACAGTCACTATCACCCCTAGCTCTAGCAATCATACAAGCACCCTACTTTCATAAAAATATTCTATCTTGATTTTCCTTTTTAAGGCATGAGAATGGCCACTGTAACTATTTTGGATAGTGGGGTGTTGTCCACTGAACCACAAACAAAAAGTATTTGGTTCAAGTAGGCTTCTTAGGCCTGGATAGCCCTTGCAATGTTAAAACGCTTAATAAAGTGATTTCCATGATTATGAAAAGCATTTTAAGAGATTTTGCTTCATGAAAGTAACGGAGTGAGTTAGCTGAACTGTCTCCTAATGTTCAGTAGATAATCTAGAGCAAAATTCATGAGATGCTAATAATTACGGTAAATATCCAATTATGCGTTTTTCATCCTCTTTTCCAAGCTGTGCAATCTGAGACCTTACAAACATCAGCTCCTTCTGCTCTGAGTGCTCTCCAGAAGCAAAACAATACCTGTATTCCCATTTTATGAATAGAGAAACTAAGTACGGAAAAAATTATTAGCCTGCGGTCAGACAGTGAATTGGTGGAAGGGGAATCCATGCCACAGAGTGTTGAGTTGTTTGAGGTAAATGAGCTGGCATTAATGAGGAATCTCATTACCTGCCAACAGGCCAGCCACAACAGCCTGCAGTGGAAAATAGGCAGATTTTCCACCAATAATGGGAATATTCTGCTAAAGACAGTTTTATTCCATATGGACTATGGTTCGTCTTTTGGGCCTGGAAGGATGTGGGAGTCCTATGCAAAAAATGGTGGCACCTGATAGTTTCAGTGAAAACTGTAGGATGATTCATGCAACAAAGAAGCAGGAGCAAGAGCAACCACTTGGCATTTCCTGATTTTTAGGGTTGGATTTGCCGATGTCTAAGCAAGTCCTCTCTTCTCGGAGGTCCGCAGCGATAGCGTGAGGGGCAACGGGTGCAAGTTGGGGCATGGGAAATTCTGATTTGACATAATGGAAAATGTTTCCACCATGAGGGTGGTCAGACACTGGAACGTGTCTGGTGAGGCTGCAGAGTTTCCATCTGTGGAGATGGCCTGGACTTGATCAGACACAGCCCTGGGCAAGCTTTGAGCAGGGGTTGGACTAGATAAGCTCTACACATCCCTGCAAGCCTAAATTATTCTGTGTATTTACCAAATATTGGTGCTTTTTACAAACAAATTTAAACAAGGTCAGCTGTACACAGCTGAGATGCACCCCATGTTACAAGTTAGTGATTTTAATTTTTTCTTGCTCTGAAAGTGTATTTTCCCCTTTCAAAAGTTATGAAGTTTTAGTTTTCATGGTTGGCATTAAAGCATTGTGGCTGTCTCTGATCAATGTTGCTATGTATGTTTTTATTACAGAAGGTCACACATAGTCTGAAGAATTCAGGCTTTGCACAGTTTTAGATTTCACAGAATCACAGAATTACCTCAGGGATCATCTAGTCCAACCTTTCTAGGAAGGGCACCGTCTAGACAAGATGGCCCAGCACCCTGTCCAGATGACTCTTAAAGGTGTCCAATGTGGCTCAGTCAACCACTTCCCTGGGGAGATTATTCCAATGGGTGACTGTCCTCACTGTGAAAAATTTCCCTCTGGCAACTTCTTGGAAATAATATCTATCTAAATCAGAAGTGGTTACAATGCATAGTAAATTGAATGCAAAAATATAAACAACTTTATAATTTCCACTGCTTCTGCAAAAATTTTCTATGTTGATTTTTAAGTGGACTGATTGAAACGAAGAAAGAAAGTCTGAGGAGATGGTTGTCATAAACAGCATGCCATACTTAGAAAATTAATGTTCCACTGTATGCAAATCAGTACATTATTTCTTTATATAAATGCAAAAATGAATCAAGTTGAGGAAATACCACAGAAATATATTTCTCAATTTTTTTTCCCTTTTCTTATACAACTTAGAAGTATTTTTTAAAGAGTTGTTTGTTTATGGGCAGGCTTTTCAAGAGCGTAGAAAATCACTTGTGGATGCACTAGTCTAAAATTGCGTAAAGGCATACTATGCCATATTGTCCATACAGTGGTTTTCTGTAGGTGTGGTAGCAGGATGCAGGCAACAGGTTTCACATGGATTGGCTGTGATTTTTTTTTCCCCTTTAGCGTAAAAGCTGGAACTTGGGTTGTATATGTCATGGGAAAAGCTGCTGCCTGAGACCTATCAGTCAGCACCTTCCTTTCTGCCCTGCCTATCAAAACGTGTCTCTGGCCAGAACCTTCCTCCGCTGTGTTGAAAAGAAAACGTGTTACACATAATGGTCCAAAATGTGCAGCAGGGGAGCGAAAAAGTATGTGAGAGGTTGGTAAATTTAAACTTTTTTGTGGGGAAACTGGCCAGAAGCCTAAAGGCATAGGAGTATGAGGATGGTGAGTATTTTCTGCTGGAATATTGAATTAGAAATGAAGTTAAGTTGAGAAGTGGAGAGGGAGGTGGCAGCACATGGGTTGGGGCCACCTAGAGCTGATGGGGTAAATCCTGCAAGTCACCAACCCAAACACATAAGGTTTGTTGCTGATATACTCTGGGGTAACAAAACTGCAGTTTTTTCTTAGCACTTTTCAGTTCTACTGATTGTTCATGTGATAAACAGATTGTCCTATCAGTACACAATCAGAAGTTGGTACACTGATAATACTGAAACACTTAATACAGTATGAATGGAAAACAAATGAAAGCAGATGTGGTTGTAAAATCATTTTCACCAGTGTAGCACTTAAACCAACTCTTTCTTCAACGAAAGCAGTGTATATAAATATTTGTAATACTCTTGTGGCTATTGAGGACTCCAAATGAATTTTTTTAAAACTCAGATAAATAACGTTCAGTGTAATTTTAATAAAGCTTCTAAACAACATGATGCCTCAGTTTAGTGCATGTGATTGAAACTGAAATTATTATTTACAGCCTTTTGAGAGCTGAATAGCTGCTTTTTTTTTTTTAAATAGCCACCTGCAGCACTGGCGAAGAAACTGATAAGATAAATTTACTTGTGGATTTTGGGTTTTTTGATGTGTGATTAGAAAGGTGAACTTTTAAGTATATGTATTTCTTCATAAAACCAATTTTCAAATGGTCCCAATTTCCATAAATTTTTTTAAGGCTTCTTGATATTATCTGGTAATTTTTTCGACAAGTTTCTTCTTATACATACCAAAATTCATGCTCAGAGTAAGGGACAACATTTTAATACTTAAATATAAAGAATATCTATTATAACAAATATAAATAATATATATTTATACTATTTCACAGAATCACAGGTTGGAAGGGACCTCAGGGATCATCTAGTCCAACCTTTCTAGGAAGGGCGCAGTCTAGACAAGACGGCCCAGCACCCTGTCCAGCTGACTCTTGAAGGTGTCCAACGTGGCCGAGTCAACCACTTCCCTGGGGAGATTATTCCAATGGGTGACTGTCCTCACTGTGAAAAACTTCCCTCTTGTGTCCAATCGGAATCTCCCCAAGAGCAACTTGTGTCCACTCCCCCTTGTCCTCTCCAGGAGACTCCTTGTAAAATGGGAGTCTCCATCTTCTTTGTATCTGCCCCTTAAGTACTGGTACAGGGTGATGAGATCCCCTCTAAGCCTCCTTTTCTCAAGGCTGAACAAACCCAGTTCTCCCAGCCTATCCTCATATGGCAGCTTCCCAGTCCTTTGATCATCTTGGTGGCCCTTCTCTGGACCCCTTCCAGCCTGTCCACATCCTGTTTGTACAGTGGGGACCAGAACTGTACACAGTACACCAGGTGTGGCCCGACAAGCACTAGAGTGGGATGATGACTTCTTTATCTCTGCTGGCGATGCCCTTTTTGATGCAACCCAGCACCCTGTTGGCCTTGGCCGCAGCAGCACACTGTTCGCTCATGTTGAGCTTTCTGTCCACCAGGACCCCCAGGTTCCTTTTCACAGAGCTGCTCTCCAGCCAGGTGGATCCCAGTCTGTGCTGCACTCCCAGATTATGTTTTCCCAGGTGCATGTCCTTGTACTTGTCCTTGTTGAACTTCATCAGGTTCTTGCTGGCCCACTCTTCCAGCCTATCCAGATCTCCCTGCAGAGCAGCTCTCCCTTCTGGAGTGTCTACTTCCCCACTCAGCTTGGTGTCATCTGCAAACTTCATCAGGCTACACTTGATGCCGTTATCCAGATCTCTTATAAAGATATTGAATAACATTGGGCCCAATATTGATCCCTGGGGGACTCCACTAGTGACAGGTTGCCAGTTTGAGAAAGAGCTATTTACCACCACCCTTTGGGTGTGGCCTGTCAGCCAGTTCCCCACCCACTGCACAAACCACTTGCCTAGGCCATAACGCATCAATTTCTCCAGTAGGAGACTGTGGGGGACCGTATCAAAGGCCTTGGAGAAGTCCAGGTATTTTGATATTAACATTTAAAATATACTGGATTGATTGAAGAGTAGGTGTTTCATCTCACATTTTCATCTTCAAATGTGAAGTATCTTTCCAACATAAAAAGTAGTATTGCTTACAAGGAGTTATATCTTCTGCTTTTGCACTGTTTTGTGTGCTGTGTCTCTATTCTTGCCTGCCAGATACCTGCTAGATACCTGAATAAAACAACGTGCCAACATCTAGTAGGTGTCAGAAGAAATGTTGCTTTAAAAGGCAATTTAAAGTATGTTGTAACTTCAGGAAAACAATATCCAGAATGAAATCGTGAACTGTAGAATAATTTAGGCTGGAAGGGATCTCTAGGGGGTTTTCTGGTCCACGCTCCTTCCCTGCACTGCATCAAGGGATAGTTCATCCCGGTGGCTCAAGGGCTCCTCCAGGATAGCTCTGAGCATCTCCATGAAGTGAGATTTAACATCTGGGCATCTCTTCAAGGGCTGAACTGCTCTTACTTTGAGAAATAATCTCCTTGCGTTCAGTCAGGATTTCTATCACCACGACTTGCAACTGTTGTCTTTTGCCCCTCTGCTGTGCACCTCTGAGAAAAACCTCCCTCTGTCTTGATAACCTCTCTTAGGTAATTGGTGACAACAATCGGTCACCTCCTCAGCCTCCTCTTCTCCAGGCTGAAAAGCCCAGTGCCCCTAGCTATTCTTTTTGCAGCACACGCTCCAGCCCTCTACCCATTGCAGTGGCTCATCACTGGACCACCTCCAGTTTCTCAAAATAATTGATGTTACTAGGGGACCCCAAAATTGGTCAGCGTGCTCCAGACGGGACTTCATGAGTGCTGAGTGGAGGACAACAGTCATTTCCTTTGCTCTGCTGGCGACTCTCCTGTGATGCATCCCACCCAGCCTGCTGCTCCCTTGGACCCTCACGGCCTTTTCTGCAGGGCTGCTTCCCCACCAGACTGCCCACAGGCTGTTCTGTGGCTTTCCCTTCATCTTCAGACTTCAGGAGGTTCCTCCGTCTTGTCAAGGCCCCACTTGACTGGTTATCTGGCCCTCCATTTATGCTCAGTAACAACCTTCCTTTCCTTCAGTCCCTAAATGGCTGGAATAAATTTCTTTAGTTTAAAATATTTTTTTCTTCCTTTTTTTTTTCCTTTGATGGGGTAATCGTTAACTTAAAAATAATCTCACTGTAAAAGTTCAAATCTCTCATGTTCTCAATTTTACCTATATTTTGCTTTTTTTAACAGATAAAATATAGAAATGAGATTCTGAGCAGTCTTTTTTTTAATAAGCGTACTATGCTGTCAAACATTGGTTTTGAGTCATAATGTAGATTTTCAAGAAAGATTGACAACTAATCCCCAAGTAGACCTTTAGAGATTAATATTTTATGAGATTTACTTTGGAAACAAAATGTGTTTCAGCAGCATATAGATTCAACTGGCCTATAATGTACGTAATGTCTATTTTCACATTGGCCAAATCAGAAATTCAGAAGTGTAAGTATTATCACTTAGAAATACCAATATGGACATTTTAAAGTCCCAGTCTCTGCTATGTCTATCTGACTTGTCTTCCAGGTAAAGATTTGGTCTGTTTGAAGTATGGCATGCTGGCTTATACTTGCCTCTTTTGACCACTTTTTCACTCATTTACCCTAGCTTGTTTTTTTTTTTTTTAACCTTTTTAGCATATGATATCACATGAAGGTATTAATAAGGGAGGGTGTCTTAAACCTGTGTAAATGCAATTCACAGCTTTCTGGTCCAGCAGAAAAGAAAGCTGAACTATCCGTACGTAAAACAAAACATGTAAACACAAACAATAGAGGAAATCAACCTAAACAAGGGATTTATGATTGTGTTGTGGGATTACTGAATTATGTCAAATTGGGCAACAGGAAATCCTGATATGAAAGGAATAATATAATGGTCTTTTCATTATACTGATTGTTAAGAAATTGAATAGATCCTAGATGGATAATAATCCAGGCCTGCTTTTTAATGTATATTTTTAATGATCTTTGCAGCGGTGTGTGCCAAGTCTTTCAAGGTTTCTGTTAATCGAGGGTGGAGGGAGGGTTAGGTTACTCTTGTGAGAACAAGAATCAGTTCGCCGTGTATGCTACTAGAAGCTCACTGCAGTTAGGGACTAAATTTGTACAGTGGTCAGAGAGAGTGGTGCCATGAAATTAAAAAAGGGCGTGAAAGGTTGGCTGGAAACTAGCTGAAGCTTATGGTATTTAAAGGGTGTTCTGCATTGCTGGGCAGAAGCAAAAGCTGAGAAGGAGCTCAAGCAAGACACAGAGAAGTTCATAGAATTGAAATTTGCTTCTCTTGCCCTTATCTCCCCAGTCCTACAAAGGGATTTTTAAAAAGACGCCAAAAAAACTAATGAGGATTCAGCCTTAGTCAAATATGTAGAGAAATCACTTTGAAATCCAGATTTTCTTAGTTGAGGTTTCATCTGGAAAGAATTGCACACAAGGGAAGAAACGTCAAATGAAAGGTAATCCTTCATTTGACATGGTTATCTTCTTAACTGCAATTGCAACACCCCTGCTATTTCAATTCACCTAAATTTATTCCATCAAGCATACACTTATCCATCTGTGTGCATTTCACGCATTTTGTTTTATTCTAGTGTTTCCATTTTACATTTGTAAACAGATGTGCCAATAAAAGGGTGAGTAGCTGAGAAAGCTTACTGTTGCTTTCGGCTGCTGGGAAGGAGTAGCAAGCAGCACCCTCTGTGAGGCCAGGCCAGAAAAATACACTCATGAGCAGATCCCAGATGGGCACAAACACAGCAGCCTGATCTGTTGGTTAGAAATGGCAGCCTCTCTCCATAACCAAGCCCACTCCACAAATCTGTAATGCTTTTCCTTTCCTTTGTTTCCTCCTTTCTTTGAATTACTGTGGTCCTTAAGCACACAGAACTTCCAACAAACCACATACACCTTGAAGCCTGAAAACAAAAAGGAGCCTTGAAATGTGTTCTGATCTCTGGGGATCTAATTAATTTACTGATAGCAGCAAGTGCTCTTACAGCCTGAGCTCATTTCAAACGTGTCACATCATTTTACTAAACACGTTTTCTCTGTTAAACTTAGTAGCCCCTAATAAGTGAGTTGTAAATTTTAATTTCTTATTTATTAAAACCACCTAAAATTTTTGTTTAGTTTAATTATAGCACTTTGTACTTTCCTGAAATTCAAATGCTTTCCTGTTTAACTAATGGTGTTAATGAACGATATGCATGAAGCTTCTAAAAGCATGTTGTCACAGCAAGCTGGTGCCTTTTTTCTTAGGACATTGACTCCCTGATGACAGGTGGCAAAATTAAGGCTTTTTTTATATATATATAATCTAGTACATCAGGAAAACACCTGAATATGTTCTGTTGACTTTCCAGGGCTAAGTGAGAGAAAAGATCTGTTGAGGACACTGAGCAGCAACCCTCTCCAGCAAGACGTCAACTTAGAGAATTAGCTACCTGTTTCAATCCTTTTGGTTAAAAGCAATAGGAAGGTTACAATGAAAAAAAAAACTCTTCTCGAGCTTTGACTCTTGTAGTGCTCTGACTGCTTTTATTCCAGTGTGACTTTTACAACAAGCTGTTAGAGCAAAAACTTGAGGCACTCATTCACTTCCTTCTGATATGAAGCATCAAGCACTGTCAAGATGTCCTTAGTACATGATTCTATTAAGTGACTTACTCTTTTCTTTTGAAGGTTGCGCTGACCAGCCACACATCAGTCAGAAGGTGCCAGTTGGTAGCTTTTTATTTTTTCTTTATTTTCCTGGGGCACGAAGCAGGATCATGGTATCAAACACAAACAAAAGCCAACAGCAGAGTGGCGGTGGGGCTCAAGCTGTGGAGTCCTCACTCAGTTCCAAGCAACAGCGGCAAAACACCCAGAATCGGTAGTAGGGCTGAGATTTTGCCATAGTCTTGACTTGTATTGGGATGCGATGATTGATTTTACACAATCTGGCACAGCTTTGGCAAGCCTGAGTGAAGGCTGGCACTATGAAAAAGCAGCTGGGGTAATGGAGAAGCCTTTTATTGTAGAGTTTTGTCAGGTTTTTTTGGTGCAGACTTTGCTGTGCTTATCCCCACTTTCATCAGCTCAAGACCAGCTTCGCACACTAATTTATGCTTGCACCACTGCTGGACTTCAGGCAATTGTTCCTGGATGTTACTCCAAAAAGCAGAAATAAATAATTGACAGCTAGCAGAAAGATACTATGATATTTAAAACTACTCCGACATTCTTGTTTTGCAAACTTTCAAAATAATTAATTTTCTCCTCCTGAAAATGTGCATGACTTTGGATTTTCTCTTGCAAGATCCTTCCTGATTCCCTTGTGGGGGAATAAACATACCTGTCAGAGTGGCGTTTGCCTGAGAGACAGGGCTCAAGCTTCAGAATTGCCTATCCACGTGTGATGCCAGGAGTGTCACTGACTGTGCTTTGCAGGTGGGCTGCTCACCTCAGCTGTGGTTGTCCCATGTCCACCTTCCTGGTCTGGTTGCAGCATGGAAGCAACTCAGACCTCAGTTTGAACCTCAGGTTTTCCACACCAGAAAGTTAAGTACAAGGTGTTTTTCTTCAGCTATTTATGACTGATATCATCCCATGCGATCATCTCCTTGGATTGTGTCAGCCATCCAAACTCAGACCAGCCTTTAGCATTTGTGAAAATATACCGAGGGGTCAAAATAACAGTGTTTAAGAGCTTCTAGAAAGTTAGTTTCTCACATAAGAAATTATGCTTCTATATATGAGTAGTTTCCTATTATTAGGAATACTATTGTGTGATAGGTACTTTTCTTTTTTTTTTTAAATTTTTCTTTTTATTGCAAATGAGCCATTTTGTTACCTTGTAATTTCAGCTTGCACCTATCTCCTCACACCAGAAAGCACATGCTTACAGCACGCCTCATTTTTATTTCTACCAGTAGTTAGGGATGAAAATGCATCTCGCTTCTTTTCTAAAAGGAATAGAATGAAAATGTTATCTAAAAATCAGTGTTAAAAATATTTAAAGCTAGAATCAAAGCTGTGGTGTTGTCTCAACAAATGCAGGATAGTGTTTTAATAGGTCTTTAAACTGAGTAGAAGTAAGGTAGAAAATTCTGTTCAAAATACCATTTTTATATGGAATAAAATCCTAACCTAAACCTTGCTGATACAGGCTTTCCAATGCTTCCTGTTTTATAAAATAATCTTCTGTTGCATATTGTTTCCCTAGTCTCCAATTGTATAGTCTAATGTTTTCATGCTGGGTACAGGCTCACACGGAATTGTGTTTTATTTTTTAAAAATTTCAGGTGCAATTGTGTAGTCATGGATAAGAAGGTTAGAGGCAAAGACCTGGAAGAGGCTAAGATGGGGAGAATGCCTGTCATGCTCAGGCCCGTGTCCTAATTCCCCAGTGCGTTACAGGCTTCCAGACAACATAATGTAGAAATACGGTCAAAACCTTTGCATCCCTTTGCCCCTGAAGCTAAGTTTTCAGGCTAGTGCCCATAGTGGGCTGGTAGCCACCAAGGCTGCCGTTCAGCAGTCATTTGGGTCAAGTCATGCTGGAAAGTGTCTGTAGCTGCACAGCTGAGCTCGGGGAGCTGCATGTGGCATTGCTCTCGTGGACCACTGTATGTGGACACAGCGCTGGTGGGAGCTAAGGCAGAAGTGTGAATAAGTGCTTAAAAAGCAGGATATTAAGAATTTTACAATTAGGGTCTACTCCCTCTCCTCCTGGGTGCCTCTCTTCTGCTCCTCCTGCATATCCCTCCTCCCCCATCACGACCTCAGGTTTTCCCTGCCCTCTCTTCCTGAGCAGCTCTCAATGTTGTCCTCTGGTCTCTTTGTGCTCTCTCCCCAGAGTAAGCGGGGCTTGTCAGGGAACAAACTGCAATATGGGACTTCAATTCTGTGTCCAGTTTCAGTCATCTGTGAAGAAAAATGAAGCCCACAGTCTGTGATGCCTCACATGGATTTCCCTGCCTACAAAACACAGGCCCCCTTAAGATTTCTGCCCACTGGGGCCCCACTTTTAGCTCATTAACACTGTCCGCTGCATCTTGTCCCATACTTTGTGTGCTGCTTATATGGCCTGTGGGATGGTTCAGCCCCATAAGCTGTGCTTGGTAGCCTTGGGCTTTGACTCCTGCCTAGCTTCAAACTGGATGATGGGGGGAAATTTGTTGCCCTCAGAATACTGGATTTTCTGTCATGTCCTATTGTCTGCCCCCTGTAGCTCTCTGACTTCAGGGTGTAACATATTTTCTGTATTTCATAGCGGGTTCGTTTGGGGATCTTCCAGTACTTTCCCGAGCTTCTTTTTTGTTTCGGTCTGTGGTGGGAGTCTTGTCCTCTTGCAGGGACTCAGCCACCAGTTTTGATGTGTTTGATGTGCAGCATCAGAGCAGCAATTCGCTCTCCCACAGTTTTACCTTCCTTCACAAACACCAAGCAGTTAAAAACAACTTTTGTGTCATGTTTTCTACTGAGAGCAGGACTCCCTGTGTTTCACTGCTCCCATCTCACAACTCAGCAATTCCAGCAGGCCTGGCTGTATTTTGGGTCTAGTGCCAACCTGCTATGAGGGAGGACAACTTCACTGCACCCCACGCGGACCCTGACAGGTACAGGTTTCTAACGTGTGCCCCTGGCTCCCTCTCTGCCACCCTACTGCATCTGCAGAGGCCCTGCTCCCTTCAGAGCATCACGCCCCAGCCGTGTCCCCACCTTAACTTGTTCCCTTTCATCCCTCCTGAATGGCTTCAGGCTTTATGCTGGAATAATGAAGCATAATAGTCTCAATCATTTTAAGTACATCAGTCCAGTTCAACTGTTCATTATCCCGTGGTGTATTTAAACCAGCTGCTTTTACGTGCCAGACAGCTCTGTCAAAGCATCTACACCAGTAACTGAATGGCCAAGTGAAGGCCAGACATACCATTTGGCATCATGGTTGTAGAAGTAGCTAACAGCATCAGGCAGATAATCAGGTGAATGTCCCAAATTGAATTCCTGAGCTGCAACCAGCATGGACTGGTTGTAAATTTTGGGTAATGCCTGGGCTATACAAAAGCGTCACATCCTTAATCCTCCAGTTAATAAAGAGCCATGAGACAGCGTCAGCAGCTGGGAAGCTGGTTGTGCAGTGCACTTCTGCAGATAGACCATTTAGACTGTGAAACCGAGGTCCTGGGCTCTGGAGAGAAGAGGTGTCCCAAAAGGCAGTGCCTTTGGACAGAAGTTGGGGGCCTGGAAGGAGGATGGCACCATCCTGGAAGCAGGGGAAGATCCTGGAGAGCAGGCATGTGTCCCACCGGCTGGCCATGTCTGTCTCACTGCAGACCTGGAATGCCTGTAGCACTCATGCCTGTGGGTGGAAAGCATGTACGTCGGCCAGCTGGTCAGGGTCTGTTGGGCCAGCAGGGCCCTGCCTGGGCTTTGGTGTGCTCGCAAGTTTCCCGCAAATCCCAGTATCCAGACTGGCAGCGGGCGGGCATTTCACTCGCTCTCACCCCTGGCAGACACCAGCTCTGTCCTGCTCCAACACCACAAAGCAGCTGCAAGGCTGTTGCAGCTGGTCAGTGGGCTTCACCTGCTTCATGCTGTCCCAGGCCTTATGGACATATTACAAGCTCTCCTTTTGTAGATTTTTTTTTTTTCATTTTTTCTACCTTTAGATGTAAATTTTGAATTATAAAAATACATTTTTGCACATCGAAGAGATGGTTAGAGCTAAGACTGAGAGTGTTTTTCAGAAAAACAGGGTCAGGAATTCATAACTATCCCCAAACCAAGCATTTGGCAATGCTAAGAAAGTAAGCATTTAACATTAGATGTTAAATCTGAACACAAAAAAGCCTGAAAATGTAAGCAGTTTCCAAACACTTTCAACTCTAGCCTGCAATGTCACCATGAGACAGAAAAAATTATTTTCAAAAGTCACCTTATTTGTCACCTGGAATGAAAAAAACCAACAGTAATTATGATGCTACAGACCTTGAATGGTGACTACAGACAGAATTAGAGCTGTTTGGGCATAGAAATACAGATGGAATTGGTCTGCAGATGTGGATAGGAATGTGCTCCAGTTTGACAAGGATGGGCACATGCAGGCAGCAGTGATCCCTGAGAGCTAAGGCTGAGCAAAGGTATTCATAAGCACATAGCCAGTGTCATATAAATGAGGACTAGCTCTCTGCTCATTTGTGTCAACAAATGTGCACAACTGCTGAGCCATAAGCCTTTTATTTGCATATAGTAAATCCCAATAAGCCCCTCATTAGGCTTGTTAGGCTTAAAATCATGTGGGAGCATGTAAACAAAACAGTACTTCCTTTCCTGGGTCTAAGGTTTGCAACCAGCACCATTTCTAATGAGAAAAATTATCATATGTTCATCACGTTGATATTTAGCAGCTTCATGAGTACTTTGAGGAAGGTCCTTAAGATGTGTAGACTCATTACTGGGGCAGTTTTTCACTGTCAGTAGGTGCACTTAAAAACCTGTTTGTGCTAGAGACGGTCTTTTGTCTAGCAACAATCTGAAGTTCACGGGCATGAAATATTACTGGGAAAATTAGTATCTTTAAACTTACATAACAAAAGGTGCTCATGGAAAGAAAGGGAGAGGAAAAGATACGCTGGCCATTTTCAGTGTTTCTGCAGCATGGAATTAGGTTCTGCTGTGAGGTTTGTTACTGACTTGAGGCACACGTGCAACTATTTAATCATTTAATTGTACCTGGGACAGCTGGAAAGAACATAAAAAAACCTGGCAGATTAGTAGCTTGGGTTTGTTGTTTTTTTTTCTACACCCTGTCTCTTACAAGAGTGAATCAATATGAGGCTATCAGCAGCTCCTAGCAGTCAGACCATGTGCCCCCTGTGTAGAGCTTTCTGGCATGGAGAGGACTGCGTGCCTACTGCCACCTCCTCAGAAGATGCAGAGCAGGTCTTTCTGCTCTCATGGCATCAGGAGGAGCTCGATGGAGAGCTGGACTGGGTCCTGCCATACCTCCTGTTCTGCAGCCACTGCCCTTACTTTTCCCAGTCCAGAGGTGGAGCAGAGCTTGTGAAGCAATGTGAAACACACAGAGAAACTTTCATTCAAAAACAGAGGTTCCATTAAAAAGGAGAATATTAATTAAAAATAAACAAGGGTGTGGGGCTTGAAAAGTTGGAAAGTTTTCCTGTGCCATTCACATATGTAAAATTTCAGGACTTTTTGTTGGGGCAACAAAAATATCTAACCAAAACCAGGTAAGTCATAGCCCTATCTAAGTCTTGGGCTGTCCTACATTTGGGTGGTTAGGAACCAGCTACATACTAGGTCTTCAGTTTTCCCACTTTCATTTTACAATGCCTAGTTGCAAATTGTATGGAAAATGCTGTGTCTAAAACAACCAAGGTGTTGATTCGATGCAATATGAAATAATTCAGATCACATAATCCTGTTTTAAATCCAACATAATAAACCCACTGTTAACTTTCAAAGGTATGAATGAATGTCTTGCTGAAATGACACAGTTAACCAAGGATATTGATTCTGTACAGCCTCTGAAATAGCAAAACTCCTTTTACTACTTAAAACAAATGGGAGTCCCTTTCTTTTTGTTTCCTTCTAGGGATCCTGACACCCCAAAAAGAGCAGAATACTCATCTGGTTTTGCTTACACTTGAGAACAGACACCACAAATGGTTTTTTTTAATGTAGTAAATCTTCCTAGCAATGTGTTATCAATTTTCAGGTGTTAATCAACGAGATTGATATTATAGTAAAACTACTAGAAACATCAATACATTATACAAAAGTGCACTAAAGCACCTATTCATAATTTTGTACATTCTGCTTGGAAGCCTGAGACATCAACAAATTCTTCAGCATCCTCGTGCAACATGTTCTTCTCTCCTGGTATTAGTGTATGAGCTAGTGTTTACTCAGGACTCTAACTAACTTAATTTTTGTTTGCAGATTGTCAATTTTGTTTTGCTGTATATTTCAATTAATAGGTGTGTATGTAACATAGACTGCAGTGGATACAGTTTTAATCCTGTATGTGCTTCTGATGGAAGTTCCTATAACAATCCGTGCTTTGTTAGAGAAGCATCATGTCTGAGGCAAGAGCAGATCGACATCAGGCATCTTGGACACTGCTCAGGTAGGCTTAATTTTTTTCTGGTAAATGTAAATTCTGACATACATGGGCTTTGTAGAGCTTTCCCTTCTCAATTTTTGATCGGAGGTCACTGATCCAGTTATCAGTGAACTCCCCGTCTGTATTTTAGAGTTCCCTACATACATACATGCTATGTTTACATTACCTTCCTTTGGCTGCTGTAACCTGGAAAGACAGTAAGAGCTCTCAGGAGAATCTCAGCAATAGTCTAACAACGGGTCTTACATGAGGGGGTGGTAAGAAGCAGGAGAGCAAAAGGAGTACTGGTGTATGGGAAACGTTCCCTCTTGCTGTTGTGGGCTGTACAAGATACTTCCAAAGTGAGCCAAGTTGGGTCCCGACTTGGGGCAGAAATATTTATCAATTTCCTTTTCCAGTGTTGGAATGGTCCATTGAAACCTTCTGCCTGCTGCCTTGTAGTTAATCATATGCATGACTCTTCAGTTTTGGGGTCTTGCAGTTAGGACCTTCTGATGGGAATAACAGCTTTCTACCATCTCTTTGACAGTCACACCTAGATCTGTAAGTTGGACAGTTCCAAAACTGAAACAGGCTGTCACCAAAATAACCTAGACCCATACCATGGAAGAGTTTTTAGCTCAAAACCTACAGCCTGAGGTGTGCCATGTGTTGGTCTGGCCGCTGGGGTTACTGACCAGATGTGCTACCAGCTTGGTTGTATGGGGGGAACAATGTGGGAATGTGTCCAATTTTACTGCAATTAAAATACTTCTTCGAATATTATTCTGGCTTCTCAATGGCGTACATGTAGTCGTCCGGAAATAAGCCTCTCCTAATAGCTATCCATGCATGTATTTATTGTCTAGAAACAGATGACACAAACGCCGTTGGAAAGAAAGACGATGGCATGCAGTATCAGCCAGAGGTGAAAGGTACCGTGCTGACTTTGTGCTGTTTGGTTAGGGTTTCACAGGATGAGAAAATAAGAGCATGCAGGTTCCTTCTCGTCTGCCTTACAGCTTTAATTTCTCTAACCGAGACAGACCTGCAAACAGCTGCTTTCTTACAGCACTGACGTTGCAAGGCTGGCAAGAAGGAGACGTGCATGATTTGTGAGGTTTGCCTGCTCTGTTTCTCTAAGATGCCAAGCTGATCCCCACCCTATGCAGTGGTCACAGGATTAGACTCCCCCCAAGTGCTGTGAAAATACCTTTACTGCATGACAGCAAGCTGTGACATTCCTGATGAAATGACAGAAGCCCGCTGTGACCCCATCTTTTCTGATAACTTCTGCAAAAAAAAAAGCAGATCCTGTATTTGTTAGGTTGTCTTAAAATGTTTTCAGTAAACTAATATTCTGAATCGCATTGGTTGAAAGTGTTTCACCTGTATGAACCTTACCGTAGCTATATGAACCTTACTACGAATGAAATAAGGCAGAGTTTCACTTTCTGCTCAGTAGTTTTACAAGGCAGCAGCCTGTGTGGTTAGGTACATTCTCAGAACAAATGTGCGCCTGCATTTCGTGGCTCTTGCTCAAAGTGTTTTTCTCCAGGACAAAACATCTCTGTCTTTCTCAAGTTATTGGCAAAGAGCAGATCTGCATAGGTGGTAATCTTTCTTCCTCTTCTCTCACAAATAATAGCACTGTTATCTTCTCTGTTAGCTGTGGTCTTTAGTTGTTTCTGTCATATTTTACACTCCCATGGCCTCCCAGAGTAAAGCTATCCCACCATGGCTTTTGACATTCTTTGTGTTCTTCTTCAAAAGCCATTCAGTGCCTGAAACCTCTATATATTTTTCTTTTTTCACAAATTATCTTATTTTCACTCCATATAATGTACCAGTTGGAATGATTTAATGTAAATTTTCAGTGACATTATGAAGGCATAAAAGGCACCAAATGGAATATACATCTTATTATGTGATGTAATGAAACACTGCTTTTGGTTCCTATTCAGAAGAAGTTACAGCCTTTTATTCATTGCATATAAATTGCCCTTGAAATCTAGTTAGTGAAAAAAAGAAACATTCTATATAATTATTATTATTAATGTGTATAGCATGTGCAGTCTCAAGTTTGGCAAATGATGTGCATAGAGGGAGTATGCCTTGTGCAAAAAATTGTTTTGAATTTTTTTTTATGCAGTAGTTAGATGTTTTTAGATAGTGATAGCCTGAAGTGAACTACTTTAAATTACTTTTTCTCCCAGAGTAACAGTCTGCGCTTCTGCTTGTTTGCTTTTGCTTTAAACTCCTCTGAGTTACTCTTGTTAAACCCTGTTCTCTGAATGTATAATAGCTTCCAGTCTCTCGAACCATGATGGTCTCCTTCTCCTGTAGTGCAAGTGTCTACCTAAAGTTACCTCAGAAATGTCTCTCTTCCCGGATTCAGCTGGCTTGCTGGTTGTATTGTGCCAAGATGGGCATTAGGGTTTCAGTTTTTGTGCATGCCTCTTCCTTCTGGTGAAGTCTCTGAACTCTTATATCCAATCACTCTTTCAAGGCTCCTACACCAGTAAAATCTTTTACTTTGAAGCTCTGAAGCAGTCTAACAGGCCTCTCAGATTAAAAATGGATTCCCGTCTATAGGTAGGTAAATATCTATTTTACACTAGGAATCACCTCCTGCATTTAACAACATCTCTTTGCTTAATACAAGCTTTGCCTCTCACTTGGGTGGCCGTGGCTACCTGGCCACCTTTCAGGGGGTGCGTCTTTCACTGGGCCTCACATTCTGTATCAGTACACACATTAAAACCAGACATGGAACAGCTATCTGAACAGACTAATATAATTGAATGTAGCTTATTACTAGACTTTGACTAGGACCAGATGTGACAGTAATTAACTGCTTGGAGGAGGAGGGAGGCAACAGTTTCAGGATGAGCCATCCCTACTTTTCTCCTCTTAGACATGCCATGACATAGTCTATTCCATCAGGGCAGCAGTGGACAGATCGTCAGTGTTAGGCAATGTTCTTCCATTGTATCAAGTCTTCTGTATCTTTGAAGCATAGCCTGAACCAACGGACTTCCTTATATCTAAAACCTCTAATAGATTTTTTTTTTTCTCCTGGAACAAATTAGAAAACATTCCAGAAAATGTTCAGGGAAAACCTAAAACAGCAGCATGCCTTTTTTTTTCCTTGTATAAATACATTCACTTTCTTGCTGGTGTTATTTCAAATATCTGCAATTGTATCAGAGATTTCTTTTTCACAGACCCTTTTTGCTTTGCACCTGCAGTTCATTACAATCTGTATTTGTGACGCTGTAGTCTATTGCCATGGAAATGAATATAATTCCACAATTATGCTCACATCTTCAGATCCCTGCTCTTTAGAGAAGTTCATTATGAAATACCAGCTTCTGTATTTAGGACTTTTTTACAGAGCAGTTTCGGGGAAAGAATGGTTGAAAATGTACGCAGCTTTAGATAGTTTTAGTAATGTGACAGAAGCACGAAAGAAGTTGGTGCAGAAGGGGCTGCCTTCCTATGCTGGCCTGACCCAGACAGCAACTAAGCACCCACCAGCCACTCGCTCAGCCCAGCCATCTTCTCAGCAGGATGAGGGAGAGAATCAGAAGAGCAAAACCAAGAAAAACTCATTGGTAAAGATAAAGGCAGTTTCAGAAGTGAAGGGAAGAAAAAGAGAAGAAAAACAAACGATGCAAAAGCCATCACTCACAATGTCCCACCAGCAGACTGATGCCCAGACAGTTTCTGAGCAGTGGCCACCTTGGAAAGACCAAATCCCCAGGTTTTTATGGCTGAGCATGATGTTGTGTGGTAAGGAATACCCCTTTGGTCAGCTGGGGTCAGCTGTCCCGGCTGTGTCTCCTCCAGGCTTTTGCCCACCGACAGGCTACTTGCTGAGGGGGAAGCAGACTGAGAAGCAGAGGAAGCCTTGATGGTGCGCAAGCATCAAGCTTCAGCAACAGCCAAAACACTGGTGTGTTATCAGCACAGAAATCTAAAACGCAACACCATATGGGGCTGCTGTGAAGAAAGGTAACTCCATCCCAGCCAGACCCAGTATACTTCCCAAAGGATCGGATATTTTAAGCTCATGGAAAGTTCCCTTTCCATAAAAGTGTTTCCCTGAGGAAGACTGCTATTGTACTGTGTTTGTTTTCAGCTATAAGACTGGTTGTACCAGTCAGATCAGGGCTTTATCGAGTTGTTTTCTACCCAGTAATCGTAAAATGTGGTTTAGCTTCTTCCTAACCCTTCAGGTTTTTTTCCCTCTGTTCACAGTTCACACATGGCAGAGAGCTGTCTGTGTCTATGTATTAGCTCTTTGCCCCAATGCCGCTGACAAACTTCTGCTGATCTTCCTGCATTGGCTTGTTTCTGTCATGAGTACTTTTCTCCTTTTGAGAAACCTGACATAAGAAGAATATTTAGATGTCTCTGAGGATAATTTTTCAGTGTAATACATCCTGGCAAATCTCTGTAGGTGCCTGAAACTTCACCCTTAAGCTTTTGCTTTATTATTCTGTATTCTTTTAATTACTGCAAGTTTTTAAGAGTATGGTATTCTTGGTTGAGATTTTTTATAAATATCATACAGCTGTGTATAATTGTTTATGTATATTTCTTTTTAAGACGCCAGTGATCAAAGAGAAGACATTTACATTGGAAACCACATACCTTGCTCAGAAAACTTCAACGGCTACTGTATACATGGAAAATGTGAATTCATTTATTCCACTCAGAAGGCTTCCTGCCGGTAAGTCCTGCATGCCTCCAAAATGTGCTTGAAATTGCTGTAAAGCTTAATCAAAATGCTCCCTGGATATAATTACAGCATGTATCGGTTTGCAGTTATCTAAGCAGCGGCACAGGAGCCATATCCCTATGCTGTGGGCAGCTCCCAGTTGCTCCAGTTGTGCAGGAGACAGTGCTCAGAGGAGAAGCTTGGTCAGCCAGAAGTTGAATCCCTCTGAAGACTCTGGCCTCACTGTTGGCTTCTTATTTTCAGCTGCTAAATCCTGTCCAGAGTCAAAAAATCCACAAAAAACCTGCCTTTGCCTTGCATGGCTTCTCTGTATGACTGCTCTTTCCCCATCGACCTCTCAGTGTTATGCTTTCTACATGTTTTTTCCTCATGTCATAAACTCTCTCTAGAGTATCAATATCTTATCTTTAACAGTTATTTCCCTTTTTCACAATAATTGGCTTCATCTAGAGAGTATAACATTGCAAAATATTCTTTAGCCCACATTATGTGTCTACAGTATAATCTAGCAGCTCAGTACACTCAGTATTAAGCCACTCAGTGTTTTCCAGGAAATCTATTTCCATTTTATTTCCTTAGCTCCCAGATAATTTTTCCTTTACATTTCACCAACTAAATTCTGCCTTTTTGTTTTCTGTAAAATATAAAATTGATTTAAAGAGTTCTTTATAGAAAAAGGCCACTTTGTAATAACATGAGTGCCCTTCTTATTAGGAGGTTTCACTCCTGAGCTTTTATCTTGCAGGCTTGTACTTTCAGATTAATGTGGTTGAAGATGCTGTAACTCTTTGCTTTCTTTTGCTTTGGAAACCTCAGCCGTAAATCCATTAGTTGCTATCACATTTTCCCCCTTGCTCTTTATTGATCAAGGATATTTAAGGGGTTTTCCACTGCCGAGATGTAAGGGTTTCTAGACTGACCAGGGAGCAGGAAGCCCAAAAGGCAGAACAAGTATGGTTGTCAGCTTAAGCATTTGAAAGCTTATATTATTCTGTTTCCTATCCAAGACCCTTTCTTGTTTATTTTCACCCTTCCAATAGGACTTACTTGTTTTTCCCTTTTTTCTGGCCAGAACCAAGAGAGCTCACCATGGCTTTGCTTCTCTTGGGAAATTGGGTGCATCCCCAACATCATCTTGATGGACATTAGGCAGCATTATTTGATTACAGTATTCTTTTGATCTAGATTTAACACAATTTCTGATGGATTTGTCCTCAAAAGATTAAAAGTAGAGGTATTTCAAGGAAAACATTCCTGACTAAATGAACTGATTTTTTTATTTCTCAGAATTTTTTTTTGGGTGGCGCTCATCTTATAGTCATTTATTCATTGATGATTCAATTACTATTCAACAATTTAAATATTTGTTATTACTCTCTTAATTACTGACAGGCAATGTTTTGATTAATTTAATTAATGTGTTGTCCCTTAAATTCTACTTTAAAGTTACATTTACTATTTCTGCCTTCAATTATTTATTTAAAGAGCCTGAACAGTATCTCAGGACTGGACCTAACACAACAAACCTCACATGGTTCCAGTCAAGAATTTCTGCCTCTCAGTTCTTAACCCTAAGTATCAGATCTCCTTTGGATTTTTCCTAGCTATTTAAATACTGATGGCCTCGTACTTCATGCATGTTTCCTGCTGGCGCAGAGTTATGAAGGAAAGAAATTATTTACATCAGACAGCAAGCCACCGTACTAATCTTGTGCTTCTACCAAAGAAAAAAATTCTCTTTCTCTGGGAGGGAAAAGCTAATGATCAGAGTTAGGGGCAGATTGTGCTTTTTAAATGCTTTGCACTCCTATACACATCTAGCACATACACTGTTTAATTTGGTCCTCATTTCCTAGTAGTGATATCTGTGAGGTATCAGATGACCTACAAAACTGCAGGAAATACCTGCGCAGAGCAACATTCACTTCTGACTTTCACTTTCGCTGGGGGCAATGGATTTCCTTGCTCAACGTACAGCAGCCCCCCAGGACTGCCAGCAGGCAGATGGAAAGAAAGTTTTGTAGTAGTCAATTGTGTAATATTTACTTTCACAGCCTTTCCACAGCTGGGATTTGGGCAATCTCCTGCTGCCCCCTTGTGCAGTGCAGTTCTGCCCAGTCCGTATGGCAAGCTGCAACAAGGAGGCACAGTTCAACCCCTTGCAAAGAAATCTAAATTTCTTTATGCTAGCTCAATTAAGCGGTTGGTCAGCATATTTCGATAAATTCATGCTGACCTCTATTTATCTTGTTATTATATTAATGCTATGTTATCTTGCTATACATTAATGCAACAGAATGCTTTAAAATCTGTTCTACTAGCTTTAAGGTAGCTTGAACTAGTGCCTAGCACTTCATCCCACCACCAATATAGTTCTTAACACAATCATTTCTTCTTTACAGGAGTTCAATACTCCTGAATTTCCATTCAATATTTCTCAGAAATAATTTCCTGTCACTTCAGTGTTTCTGAGGAAACAACTTTGAATTACTTGTGCCTCCTCTGCTTTGTTTTGCCTCCTCTGCTTTAAAGCAATTCTGACATTGATCACACTTTGTTACCTTCTTTAATGAAAACAAAAGCTAAGTAACAAACAAGAATTCAGTCCTCCTCACTAGCAAGGAGGCCTCTTTCTTAATGTTTCTTTTTGCATGACTACTGACACGTTCCCCCTCCTTTCTTGCATGCTAATACATGTTTCTCTTGATTCCCTTCCTAGCCGTTCCTTAGCTTACTTAGAGTACCTGGGGGCTTTTCTTTAACAGCTCTGCTCTTAATGGAACTTCTTCTATGCCTGAACCAAAACTCCTTACACAGCATCTCATGGCTGGAGAAAGTAGAGTCACAAGATTATGAACATGTAAACCCCAACCATTATCCTGGCATGCAAAGGCGGATTAGGATTTGCATTAGCATTTGTAGGAAGGTCTGTGGAGTAATTATTTCATTCCTCCAAACAGAATTAATTCCTACCCTAGCACAAGGCTTTTGAATGGATGAGACTGTTTCTGTGTTGCATTCGGGCTTATCTGAGCCAGTTTTCAAAAGGATTGTTTCTCTGCTGGCATGTGAGTAATTTTTCTCCAGCTTTATACTATAGAGCTGGAGACCAACTGTATGATTCTGTTGTCCTTAATGATGCATTCACATCAGTCGGTTTTAAAGGATAGCTGTACAAGCCACTTGCTCAGGGTGTAAGTGGTGGCCTTTGATTCTGAAGACTCCAGCTCGTTGTCTTGGGTAGTTCTTGCCTTTCCTAGTTGTGCTTCAGCCTCTCTTACCTTACAACATGAATTCCTCTGGAGCATGTTTCCACTGCCATCTTCACCACTGGCACACCTCTCATTCCTTGAACACGTGTTGCTGATCAGGAGCAGCCTCTGCTGAATTTCTCACTGAGGAAACTGCTGCTTTGCTCAGGCAAATTTGCTCAGCCATTTAGAGCAGCCACTTCTGTCTCGGCCATTTCTCTGCCATCCCTGGCCAATTTTTATGGATTCTTCCATGAACTCTCACTTGAACAGTTGTGGGCCATTGGGTCTTCTAACCAAACCCCTGTCAAATTTTAGTTTGGTGACAAGGCAGGAAGGGCTTTGATGCTGGTCTTGTGCAATAGGTTTTGCAGGATTCCACTTCTGTAGGCTGCAGCTTGAAACGGGATCTTTCTTCTCCACCATTTTTCAAGGTTTCTCTTCCTCTCTGTCACTCCTCTCCCATATTGACATTGCAGCTGGATGAGCATGCTCACTTTGTGTTTCACGAGCATGCTTCATGTTTCATTTAGCCTTGTGTACTTGTTTCACCTAGTTGCTTTATTCTTCCTAAATATTGCCCCAATTTAATAAAAATCCCGTGTATTTATTTTGCTAAATCAGGGCCTTCACCACGCTGGTGTGTTTTCAGAGGGCCGCTAGTAACCCTAGCCAGGAAAGCAGAGCATATCTGCTCTGTCTCTTCTCTTGCATTAGAAATCCAGACCATTCTCCAACCCAAGCGCTGGAAATCATTCTCCACACCTCCACCTTCTCACCAGCTCTTTCACAGCTGAAGTCACCTTGGACTCCTTGTTTCATTCTGCAGAATGTTTGGGCTGTTGTCAAATTACAGATTCCATGAAATATTCCTTTTCTTTTTCAGGTGTGAATCAGGATATACTGGACAGCACTGTGAAAAGACAGACTTTAGTATTCTTTATGTTGTCCCCAGCAGACAAAAGCTTACGCATGTCCTTATTGCAGCAATAATTGGAGCTGTACAGATTGCCATTATAGTTGCAATTGTCATGTGCATAACAAGGTAGGTAAAGATAAAAACAGTGAAAAATTATACATTGTATGGATATACTTTTTCTGTATTTAAATATTTGACCCCCAAAATTTTATATGCTTTAACATATGTCCTAAAATACCCGTATAAAAATACCTAATGAATGAAGTGGAAGGATTATGTAACATCCTATTGCCCTTTTTTTTTTTTTGCCGCAAAGCACACAATTGTTTAAAGTCACAACCACCAGTAACCACTCTGAATCCCCAGACCAAATACCCAGCAGAACAGATCAGCCCTGAAACGCATCCAGAAGGTCAGCTACTGTGTTAGGCCTTCACTTGAGGAATTCAAGCATTGCTGATATCTTAGAGAAGCTATGATCCCCTCCTCCCCGCCCAGTGAAACCAGAGATGTTGACAAGATGCTGTTCCCTGCAGTACCACTGTAAATGGTGTTACACAGAGAGAGAAGTATCCCTCACACCATATACACTTTCTGAAAATGAACGTGCAGCTAGTCCCCTTATTAGGCACTCTCCATGGAAACCTATTTTATGAAATGTAAAGATGCACAAGCACAGAGTTCAAGTTTCTGGGTTGTCTCAGACTCTCACATAGTATGAAAACTGAGATGAGAGCCATGGATTCTTTTTGATGGGACGGGGTTCACTTTGCTCAACAAGGCCTTGAACCCAATGAGGACTGAGGGTTCTGGGATAGATTAAGGATGACGTAGTTACCTTATAGCCACATGAAGCATTTAAGTCCTATGCTTGGGCATCCATGCCTTACTTTGCCTTTTTCTCCTCAACTCATCCTTCATTTCTTCAGCTCCAGTTACACTGGGCCATAAAACTTTCTGCTACCGTGTTAGTGCATGGCTTCCCAAACTCGGTGTAGAGTGACAGCTCTGTGAACGAACAATATAGGCCTCCTTCCCTATCTCTCTTGTAAGGTTCAATGTAGCAGGTATAAGAACACATACCTAACACCTCCTGCATGTGTAAAAGAGTTATTTCACCCATGCAATTGATGTCATCCCTTTTTTACTCCACACCATGCTGGCCAGAGAGTGGCGTGGAAGGCTGTGGTTCAGCAGCCCTCCTCTTTCGGCCTCCCTACGACCATTCCCCAGCTCACAGTCTCCCAGGGACAGTCTATCTTGCTCCATCGTGCATTGCCTGCTGTCTGAGGGGCTGAGTAAATCCCGTTCCATTCAGAATCACTGACTTCTATGAATCCTTTCTTACTTGTGTGTTCACCCCCAAGAAAGGGATAGCCTGAGACACTCCACAGAGTCCTGGGTGGGCTCTGTCTCAGGGGCTGCCATGAGCAGCAGGGCCCCTGGAGGTCTGGCGCTTCAGACTGATTGATCCAGTCTTACCATCCACTGGATCTTAAGTACGAGTGCAATTATACACCATGGTATGTGTTTTGCTGGATCAAGGCTGAAGGACATAGCACCTTGCTGTCTTCGGTCTCAAGTTCAAGCAGAACTCCCTTCTGCCTGATCTGGGGTCCCACGGACATCATCCCAGGTGACAGTCCGGTACCAAAGGGCAGGAGCGTCCCCCCCCATCAGCACAGCTCAAGGACTCCTCGCTATTGTTAAGTACAGCAAATTAAGTCAATGTGTTATTGCTAGATGTAATTTTATGCAGCATATATGAAATCAGCCCTCTTTTTTCTTTCTCTATCTCTTTTTTTTAACAGAAAATGCCCCAAAAACAATAGAGGACGTCGGCAGAAGCAAAACCTAGGCCATTTTACTTCAGATACATCATCCAGAATGGTTTAACTTAGTGATTTTTATACCTACATTGACCATGTGATGTACATTTTTATTATATCTTTTTTTAAAGAATGGAAATATTTATTTCAGAGGCCTTATTTTTGAACATTTTTAGTGTAATAATGTTGGTCTGTATTCTGAAAGCATCAGCTCTAACAGCTATGGACTGTTTTAGTATCTTTACTTTTATGTTTTTGAATACAGTAGTTCATTTTCTGTATCTATCTGTATCACATGGTTATATAATAGACTTGTGCTTTATCCATGGAATGTAATATTTTTGGGAACACAGATTTATTCCACCAATGGTTGTAGATTAAAAAAAAACAAACAACAAACCAACAAAAAAGTCCACATTACCTAGCAAACAAGGCATGAACTAAAGGTAAAAATGTTTACAGCTTACTTTTCTTATGAGAAACTAGAAAACACTGTGTTTAAATACCGTAGATATTTAAATGTTTTTGGAAGTTAGTAACTGATTTTTTAGACACTGCCTATCGCATGAACTGTGAAGCTGTGTGCTGTGTGTAGTTGTAACATATTTATAAAACGTGTGGGCTGGGTCTAAGCACTGCCATCTTCATCAATAATTCCAGCAATTTATTTTTAAAGAGGAAAATTATAAATTTCATAATTTGGGAAGTTACCTGGTGGAGCAGATGGCACAGGTCCAAAACAAGTAGGTCTTAGTAGATTTAGGTATTGTAAAAATTGGTGTTGAATAATTGAACACAAATAATTGGAATAAAGCCTACTTTATCACTGTTAAAGCTGTTTTAATAATTCTTAAACTTTTTTAAAGAAAATACGTGTTTTAACACCTACAATACGGATTGTATAGTGTTTGTGATTAAAACAAAAAAAAAATAAAAGTGAATGAATTACTAGTGCTCTTGCATAGAGTATTTTCAAGAGCTAAAGAAGTCCATCCAAATTAGTCTGCTGGTCATAGGTATATTAATAGACTGTTAGTTGTCGTTTGAAAGATCCCAAGATAAAGTGTGAATAGGATGTGTTCAACTGTTTTAACATGTAGTTTAGGCTTTCAAAATTTTGCATGTAGGATTTAATAATTTGTTCAATAAAAAAAAAAATGCTTTCGACATTTTGAACTGGAAAAGCATGTCACAATACAACGTTTTCACTATATTGCCTCTGGTTGAGTGTGTTTATTTGTTATCCCATGTGGTGATCGCAGCAAGCTGAAGACCTGAAGTTGTTTTGCTGGAAAAAACAACCATGTTAATTTTCCTGACCGCTCTTTGAATTCCCTCGGAGGAAAGCACTCCAGTAACATGAAAACAAAAGTAGATCGTTAAAAATATGCAAGTTTGCTTTCCTGCTTAATTAGTAAGTTACTTAACTTTCCTGGATTAACACTAATAACTTCATCAGTACAGAAGCGTGACCCTTTAGACGTATGTTCCTTTCCAGACATTGCTTCCTAATTTTAGGGGTTTCATGTTGCTGAAAGTATCCGAACAATCATGTGTGGATATTTTGTAGTCAGAAGTATTTGACCAAGCTCCAGGAGTGGCTTTTCACGCCCTACTTTGAGCATCGCCGGAGCCAGCTGTCGCCCTGGCTCCCTGCAGCAGCGCCAGAATCATTCTGGCAGGATCACCGAAACTTCCCCTCCCGCCGATCCGGCTGAGGGCAGGCAAAATGGATCGCCGCGAAATCACCTCGGAGGCTGAGAAAACCCACCAAAATCGTCTCTCCAGTGTCACTGAGGAGGAAGAAGAACAAGATGCAGCTTACACGATTGTGACGGTCCTCGACAAAGTGGCCAACATTGTGGACAGCGTGCAGGAGAGCCAGAAAAGGATAGAGGAGAGGCACAGGGAGATGGAAAACGCCATCAAGACCATACAGATTGACATTTTAAAGCTTGCCCAGGCTCACGGCAACACAGGCTACACAGTGAACAAGTTACTGGAGAAAACCCGCAAAGTCAGCTCCACCGTGAAGGAGGTGCGGGCACGGGTGGAGAGGCAGAGCGACAGCGTGCGGAAGGTGGAAGCCAAACAAGAGGAGATGCTGAGGAAAAACAAATTCCGAGTCGTAATCTATCAGGTAACTGCGAGCCTGATTTCTTGTAGCGCTGTCGTTGTGCCACTTCCTTGGTAGCCACTGGTAGGCATTGGTTAATGAACGAAAAGATGCAGCCTATCCAACATGAGGGTTATTTTATGCCGCCTTTAAACACTGAGTTGTGCTCCTCAGTGCCTTTCAGCATGAACCTACTGGCGGCAGCACACACGGTCTATTATTAGTGTTGGTAGGTTTCTGAGCCAGTCGTGTAAGATTAACTGCAGATCAGCAAGGACTATTTGTTGCCTCTCCGAAAGGTAATATGAGGCAGGCCCTGTAAATCTTGTCATACAGCCCATGCCTAACATTCATCCCTGTTATTTTGTTCACCGTATTAGGTAGAAGTCCAAATAGCAAAAATGTTTGCAGGCTCCCTGGAACACAAACTTTCTTCTAACGCTAATGTCAAAACATAGGGTTGATTTAACTTGTGGCATTACCCAGGCTTTCGTACTGCCGACAAATCGGGGCTTTTTTCATTGTCTCAGTCTATAGCAGTATACGCACAAACTGAAGCTCAGACCCACAAACCCTTCATGACAGCAACCAGTACCTTGCATGCTCTGCTTTGGAAATGGTTTAACCCAGCACTGTCCTTCCAATCATGTTGGGCAAGCAAATTATACATTTTTCTTTCATTGTCCTCATTGTAGGATGTTCATTGTTCTTACAAATTATTGTGTTTGAACAGAAGTTTCGTGACATGCCAAGGTCTTGCCTGCACTCATACAAGCAGACAGGGCAGGCAGTTCATGGAATCTGTCACTTGCTAATGAGCACAGTGAAACCCTTTTGTTTAACGGCCTGATCCTGCCATTTGCCGAAAATTCCCAGTTCCCCAAGTCAATAGAAAGTAAGAGTGTTTCATCTTTTGCCACAAGCATAGTTTCTCCTTCCTACCAGTGAGTCCCCAAAGCTTCTTTCGAACCAGTCATATTCATCATTAGGCGTTCTTGAAAATACCAGCCCTGGTGAGTAATGCAATGCGCCCCCATCGCCCAGCCTTACACCCTGGTCTTGCATCTGTTCGTACGTAAATAACATTACTTGCCATGAATGGAGCCGTGTGTTTCACTGAGCATACTCACCACTGTATACAGCTGACAAATTCTTATGCATAATCTAGCTTTCTTAACTACTTCAATTTCTACTACTGGGAAGAAATAGCTAAAAAAAAAATAAATTTGTTACCTCTTTAACGTTATGTCAGTACCGTATGCAGGCAAATTTTGCCTCCCTGAATGACTTACAATGGATGCTCAGGTGAAAGCATGGCACAATTTGGCCTGTTATTACAATTATTGCAAAATGCACCATCGTGATGGAAGAGAAAACAGGCACTTTTGCTTTTTCCTTGCAAATCGTTTCCCAGCTAAAGGTAATAAATATCTCTGACTCCCCTTGTTATTGGCATAATGCCGTTTCATTGATGGCCTTTACCATAATGTTTGCAGCAGAATCAATGCTTTGAAAACGTTTCTTCTTAAAACAGCATTCATTACGGAATGTAATTTTTTCTCCTAGGAAGACATGAGTTGTCATTTATTTAAAAATACAGTAAAATATTGCGGAAATGGATTTACACACAGCCATAAAGAACAGCTGTTGCTATTTTCAGGTATTTCATGCAAAAAGGTGGCTCTTACTTTCTGTAAGAATCACCTTCAGTAGGAGTTTCTGAACTCCCAGCTGGTTTTGCCAGACAAAAATGAGCTTGCACCCGGTTCCATATGTTTAATTCTTAAGCAGTACTTTTCAGGAAGGGAAATGGCATTTTTGATTGCTCTCTTTTTAGCTTCTTCTATCTATGGCAGCTGAGAACTGCCAGCCTTTTGCAAGGTAGATCCTTTCCCCTAATGCATGGAAGCGGAGCACATATGCTGATCCTCTAGGATCCGACTTTTAACACTTTTCTGGAGGAGAACTGCATTGCGTCACAAAAACTGGAACATGCTAGGTAGCCAAGAGCGTGCTGAAGCTGTGAGGCACAGGTATGCTTGTGAAAGTCTCTTTCACACAAGTGCAGTGATTCTTACACTGTTGATTTACACCAGTGTAGGCACACTGCTGGAGTGCCAGGACCTGAATGACTGAAGCTTGGCTATGACGAGTGGGAGTCTGTTAATAGCATACTCCCTTCACTATATTTTACAAATGGGTGTAACCATGTTGTTTACTTGGTCGTTGTGAGTGACAGCTCATCTGTAGTGAGATTTTTTTCTGATGAACCATTTGAGACATTGTAATGGAGCCAATGACCTGTGTGTAGCCAGCGTTGAATGCCTACGTGGGTGAGCGCACGTGGGTTTTAGTTTTAACTTTTGCCAGAACATTGGCATATGAGGAAAAGGGAAACATGAGTTAAATCCTGAAGGTTTCCTTTCAAGTGGATAGCTTTGATCTTATCATTGACAGAAGGAGTAGGCAGGTAGAAAAGGATCATTGGCTGGAAGTGATTGTCCCAAGAGACCTCAGCCATGATGAAAAGGCTTGGCAATAGCCTCGCATTAAAAAGAGACAAAGTGATCATCCGTGTGCATGATGATTAGGGAAATTGAGAGCATTCATTTTTAAAAGGCCATGTGGTTGAGGAAAAGGCTCGGTAGCAGGCAGCTCTCCTCCCCAGGCTGATTGCATGATTAAAAATGCCAGGTTACTCCAGAGCTTCTAGCGAGGTCTTTGACCCTGGAGTGCTATGTGCCTAAGGGTGTAGTAGGGAATGCAAAGTACATTATAGGTTGTGCAGGTCACTGTTCACTTCTGTTCAGGTTAGTCTGAATAACCAGCTGTGAGAGCTATTATTTCTCTGCAGTCAAAGGGCATCTAACAATCTAACTTGTTCTGGCCAAATTATTCAGAAATCAAAGGGGATTTTTTTTTAGCCTGAAAAAAATTAGTTTAATTTGCTTTTCTGCATGTTCTGCTAATCCCTCTTTGTATGTGTACATACGGGCACCAGAAAGTAACAGTTACTGGGCTCTTTTCTACTATTATTTTACATAAGCACCATAAATGAGTAACAACTTCCCAAGAAGGGACATTGCATTTGTTTCCCTCACTGCTGTCTGACGTCTGAAATTAGTGGATAGTCCCAGTGGATATGTCAGAAACCAAGTAAGGCTATGGCTTGACTAACCTATGCAGACAAGTTACAAACAATTTGTTTGCCCTACGATTGCTCTACTGCATGCACAGGGAGAGGCTAGCAGAAGCAGCCTTGCATATGCCACTCATATTATGCATAAATAAATTAAAATATAGGTGGCTTTTCCTGTCCGCTGTCCTTCTGCAGCATAATGACTTGCACAGTAAAGATGGTGAGATCAAAATGGGGACAATAATCTGAAAATCTGAAGTGGAAGCACTTCCATCCGAAGTGGCAGCAAAAGTCAGGGTGTCATAAGCTCAAGAGACAAGGTTGCAAACACAGACTCTGAAAGACCTGGTGTACAAACTCGTCGTCCATCAGCACGGAGTTTTAATTATAGCTATTCCGAGAAAAACCTGTGAGAGTAACCGTGACATGAAAGGCAGCAAATATAACACTTCTATGTAAAAAAAATAAGACAAAGGAGATTATCTGAACCATTGCCATTCATCTGATATAATTCGGACATAAGAATGGCAGGCTCAGAAGGGGCTCTGCAGAACAGAATCATTAGTACCGTGGAGTTAAATAGCTCACCAAGAGCAGATTGTGCTAGGTAACTCATATTTGATCATTTTCTGTTTCACAGAAACATGAGAGGCCTTACCCTTTCTCATATTTATGTACCTGATAACTTACCTCATAACAGATGATCTGGAAAAACAACAGATGACAGTCAATTGTGTTGAAATGGGAAGTAAGGCTTGTGATGGGTTTCTAAAAGGGTTTGCTTCTAAGGCAGTCTTTGTCAACTGTTTAATATTCTCATTAAATATCTTGGCACAGAAGAAGGTGTGGATACTAATAAAGTATGCTCAAAATGAGGAGCTGTCAGTCTGGAGGAACAAATATAGTAAAGAAACCAAATCATCTTTAGAGCTGCAGTAATGCTAATCTAAGTCAATTCCTGTACTTGACTACTTAGCAGAAGCCCTTGTTGTCAGTCTGTCTTCTGAGGCCCCATGGTTTGGAAAGGACAGAAAATGGTGCGTTAATTTCTCACAAGATGACCGAGAGCCCACTTGATGGTGTGGCTCTTAAAAAAAGTGATACGTGGGCATGAAATGCTTCAGGCAAGGTATTTCCAGAAGTGATAGAGAGACTGCCCGTACCCTTGTCCAAAACACTTCAGAGCCCACCTAGACTACCAGGTACAGCTCTGATCACCCCTGTTGAATTAAGTTGAGTTCAAACTGAATGGGTTTGGAAAATGGCTACCAGGCCAATCAGAGCAATGGGAAGCCCTTGTAAATGAGAGGAGACCAGGAGGTCCTAGCTTGGTTTGGCCCAGCAAGAAAAGAGGCTAAGGGACATGGCTGTCATTTTTACATACATTGGGGTAGAGATGAAGAGTCCAGTAAAGATCATTGTCAAACAGACGAAATGGGTGTAAGCTGTCCACGAGTCAACTCAGGTCAGAAACCAGAAATGGATTCTTAGTCCTGGAGACATGAGGGTCTGGACTCTGGTTCAGACCTGGTTCTGCTAGAACCCATGGGGAGAGAGGAAAATCTAAATTGCTATTAAAGTGGAGTCTGAAAACATGACAAAAAAGGATGGCGTAGGTTGACTACCTGTGACAGCAGAGCACTGGCCTCAGACACAGGGCCTTTGTTGGAGTCTTGGGGCATAAACCTGATAAATATTTTTACAGCTGGGACAGGTAATTGCCTTCACTGAGAGTACAGAGAATAAAAGAAACGCAATGGTTGTGTCAGCGAGTGTAGCAAGGGGCCTTTGTTTGCAGTGTCAAGCCCAGTCCTTCAGTTCAAAGGGCTGAGCTGGCCCCGTGCTGTGCAGCCAACTGCTGGCGGAGTGGCAGAGCCAGCGCTGAAGTACTGGAGGCAGCCAAAAGGATCATAAATTACCCGTGATTTTTAGGAAAAAAATCACTGCTTTCAGCCAGCTAAAGAAAAACCGTATTTCTAGGGATGTGTTCACAAGGAAAGAGGAGAAAGGGAAATAAATAAATAAAAAAAAATTTAAAAGCGGCTATTGGGCCACTTCTGTGTTCCTAAAATGAAATATATTTCACAGGGCTGTCTTCACAGCAGATTATAAACTTGCTGCTACACTAATTGATCCAGTCTAACTGGAGTCCCCAGGCCTGTTCCTTTGTGGTGATCTTCACAGGGGAGAGGCTGTCATCTTCTCAGTGCTGCCATTGATTTTCCTCCAACTGTTAACATTGAGTGGTGGAAACAACGGATGCTAATTTACATCTGCACTGGATGCAGTTGTTCAGGGCTTTGCTTGCGGTTGGCCTGCAAGCTAGCGGAAGAGCATAGCTACATCATAAGCCTCTCATGTCATGCCTCTTCCCCACAGTCGTAGGGGCTGCCTGGAGTGACTTACTGGCAGGAGCTGTGGCTGGCCGCTGTGGGCACACACCTATCGTCGGTGATACCCTTCATGCCTGAGGCCCAGGTTCAGGAATGGACTTGACTCTGGGGAGATGCAGTTGGGCTTTTTATTCTCAGCACTGCTGAACACAAGAATCTTGCAGTTGTTCTTTTAGCACAGTGATAAAGATCATCAGAACAGCGCAGGCACAGATGGGAGGGACATGTGATATCATTAACAGCAAGTCCAGAATTTGGGAGAGGGTCCATCTTGCCAGGCATTAGGCATTGGTAACGCAGATGTTTGTACATTTGGCCTGTAGACTCCCTTCAAATGAGCAGAGGGAAACATGGAGCCAGATTCACCTGGCCTGTTGTAGACATCTACTGCTGGATAGAGTTTCTACTTCATAAGTACCTGTTCTCTCCGCTGAGTTGAAAGAGTGTCCAGAGGCCAGTTCATAGGGAGACATGGTTGCTTGGGCAGATGAATTTGGCAACTCCTGATGAATGGTTGAGCTTCTGTCATACTTGAGAGCACTTCCCTTCTCCAGCTAGCTTGCAAGAGCAGTCACCTTGTGATGAATGAATGAATCAAAACATTACCAAACATATTTTTTGTCTTATCACACCTTGTGATCTCTCTTTCTCCTCCACTTACAAAGGGTTGGTATCTACAGATAAATTGGAAGTGAGAAATTTCACGAGTTTGATTGCAAACCTGCGGGCTGACCTGCAGAACTATTCCCTAGGCTAGCTCCATAAAACAACAGCAAAGCAAAGTAAGTGTGAAGCTTTAATATTCCCCTGGAGCTGCAGTAGTCCTTTTTACGCAGCATGTGGTGGCCTGGAGCCAAGGGCTTCTGCGAGTGATGTGGTATAACTGGGTAACGCTTCCTTGTTGTCTGTAGCTCACTGCAGTCAGACAAGGGAATGAGCTGGGTTTCTTTATAGTCATTGTATGCTCCTGGTTAAATTAATTAATTTCTGTCGGAATTTAAAGAAAAGGGGTGTGTATTAGGCCTCACAAAAAAGAATTGAGAGGGGTTGACTGTTCTGGCCAGGCTGCTTTTTCATTATGTAAAAATAATTCTAAATACAAGCTACAGCACTTGATCATAAAGTCTTACGTGCTGAAGTGTTTATTCTCTGTCTACTTTACCTGATAAAAATCCCTTAGGTGCCCTTTTAAAATAATCCTATTTCTCTGTCATCAGAGCAGCTTTTTGGCCTGATGGCACAGATTTTGAAATGGCATATTTGCAGAAAAAAAAAAAGAAGGGATTGCTTGAGATTTGTAAAGCTTCACTCTTAACAGTTAGAATATGAGTAAAAGTATGGAATGATTTGTAATTGGTTATTCATCAGTGGTTTCGTATTGATTTAGAGAACAATTTCAAGGAGATGTTTTAGTGATTGACCTTGGCTGTCGGTTTGAATAACAAATCATTCATTTAACATGCAAATTTCTAGGATTTTTTGTAAACATTGTGGCAATGCAGTTTCCTGCCCATACGCTGCCAGTCATTTGCATCACCAGTTGTCATAGACACGGCAGCAGCACCAGACCAGGCGCTGAGTGGCCTTTGACCATTTTGCTGCTTCGTGCTCTGCTTCAGAATTGTCAGGTGATCACCAGTCCCATCTGTGCCTATGTTAATCATCACCTGCACCTTCCCCGTCACACATCCCAAGGCTGAAAGGCTGTGACTTTTTCCCTGTGCAACACAATGAATCCAAGTTATGGAGTTCCATCTGCCTCTCCTCCCTATTCTTCCTGTGAGCAGTTTAGGAATATTTTGAGTCTTGGTTATATATATACACACACACACATATATAATGTGACTCTCTATATAAAAAATATATTATTTTTTTAGGTAGGTTTATTGGGTCATTCTGTTTTACTCTGTTGTTGGTTTTTGTATTTAAAAAAATTGTTCTGCTGAAGTTTTAATTGAAATTAGATTATAGTTGAGAATTGATAACAGTTGCCTTTATTAAAGACCGTTAGAATTACATTTTGAAGCTATTTGAAAGGAGAATGCAAAACTGGTTTATAACATTCCTAGCATATATTTGCACATAAGACGATGTTTGTTGTTTTTTTTTTTCCTCCTCGCCGACTCCGGGCCCAGTCTGGGCTTTGAAATACAAACCCAGAATACGTGTGCAAAAAACCATGAAAGGACAAGGGGGAGTAAAGCTCCTGATCTGGCCACACCTATTAAAATATCCCATTATTTTATATTTTAAATTACATAATAAAGTTATTACTGAAATAATCATTAGAAGTGTTAATGCACTTAAAGCCGAAGTATCGTTGTACAGTGCCACTATGTCACTGCTTCATGTAGCAAATCCAGTGGACTCTAAATTAGCAACACACCTTTTGTTCACGAAAAAAATACTACTGCTGCTATTAATTATTGATCCCACCTGTGCTTACAAAGAGTGGAGATTTAGCTAGCAGGTTTGTGGTGAATTTTTTTAATAACGCTTTTTCCTTTGCATATCCTCACTGACCTCGCTGAAGGCATGACATTCTTCTTCCAGGAGCCCCTTTGGCTCCTTAGTTCAGCAGCAAGAGAGAAAGGTGCTATTAGAGCTGACCTGATCTTTGCCAGGACACAACTGCAGCAAAATAACCTGAAACATCGCTAAACAATTTGTTCTGCCATTTCCCTTCTTTCTCTGCCCAGATATGAGAAAAGCCCGACTGTGCAGGCAGGGTTATCAAGTAGGCACATATTGAGACAGTCTCTTTTCCCCTGCAGTTTTCAATTATCTGAGCATCACCACCTCGGGAAGCTCATAACATTGATTAGGGGCATTGCCACATTTAAGACTTTTTACCTACTGTTTTTGAGAATTCTGTGAGGTGAAAGAGAGTCAGTACTTTGTGCTTTGCATAGTTTAAGGAAGAAGTGCATTAG
The DNA here is from genome assembly GCF_963921805.1 of Phalacrocorax carbo. NCBI lineage: Eukaryota > Metazoa > Chordata > Aves > Suliformes > Phalacrocoracidae > Phalacrocorax > Phalacrocorax carbo. Next base: position 67,828,756 of record NC_087514.1, on the reverse strand, counting down.
CTTTCCTTCACAAATGCCTTGTTATAGCCTATGGGAAAAAAATGCTACTGCTGTGATCCCTTCCTTGAGATCAGGAGACGCCGGCAGTGCCTGCAAACTGGTCAGCGCCCTCACACGTGGGCACAGAGCAGCCAGAACTTCGGCAGTCAATGAAACATTTGCAGAGAGAAAGGTGTGTGAAGGACACAGACTGTGTCCCTTCGAAAATTCTCTAATTATGAATGAAACTGAAATGGGAGCAGAGAACAAAAGTGGCAATGATGGAGTCAGACTTTCTTGGGAACCCAGTGTTAGAAATATCTGGGTTTCAATATTCACTGTCCCCGGAGCCATCTGTTCCAATCAATGCCATACTGGCCGCCTTCACCAAAGCTGTGGTTTCCTCATGTGTTTACTTTGTATTCAGCCAGGCCCTTAAAAACTCAAACTTCTTTGGCTAGGCATATTTGAGAAGTTAATTTCTCAAAAACTAGGAAAAGCCAAAGTTCAGGTTTAAGTGCTTTCTTAGCAAATTTACTGTGGCAGGGGCATCAGCAGCCATTCCTGAATTGTACAATCATTCTGTTACAATGTTATACCTTTAAGTTTTGTTTGTTAAAGTTGTTTCTTAAGCAATGGATCTAACTAACCTTACAGCATTGTGGCCTCTGTATTTCTCTCCCTACCCGGCTGAACTGCAAAGGTCTCCAGGCTTTCCCCTTATCACTGCAACCAGTGCCTTCAGTCCTTCCTCTGCTACCACAGAACCTGAAGCCTTTCTCCTTCCAGACCTCATTTCCTTCCACATACATGCATTTCTTCAAAATATTTCCAGTTTCAACAATGCAACATCTAATATGACTCCTTTCTCCCCTCTTCCCTCCTACACCCATTCACAGCACACCCCGCCTCTTCTAGCACCCCCATCACCTGCCAAAAACATTGGGTCTGGATCTACAGGCAAGGTACTTGAACCACTGGCATGTTTGCTTAGGACAGACTTCAGCTGGGAGGACAGACAGAATGACTCACAGCACAGCGAGTTCCTCAGCATAGGGCTTATTTCTTCATCTCTGAGCTCATACCCCTTCTCAAACTGGTGGAAAATGCCCAAATGTTTACGAGTTAGTGGAGAAGCCGTGTAAGGGTGAGAAGGTGGGAGCTGCGCAATGTGGGCACGTATGCTACACTTTTTGTACAAAACCAAGACAACTTCCAGATCAACCACTTACATGACTGATTTCCCAACCTTTTTCTTGGAGAAAGAGGAAAAAAATTGTTTTGTTTTGAAAGGTTCAGGTCAATTTTCAGTTTGTTGAGTGGTGGACTAACTTTTCAGATTATGGCCAACAAGTACACCAGCAGCAGCGTGAGCACCCTGTGCAGGGTGCACCCTCTCCAGGTGCTCCCTCTAGGAGGATTGATGGAAGGGAAGGGGAATGATCAGCTTCCACAGATTTCTTTCTTGGTTTCTGGTTCTGGCATGTGAATGTCGTTAGTTTTTTGCCAGTAGGCAGGGCAAGCAGAGTACATGTCCTTTGTATTAACCAATAGAGACACCATATGACTGCACTCCTCTTCCCTCAAGAAATCAGGTTAAAAATACCTGACTGTTCAGTATAATCTTTTACTGTGATATTATCTCCTGTTTTCATTTTATTTAAGCACTTACAACTTTAGCTTGAAGAGCCTCCCTTACCCATGAGGCGCTGGCAGCAGGTACAGGCCCTTCCTAGCAAAATGCTTAAGTAGAATTTTAACTAAAAGCCTGCAAGTAGCATCATCAACTGTTCAACTCCTTCTCACCCTCCTCAAAGACTGGGCTGCCCAGCCCTACTATTTCCAGTCCTGTCTGCTTTAAAGCCAAGAAGAAAGCTGTCACTCCATTTAGGGCTTTGTCCTGTGCAACTGAAATCAGTAGGTGTTTTGTCTTTGCTTTTAGTGAATCTATAAAAAAGCTGGCGGCTATATGCTTTGACCCCAACAATTTCCCACCTGATGCTAAAACTTATCATTCCTGCTGTAGGAAGGATGAGCTCCTACCTTCTCTCTACCCCAGTGATATCTAGTGATAAGAAATGGGGAGGGGCAAGAGAGAGAAAGGAAGCGGATGAGAAAGCTCTCCTACTGAGCCTAAGTCACTGTATTTTTATGATGAAACTCCCCTAACATGCTGGCCAGTTTCACTGATACTTTCCACATTGGTAACATCTTCCATCCAGAAATCTTGAGAGGTTTCTATCTCTATCTCTGTCTCCTCTCAGAAACCTTGAGAGGAGATAGAAACTCACACTAATTTTTAGCCTTGCTACACTCGATTCTGCAAGACGTGTGCAGAAACCAAGGAAAAGGGAAAATAGCAGATTTGGTAAAGATCATTTTCAGAGTCTGTAACCGAATGAAAAATGTTCCTCAGGACCTGCAGCTCTAGTTTCTGTGTCTTGTCTACATGGCCTTCGTCTCACATGTTACTGTTCGTAAGTCTTAATTCTAACACATGTGGGTGCAAGTTAAAGCACTCTCTTCTGTAGGTAATAGACTATAAAGCAAAATAGAACAAAAATCTGGCAAACAATTGACAAAAAGTACAGAAAAATGTTCTTCTTCCAAAGGAAGACAGCTTAAATATTGCAGAGAAAATAGTCTCTCTGCCTTCTCTCTTTTTCAGAAGTAATCTTCATATGAACAGCATACCCTATTCACCACATTGTATTCATTTCTGCATGTATTGAAATTTCAGAATAGTCATTCTGGAAACATTTTGTTACCATTTCAGCTGAAGGAGAGGGCTATAATTTACAAACTTTGAGGAATTATTATCCAGCTGTGTTTTAGTTCATTTTCAGAAAAGAAGGGATTATGTTTATATATAGAAGTCTTTATATAATTAATGTTAATTTGCACGTTAATGAAGATGATTATTAGCAAAGCATTGTAGTTTTGTTCCTGCTGATTTTGATGGATGAGTTGAATAACATTCTGCTGTAATCAATGCAACAAAACTCGCCCCTATTTTTTCTAAGTATTACCAACTATTTTACTAGGGAGTTTTTAATGAAGCCAAGACATACTGACAGACTCTTCAGTGAGCTTTATCTGCCAACTAGCTTAATGTATTTTATTTTACGTATTGCTAGTACTTGGTAAAATAATGTTAAACATGACTTGCTACTAATAAGTTGCTGTGAAAAATTACAGTAGTCTTTTTGGCCGGAAATCAGTTCACAGCAAAATATTGAGACAGACTGACCCATTCTTCATGGGTCTACAACTTCTAATATCTCACCTATTTTCTGCATTAAGGCAATAATACTAAGGAAAGAGCCCAAGCACTGTCTTGCCTCAGAAATCAACTGAAGTAGTTACTACTAATGGGAAACAGCTTACAGAAGTTTTATATAGCTTTTGTACCTGTCTGCACCCTAAAGGGCTGCTCCGCTTGGGAGAAGACCACATGCACGTGCACATAAACAGCTAGTCAGGAAGAAGGGGCTGGCGTTGTCCATCTCATGCACCTCCTACCAGTTATGGGTTTTCTACTCTGCATACACCCGTACTTCTAGGCAGAAGTGACTCAGCGACAGTGAGCCACAAATTTGTAATGTCCATGCAGACAGCAGGCTTCAGATCAGGTGATCAACTCTCTTAGGAGATTCTCCCTGTTCAGATAACTCGTACTCCTGAATCCTTCCATTACCACAAGCTTTTTTTCCCTTTTTTTGCACGTCCTTAACTGCTAAGTGATTTTTTCATAAATTATCTGTATACTGCAGACAGCTTTTGAGTCTTCTGTGTGTCTTCAAGTTTTGACCCTCTAGCAGTCTTTCTTTGGAGGAGCTACATACATTCCTAGTGCTAAGATATGGAGGATAGTCACCACTTCCATGCATGCAGCTAATATGTATCGTATATATAATATAAATACCTAATGCCACATGCTCATACAGGTCACCAAACTCACCACAGGAGATAGAGGTGCTTGCTCTGGGTCATTCATATTTTTCCAGATGGATCAAGTCACGTTGATCTCAGCAGTGGTGCAGGTGCTGTGTGAGTTGCAGGGAACTGGGTTCAGCAAATAACATCTCACTCCTTTAGTGACTTTGTCCCCTTGTGGATCCAGCACATGTAAGTTAATATGGTGGGGTTCATCTCCTTCTGGGCAGGAACAGAAATGCTTGCTAAGTTCCAATTAGTCAAAAATGTGTAATTGTCTTGGTGACAGTAAAGTGTGACAGTAAAGGTATCACTGAGGCACCCATTTGGAGAGTGTACAGCTGACACAAGCACAAGAGCCTCTTTTGTCTACAGATGTCTGCTTTTATTGGTGAGGAATAATGGATCTATGTCCAGTCTCTGAGAAGCACATCAGCTTCAAAAAAAAAAAAAAAAAAAAAAAGAAATGGACTAGACAAATCTGCTCTGAAGTCCATCAGGGGCCAGTACACATAGGACCATGGCATTCATTAGTCTCAGGTAGAACCACACTGAAAAGAAATCTTTAGTCAGGGATAATGTCTTTACAGAAGCTGGCAAAGGTTTCTTCTGCTGTTTGCATTCGGTATAGCTCACGTGTGATGGTACAAGCCTACCTTCTTGGTTACAATACTATATTTCAGTTAACATTAATTAACTACAAGGCAACAAACAAAGTACTTGAATCACTAAAACACACTTGCTGGAAGATGACTCTGTGCTTTCCTTCACAGGAGGAAACCGAGTGTCCTTCATCTCTCTCTGTTATCAAAGAGAGGACAGCGGGTGAAACTCTAGAGGATGATTTCTTCCCACCTGACGATCTGTCTTCTGATGAAGAATATTATATCGAAGAAAGCAAAGCAACCCAGTTCAAGAAATCAGGCATGAGGCGCATAGATGATATCAAAAAGGCATTTTCAAGGGAAAATATCCAAAAGACGAGACAAAATTTTGGCAAGAAGGTAAACAGGCTTCGAACTAGAATAGTGACCCCTGAGAGGAGAGAGAGGATCAGGCAGTCAGGAGAGAGACTGAAACAATCTGGGATAAGGATCAAGAAAACCATTTCACAAGCTGCCCCTACGAAGGAGACGTTCAAGATCCATAAAAAAAATAAAGAACGAACAGGAGCCGAAGGTCAGGAGGGGATCCAGGAAGCCGGTGTGCACATCGCCTCTGAGCTCTCAGCAGCAGAGCCCTTCACTGAAGAAATCTCTTACACAGAAGTGATCACTAAGGTAAAGAAAGACAAGAATAGCGCAACAAAAGGTGCTTCCCAGTCAACCGAAAAAGGAGTGACGATCCCAGAAGTGGTTCTTAAGCAGGAAGGAAAAGAAGGAGGAGGAGGTGACGATGTCCCTTTGCTAGACTTAAAGCAATCGGCGTAAGGAATCAGTTAGCAAACACACCATACTATCCCTACTGAACAAGAGATAACACAGTATGTATCCGCTCAGCTTTAGAAAAATGCGTGAATTTGTGTTATATCACAAAACATGTGTTGGTGGTGTTCTGTCATTTACACGGGTGTCTGTAGTGTTGTCTTCCTGCAAAAGCCAAGCTGTGCAAATGGAATGAAGGGGCCCCCCCTCTGCCTTGCAGTGTGCCGATAGCTATCATCAACCCAAATGGAACTCGCACGGCAAAGGGAGATGAAATCTGCTGTATTTTGAAGATTGATTTAGCAGTCACTTTACAGCCTAATCACTCTCTTTAGTTTTATGTACAACAGCATAAAAATTATTTCCATTATCTTATACCAACTCTAATCAGAAAACAATAACAAAGCTACGACTTCATATTAGCAAGAGGAAGAACTGGAAAATGTCCATTTAGCGGTACAAATCTTTTTGTTTAAGGGCCCTCACTGAAACAGCAGGGGGAGGAAAATCCGGCTTTATCCAGGGTGTGACAAAATGTGGCAGGAATGATAAGGTTTGGAGTAAATTGTGTTTCTTCTCAGTGGAAAAGAGAAGCTCCTGAAAGGACTAAAGATTATTTCCAGAGTTCTGGAAGAGGAAGGTTTGATGTATGTAACCAATGCATTTTCTGCACTTGTGGAGTAAGAATAAAAAAGCAGAAGACACATTAAATATGGAATAGCAGGAGGAAAAGAGAATGAGGTTTCATATTCATGTTTTGGGAAGATGCGATTGTGAGAAAGGCAAGGGTATGAAGCAGGGAAAGAGGAATAAGATTGATGCATGGGTTCTGGATAAATAGAGAAGAAAATTAGAATATTGCAACTGAAGTTTCCTCAAGATCTTTTGAAGAATTGTTACTCTATCCAGAGGATCACAGGGCTTATGAACATAACTGACCAGACAAAGGAATTGTTTTGTCTTCCATTCTCTGTGCTTTTTCTGAGTTTAAATTGCAATTGCAAAGTGCAATTAAAATCTATCCTACAAAGCCACTGAAGTACAGGGCCAATCCATAACCCAATTCTTTGTTTCCTTTGTTTCCATCATCGTTATTGACCAGCCACAGCCTCAGGGATTATGACACAGACACCCTTTGGAGTATGGAATGCTGTTTATTTGCAACAGTCAGGAGCCAGTGCCCTGACATCGGATATGTTTGTAAACACGACCCCTACGCTGACATGGGGAGCAGGACTGTATTGCTTTCTTCGTTCTTAAATGGAGTTGCCTTCAAAGCACTTATCTAAAGCAGTGTTAGTCATTATTATCTGTGTGAAACTTGTACAATATTGCCAAAAGCTGTATGATTGTATTTAATATCTGATTCATTTTAACAGCAGAGGATAACTTGGTTATCCATATACATTGTTTGAGGACTCCCAGCTAATTGTTAATCTATAATTTAAATATAATTAGTTTGATTTCAAATATTCTGCCTGCCAGTTCTTTCATTTAGCCTGGTGTACATCACATCTGAAGTGAAACAGCTTTAGCAATAGTAACTAGGGAACACTGGTTGGGGAAGGTCAATGTTATACTATGTCAGTGACATTTCAAATCAAATTAGTGTTGTCAGATTGGAAGCAGCAGCTCCGCTGAATGGAAGGGCAGGATAGGGCAAGAGAGGGAGACAGGGAGAGGAAGACATTTCTTTCAACAGTAAATTGTACATCTCCACTGTACTGTAATAACATGCTAAAAGAAAAAAAAAAAAAGGTTTTGCTATAGGATAGATAAGAGTTTGTGTTTGGTTCGTGTTTTACTCATTATAGGAAGTCTTTTCTGGAACCAGGCAACTATATTCTTCTTCCAGTTCTGTATAAAACTGCAGCTATCTTCAATGAAATACTCTATGATTTTTCTTGTCCTTCTGTAATATGGCCTGCATTCTGTTCCACAAGATTTGATGTTTTCCTAAACTGACAAACAGGGTTTAGTTATTGAAACGAAAAAGTCGAAGTTCAAAGAAGCTATTTCTTTGCATTTTTGTACAGCAGAACACTAAGTGCTAGAACATAATTGCCTATAGATTTTCTTTAGATAGCATTTAATTTTCTCACTTGACTTGACAAAGACAGGAAGTGATGCAGCTTCCACGGAGCTTATCATGTAGCACCGCATATAACCTCTGTCAAATATGTATTTTTTAATGTTTACTTCTAACTTCAGTTGTTCAGGGGATGATTTGTTTTCGTAGCAAGTAGTGAGTTCTTCAGGTGTGCAAAGTATTTCAATGTACGCTCTTCGTTTTAAGTTATTATCAATGCTACTGGCTTGAATTTTACCCATACCAGGAGATGAAAGTTAATTTACTCCATATCCCCTCCCACAGATAGGGGATGGGGAGAAAACCGTGGTTTAAAAACCTCAATTTCTATACAACAGCACAGCCTTTTGCTGCTTGAAGTCCCTATTTTTCATCATTTCCAAGAGCAATGGTCTTGAAGCCCAATCTTTCACCCTTCTCAGAAACAAAGTTCTCAATGAAATCGGTTGATGTACAGCTTACTGCAGGGAGGCCTGGTGTATATTTTTGGAACAGGTGCTTTCACTTGGGAAGATAATCTCACCAGCACTGCCTGTGAAACAAGTGCAGCTCCTGGCTCAGTGGGAGAAAGGGACCCTGTCCCTGGCTGCTCTGTTTTCCAGGAAGAAATCTGGCACTTTCTGCTTAGTTGTGGGTGGGAGTGTGAATATCAAACTTCCTCATGGAGGTTGCTAACTCCTCATGCAGTTGCTAACTGCAGAGTAAAACTGGTTACGGGGAAGGATGAAATACTTTCTTAGACACCAGCTGAAAAGAAATTGAAGTGTTTATACAAAAATTGAAAGTATTCACAAGGAGGAAAAAAAATGAATAGCAAAGCGCTCACTGCAAGTCCTTCTTTCATAACATCCAACAGCAATTTCTTTTGCTTTGAATTTGTGCTAGCGAAAAAAGCCAAAAATGTTTTCTACCAACTGCTGTCTGTCTATTAAAAGAGAGGCAGGAAGCACCCTTCAGTTACAGGGTAGAAAGCAATGGTGGTAGCAAACAAAAATTACTTCAACCATTTCAGGTGAATCTACTCCCAGAAATGGCCTGTGTGTCTTCTACTTTTCTTTTACACCTAAGCTGATGCAAAATACAGAATAAAAAGCAGTTAAGAGGTTTGAGTTTGCAGGATTCAGGCCTTAACACCAACGGAGACAACAATAACAGAGCCAAACTGGTGTTCAGATATGTTTACTCTGAGAACAGTTTTAAAACTTTTTTCTCACTAATACTGGCTGTGTGTGGGTGCGTGTGCGCGCACATCTTCCTTACAATGGGATATAGGTTTAAAAATGAGTTAATATGTGCAAAGGCCGCTGCCTGTGCAAAAATAAACTTGCCCGTTTGTACAGCTTCTGTGATTGTTAGCATAAAGAAGTAACTATTCAAGGAAATGGTAGCATCCATTTGTAAAACTGCCCAGTAAGTTTGCAAATGCAAAATCAAAGGAACTGTGCATCGGAATACATGCAGATAAAGTTCTACCATATGTTTAATTCACTTGTCATTACAGCTTTAATAATGCTATGGATGATAAGGTTTTAACTACAAAGTTGAATTTAAAAAGAATTATAGCGTATTATGAAGAAGTCTTGTATTAAGAAGAAAAGATGACATCTACAAAAGAACCACCATGAATGTCAGAGCAGTTGTCAGTATCACAAGCACTTTTTTCCTAGTGTTTCCATTATGTTGATTATATTCTCATTTGCTTTATAACAGTTACCAAATTTCACACCTGCAATGGTTCTCCCTCTGACATTCCCCGGTTAAACACATTTAGCATTTTTACTGTGAACAGAGTAAAATGATCTATGTGTAATTAACACAATCTCTATATGTCACTTGTTAATTCCCATGCCCCTGTGAGAAGGTAGCCACCACTTTGTCAATAACAGAAATCCTACTGGCCGCAGACTAATCTTCCCAGGCGGTTCTTTCTTTATAGCTATCTGTTGGTCCTTATTTTGAATTGCAGAGCAGTGCAACCCCCCGTAAAGTCCAATGATCAGGATTCTGCACTGTTTTCAGATACAAAGAGAAAATGTAGGTCAGATCTGTTCTCCGGGGCTTTTTGTAGACAGGGCAGGAGTACACACTTCCTTGTTGCTTCTTTGGGTCATGTAGCGCTGTGGTGCTAACGGCATACACATGGACTACAGGAAGGCTTGTGAACAGCACCTGAGAATGTTAAGAGAAACATGGGGCTCAGCATTAGAGGAGCAGGATAGGGTGCATGAAATCCAAATGATGGAAATAAGTTCAGTGATGGCCTTCAGCAAAAGTGCCAGCACCCCAGCAGAGGTACATGCAAGAACAGGGGTTCTATGCTCGCTACTACACTGACCCTAATTTTAAGCCAGTGGCAGCTCAGGGACAACATACATCAAGAAACCTGGAAGGAAAAGAAAGCAGCAGAAACCTGCAAAACTCCATGCCATGGAAGTAGATGGAAGAATGACAGGGTGGTTCTATGAGGGAGAAAGACCATTGGCTTTTTTCCCATCCTTTGCCCCTTTGGCTAGCATTCCCCATTCTCTCCCCACCTCCTGTTCCCTGAATGGCAGGACTGGAGCTACGAAGGCCAAGCTGCATTTAGCAAGCCTCCTTGTTACCTCTGCACTGCTGGCAGTGGAGCTGCAAAGATCCAAGGTGCCTTTGGGTGTTTATGCAGACTAGATCCCGTCAGGTCTTCCAACAATATAAAGTATTCATTGGCAGGGGGGAAAAAAAGACCCAAACCCAAGAGCAACATGGAGCCTTGCTGAACACTCCAGAGCACTCAAGTAAAAGCCATGTTTAAAGGTGTCTTTTGACAAACCAGGCAACAGCTGTCACCAGAAACTACAGCTGGCACAGTTTGGTTTGGAAAAGTTTGCTCTCAGCCAAACACAGAAGTGTTTTGCCTACAGAGAGGAATTACCTCAACTCCAATTCCAGAATATTTATCACTGGTTTGGAAAAAGTTTATCAGTGCAGACAATGGCAGCTTTCCCTGGGCAGTGACCACAGCATCTAATCACTACTCCATAGCTAGGTTTTAAATCTGCTTAGGCACGTCAGTAAAATGTAACTCCATGCATGGATAAGTAAGCATAAGCTCAGAACTAATACTCTTCCTCCTATTAAAAAACAAATCCCAGAGATCTCTAGTCATCCAAACACTGACCTCCACAGCCGCTGTTATCAAACCCAGTCCTGGGGTTTGGAAGTTGTAATTGGGTCCCACTCGCTCAGTCAGAAGGCGGCTGCCTATGGGCTGCACTATTTTATTCAAGCACATCTGTGCTTCTAGGGCCCATGAAGCCAAGGAGCCCAGCATCTGGTCTGCTCTAGTGCAGTGCATCCTAAATTCATTTTCTGACAGAAGTCTTTTTGTTCAGTCCTGGTGGATAAACACTCTGTCCTATTCCCAGCCCTGCTAGTGTTTTATGCTCTTAAAACCTGTTGTGAAACCACTGCTGCAGGCCCTCAAAATACTTCCTGGTGTTCTCTGAGCACTCCATATTCTGGCACAGTCAGTCATGCTCACGTGATCCTTACCTTTGGTGATGATTCAACCAGCTTACTGTTTCTGCGGTCCCAGCCTGCCCCTTCAAGGAACAGGCCGTATATGTAAACCCCACCAACGTCAGCAGGAGGAGGGCCAGCCACATCTTCTTTCATCATCTTGGTCACTTCATTGTGTAAAACAACACTGTCGAGTGCCCACCCTTTTGCTACATTCATGCGAGTTGTCTCTTGCCTCATGGCAGTTAGGAATCCCTAAGAAGATTGAATATGACACAGAGTGTTTTAAAATACTTAAACTTACCCATTTAAAACTTTTTTTTCCCTATGTAATAGTGACATCAGCAGTATAAATCCTTATCCCACGGAATTTTGTCTGCATACAAAACTAAATTCAGTTGTATAAATCCAGTGCTTTCCCACATTTTTGCAGTACCATGCATTCTTATATATTTGGTGTTCATAGCCACCAAATTGGCTTATTTAACATATTGGAAGCTGCATGTGTAACTCACCTCACCGCACATGCCTACTTCACAACCAGTCAGATGGAGAGAGGTTTACAAGGCTGCCAGATCAATGTGTTTTGTGAGGTTCCAAATACAGGTAATTGTTAAGCTACCAGTAACACTGGTATTTCGTGTGCTATATTACTCACCTTTTCTTATACCAACATTGTAAAATTGCTTTTCAGTCAACAAATCATGAAGCATTTTATAGAACACAAAGGAAGTACAAACTGGAATCATGCAATTAAATAGTGAAATCCCTCTGTCGCTTTGCTCAGTGCAAAGCCTTAATATACTACAATAACATACTATTGTAGATACCAGCAAGATACACTCACGGCACTTCAGCAGCACAGAACGAAACTCACTCTCTGTTCTAAAGAGCTACAATCTCATTACATGGTTACAAGCTATCACAAGACAAGCCAGGCTGAGGAGGCTGGTTAGCCTCTCTCATGTAACTGTCCATGTGCACGCACACTGCAGTATGTGGGAAGTGCCTTGCTCCTAAGAGACAGGAGGGTAGGCTGCTTTGCACTTTCAGTGGACCTGCTGTGGATGCACAACTTATTTTACTTTATGGAAACCCGTTTGCATAGCCAGGAGATGAATAAAACACAAAAATTGAAGATGCAAGAGGGACTTACTGAGAAGGACAACTAGGAAGGAAGAAGTTTCAGGCCAGATTTCAGAGCAGAGAAAGAAGGTATCTGGAGACAGAGAGGGGGAATACAGAGCCACATGGTGAACACACAAAGGTGGGTATTAGAGAGCCGACAGCACGGCTAGGAAGAAATCAGGGGCAATGAGGGAACCGAACAAGCATTTTATTTTTCTTCAATATTCACAGTGCAGGATGCTCTGCTGAGCTGCTGTTAGGGCCATATGATGGAAAGAATTCAGACGCAGAAAATTAACTCGTTGGTCTGCTGAATGCAGGAGCCAACCTCTGGCTGCTGGGACTCACTCTGAGCACTTTGTAGCTACGCAACACCCTTTAGGTTATGAGAACATGAGATGACATTCATGAACTCAGGTGTTTCAGTTAACTGACATTGGTTGCTTCTCATTAATATCATTCCAGAGACTCCAGGACAAGTGTTTTAAAGAGGTTTTGTGATGGCACAGATAATTGTAATTGCATTTGAAGTAGTTGAGAACTCCAGGATATAGCTAAGGGAGACAGGATTAAAGGCCAAGTTCTTCTATCAGAAATGCCATTAAATGAAAGCAGAATCCTTGTAGTTAATCTGTGGAATTTTAATTTATAGAAACATGCTAGAACCAATAGTTTAAAATACATGACGTTCACTGCCAGAAGGCCCCAGAGGGCTACTGGATCCCAGAAAAACTGAAATATTAAAGAAAGAAGAGCCTGAAGAGGACAGGACAGAGCAGTGACTGTATTAAGGGAATTGGTTCAAAGGCACTATGGAAACACTAGAATAAAAGTAAGCTCGGAGCTGTCAGTTGTCTTCAGGGATAAGATTTAGACTGCAGACTATTCTTACAGAGATGGCAGGACCTATTCGCTGTCTGCATAACACTCATAACACTTATAACACTCATAACACTTATCTGCTCATTTGAATGAGTCCTAGACAGCTTTTAAAGACTACAGCTGTGAGCTGGAGGCCCAGCTGGGTATCTGGGAGTGGCTGAATGGCACAGTAAACTGCAAGAAAGACTCAAGTGGCTGAGTGCTTGGCTCCCCCCCAAAACCCTCTGTCAGAGAAATAATAGACCACTTGCCATGACATTTGTTTTGATTTCTGGTAATCTTTGCCCTGTTTTTCTTCTCTGTTTGTGTGTGGGTTCTTTGGTTCTTTTTTTTTTTCCTTTGGAGGGGTGGGGTGGGTGGGAGGGATGGATCTGCTGTGCAGCATGTTGAGATTTCAGAAACAAGGACAATTATTCCTTCTTTTTTCACCTGGCTTTTCCTGAACTTCTCCCTGGCCTGCTCACTGAAGGCCGCTAAAGCTTTGTCCCTTGACTTCTAACAACCCATGCAAACTAACTCTGAACCTTCTAGTGAGGGAGAAGCAAGCATCCCTGCAACCAATGACGAGAAATATGGAAATGTTAAGTCTATTGCTTTCACAAGCATACTCTCTCCTTTACCTTCTTTAGGATGTTCCTTGTTTGTCACTTATTTTGCAGTTTCTACAGAGAGCAAATTATGTCAGGTTTACTAGAATTGAGTGGGCACTGAGGAATGGAGGCATTGTACTTCATATTCTTATTTATATTCACATTACTTTGGCATCTAAGGTCTTAGAAATAGGCTGAGGGTTCATTACGCTAAGTACTATACAACCAGAAAGACAGTTCTGCCTCTCAGGGCTTAAAAGCCATATACAGGACAAGTGACATAAACTAGATAGAGAGATGCAAACAAGGAAACAATAAAACAGTATCAGCCACAACTTGGAAACTGGGAGGTAGAAATGAGATATGCATAGTGTCAAGTTTTTTGAGGAAAAAATCCAGCAACATCAGTTTAACTTCCAGGAGGGAAGAAAACTCATAGCACTTCTTGGTTTTTTCACCCCATTTATCTTGGCCCAGTGCAGACGCTGGGAATCCAGTTTCTTTCGCATAAAAGCCTAAGCCTGCTCTCATTTGTATCACTACAAATAAAGATTAACTTCTGTGAAATTACTGAATTTATCCTAGTGTATAAACAGTCCAAGAGAAGGCAGAGTCAGATCCTATATTATTTTTTATTGCCAGAATGCGTCATTCTCCCAGTGCTATAAATCTACTTTATTGTCTTGTGTTATCCATGGCATTTATCCATTGACTACAAAGCAGTGAAATCTATGCAAGTAGACACATTACAAATTACTTAGAAGCTGCATTTCATCTCACAAATGAAAGGATTTTCTGACACTTTCTCTGCTATTACAAACAAGCCATTAGAACTGCAGGACTAATACTTCATCACCTCAACCTGCTTGAGAAGATGAAAATCAATTTTCTTAAGATATGAAATACTGATTTTAAACACAGCAACATGACTATTAACAAAATAACAGTTAATTAAATAGAAAAGAAGTCTTTGCTCAGGTGAATTTCTTGTAAAATTAGCTGCTGCCACAGCCTGGGTTACAGAAAATAGAGACTATAACAATAGACATCTGATTCTTAAGTTTGTGATTGTCAGCACAAATACATTTTTAAATCAGGTAAGCGCATCTCATTCTCAGATTTTTTTCTTTGCGCACTATGTATTTAGGGCCTTTTAGACCTATGCGTGATAAGTGTTTAATTTTTTATTTCTGGAGGCTTTCTCACTTATTAGGGTCTATTAAATGACAATTTGACTGGGGACATTTTACTCTCATTATTTGGAAGCTTTTTTAAGAAATCCAGATGCATGGATTAAAAAAAATATAGGATACCCAATTCAGGCTGGCAAAATTTCAGAACTGACACCACCCCAAAACACAAAAAGGCCAGCTAAAATGTCCAGTGCAAAGTCTGTATCAGTTCTTGCTCACCTGTAGTGCAAAATCAAACATGACCAACACCAAAGCCTATTAGGGTTGCAGCTTGTTCATTGCAAAAGTTACTTAGGAATATCTTAGCATGCCACTATCAACATGATGCAAACAAACCAAGTATGGAAGCATAACCATTCTATTAAAACTCCTACTCCTCTCCCTCAGATATTTGTTGGGAGCCCTTTGCTCGGGGATTCCATGAGTACACTTCCATGCTATAAAGTGGTATTGGCAGACAGCTGACACAGACAGCACAGATGACAGATGGATATTTCCCAGCAGTAGTCGTAGAGAATATTTGCCACTGTTGCTTTCTCTATTCTAGGCAGCTGTTTCAGCTAGCTTTTGCATTGCTAACAAGTGCTGAGACTAAAATAGATCTTTAAAATAGCTTTTTGCTAAGGCTTCACAGCAACCTGTTGGCTGCATACTCTCACAATGACTCACTTCCACAACTCTTACTTCCCACAAACATCTGTGAATCATAAAAAGCTTTAATGAATGTGGATAGCTGTGCAAAGAAACTACACATCATCTAGGTATGTATACTTTACTCCTTTTAGCACTGTTCTCAGCTGTTCCCTTTTTTGTGTTTCATTTTGTGCCAGGTTTTTATTTTAGATGGTGCAGGGAAGAGGCTGTATTTTTTATATGTCTCTGCAGACCAAGTCTGGCACAACTCTGGGGTGGTATAAATAACAAACCTTCCATTTCAAGGAACTGTTTTGCAAGGATTGAGAGCCAAGACCAAATCTCTTCTTCCTATGTCAAAATTTTGAAACTTACCTTGTTTTGTAGTCAAAGGGATTTTCATAGAAAGAATGAAAAGCACATTACTGTAAGAGTAGAGGGGAAAAAAGGGAGGATAACATTGCAATGTGAAAAGATGTATTTACCCCATTTTCACACAATAATTAAAACAACCAGGAAATGCACTCCATTATTTCAGTAACGTTATTTTGGTCTAGCAAAAATTTCTTTTGTCAAAGTTAATTTATCCTACATTTATGCTAAAAATTGAATTTTGATCACACTTCATATAGTCACGATTGGGTCGTCTTGAACTTGTCTCAAGGCCTAATTTAACATAGGATTGAGAAAGAACAATCTGGCGGTCTTACCTGTGGATTAAAGAATCCTGTCATCCAGAACTGATTTGGTCGGCCACCCTGCAGCCAGCTGCTGAACTGCTGGTTTCTTTCAAGAAGCTCAGTAAACCAAAATCCTAAAGTAGTCGACTCCCAGGAAATCCTAAACCATAGTTTGGGAATTCTAGCATCATACATACTATCTAAAGCATCTTGCAATTCTTCTGACATAATTATGGTTCCTAGAATATAAATAAAACATTCAGAATTAACTTTCCCTTAGCTTGCAAAGGCAATTAAAACTTCCAAATGACATTCTGAGTCTAATAAACCCTCTTTGGTTGTGCCTTAATTGCACACCTGTTGCACTAAAGTCTTATCAGTTTGCAGTTAATTTGCTGAAACTTATAAGACTTGATTCAAAGTAAAAGGTGACAAGGTAAATGATATTTCTTTTGTTATTTTGATTGGAAATAAAGATTTTTTTTTAAACAACTCCTTCTGCCTCACACATAATATTTATATTCATAACATTCACACTGTGTTTGGAATGTGATTAATCATTTAAAGTTTTTATATATTTTAATGGTTCCCACATATATGATCAATGATAGAGGTATACTGTGTAACTCCTCTATATCTTAAGCATGTACTGGCAGTGATTATATTAATGAAATTCACTGTTATCAATGATAACTTTGTACACTTCCATTATCAAGATTCCCAGTGGGAAAGCAGTACATAGAATAAACCTAGAGGCAAGATTTTTTACATATTTTTTTGGCAGTGGCAGTGTGCACTGACATATTGCATGCATAGTACTGCTGCCTCCATTAAAATATTGGCATTTACTAAGACAATGATTTTTCAGTGTCACCATTTCCATGTGCCAGAAGTGCCTACATCTTATCAGTTTGTACTCTCAATAGTACAGAGAGCTGGCACATGGCCATGCCTCAGGATTTCTTCTTTAAATTATAGAAACTGGCCTGGCAGCCCCTGTTCCAATTAAATGATCATGTAATACCAATGTTCAATGCATCGTTATACACACAACTGCTGTAATTGCCACACGGATGACATGAGATACCAAAAAGAATTAGGTGGCTTCCTCCACAAAATATGTAAAGGAAAGAGAAGTGCTCTGGGTGCAAACAAGAGCTGCAGTAGCCCATCCAAACATACCTGTATTGGAAATGTGGCCTGCAATAAATAAGCATTTCAAATCCCTTCCTTCCATTGAGGTTGGCAGGTCCCCTGTTCCGGGGAAGAAGAAGAATATCCAGAAACCAAACCCCAGCTTTTAATTTAGAAGAATGCAGTGGCTGCCTTAAACACTAGTATAAGCGTATGTGCAAATCCAGTACTTTCTATTATATATCAATGGCAAATTGGCTTCATTTTCTTCTGGCAGATCATTACCTGCTCTATTTTATGGTCTGGCTCTTCTTTTTGTGAAACAAATGCTATGAGAAAACCATCAAATTTTGCAAAACTGCAAATATTAAAAAATACTGTCTACCCCACTGTGGTGGTTTGACCCTGGCTGGACACCAGGTGCCCACCAAAGCCGCTCTATCACTCCCCTCCTCAGCTGGACAAGGGAGAGAAAATACAACAAAAGGCTCGTGGGTCAAGATAAGGACAGGGAGAGGTCAGTCACCAATTACTGTCATGGGTAAAAGAGACTCCCTTCTTCCTGGGTTTAACTTTACTCCCGATTTCTCTACCCCCTCCCCAGCAGTGGCGCAGGGGGACAAGGAATGGGGGTTGTGGTCAGTTCATCACACCTTGCCTCTGCTGCTCCTTCCTCCTCATGGGGAGGACTCCTCACGCTCTTCCCCTGCTCCAGCCTGGGGTCCCTCCCAGGGGAGAGAGTCTTCCATGAACTTCTGCAATGTGGGTCCTTCCAATGGGCTACGGTTCTTCACAAGCTGCTCCAGCGTGGGTCCCTTCCACAGGGTGCAGTCCTTCAGGGAGAGACTGCTCCAGTGTGGGTCCCCTACGGGGTCAAAAGTCCTGCCAGCAAACCTGCTCCAGTGTGGGCTTCTCCCTCCATGGATCCACAAGTCCTTCCAGGAGCCTGCTCCAGCACGGGCTTCCCATGGGGTCACAGCCTCCTTCAGGCATCCACCTGCTCCAGCATGGGGTCCTCCATGGGGTGCAGGTGGATATCTGCTCCACCGTTAACCTCCATGTGCTGCAGGGGGACAGCCTTCCTCACCATGGTCTTCACCAAGAGCTGCAGGGGATTCTCTGCTCTGGTGCTTGGACCACCTCCTCCCCCTCCTTTGTCACTAACCTTGGTGTCTGCAGGGATGTTTCTCTCACATATGTTCACTCCTCTCTCCACTGCTGTTGTTGCACAGCAGTTTTTTCCCCTTCTTAAAAATGTTATCCCAGAGGCACTACCACCATCACTGATGGGCTTGACCTTGGCCAGTGGTGAGTCCATCTTGGAGCTGGCCGCATTGACTTTATTGGACGTGGGAGAAGTTTCTAGCAGCTTCTCACAGAAGCCACCCTTGTAGCCTCCCCACTATCAAAACCTTGCCATGCAAAACCACTACACCCACATTCTCTGTGACGGCCTCATAATCACGTTCAAAATCATGTTTTGGGATAGCTAAGAGTCTTTTATAACACAATTAATAAACATTCTCTTTGGGTATAAATCTTCTCTAAGATATAACCACGAGCACCAATATTTAAGAAAGAAGCCACTCTGTGTCATCTCCCCTTTGCCTAGAAAAATGTAATATTAGACCATACACTCTATTCACCTTCTGGAGGCAGAAAAAGTGTAAAAAAATCATGCAACTCATGTCAATTTCAACTTCAGAGCAATGGTAGTGAGGGTAGAAAACAAGTGAAGAGCATCCCATTTGAGCTCTGGGAACCATTACCATCTGAACTAAGAAAGAACAAACTCTTTCATCGCTAGTTCTTCCTTGTTTTCAGGCTGATGCAGTCCATTTTCTCTTGCAACATGGGTTGTGAGAGAGATATTATTGTGGTCAGGCTGGAGCTTTTCAAGTAGGGAGATACAACCAGTCTCTGCTCTGAAGCATAGTGAAATAGGATGTCTGCCCATTATGACTCAGAGCAGCTGCTGAGAACGCTAAGCCAGAGTGTTCTTGAGGATGAGGTATGTTCACAGTTCGGGCCTTGCCCATATAGCTGCATAAATATTCCTAGTGAGTGGGTGTAATCTCTGGCAGTAGGCATACAGTGATTGAATTTCAGCACTAAATGACATCTATGGGTGTTGGGATGCATTCCTGCAGCTAAAATACTCCAATAAAAACAAAAATAGTTTAAAAAATAAAATAATTTTCAGAAATAAAATTAGTAACGCATAAGAAAAATAATGGCATCTTTCTGGAGAAAGGTGATACAGGTAATGAAAAACTATATTTGATAAACTGAATGAGTAGCACAACACCATAGGCTTCTCATATTTAACTAATGAGAAGTTCAGAGCACTGGCTACCATATGAAGAGACAGAATGTCCTATGAACTTAACATGACAGGATTGAATGGTCTATGAATCAGACAGGCCAGTTGGCTATTTTGGGGTTTACTTTGTGATATTCCATTTATTCCTGAATGGAATAAATCCCATCTGAAAAATGACTGATGAAAGGTCACTCCAGTTAAAGACATTAGGGTATTTCCATGCTTCAAGAATAATATGCACTGTAACCATACTATTTGCACAGTACGCACAGTTTGGAAATCAGGATTCCCCTTTTTCATTGCCCTATATTTATAGTCTGTATCTGGACTAGAAAATGTGTATCTCGTTTAAATGAGTGGATAAAGTTAGGACAAAGGAAGGATCTTAAACTCCAACACGAACCAAAAAAAAAACACCCCTCGATCCACTGACTGTTTCTCTTCCCGCAGGCACAGATGTGAATCAAGAATAACCAGAATAATTATGTAGGATATAAATGAGATGAGAAGAAGGTAGTTTCTCCATCAAGTACAGTTTGCCAGTAGCTGACAACATTATAATAGGATTGGAGACTATCCCTTGAGGACAATACTTGCTAGACAATGAGTCTGTTAAGCTAGCCGTAACAGTACACAGAGGAAAAAGCTCAGTGAAAGCATCAATCCATTCTTGACTGTCAGAGTTGCAGTTACAGAAGTTGATCTTTTCAGGCTTTAATCCCCACTTAAGTTTACCTCCCAAGCAACCACGTTTGTTATTGGACCAGTCATTCCTTGCCTCCATGTCCAAGATGCAACTCCCTCTTTGTCATTGAACATGTTGAAGAGAAAACCCCATCATGCTTGTAACTTCATAAGCTTCCCTCCCTTTCTGCCTTATGGCAACAGCTAACTTGCTTGTGCTTTCCCCAAATAAAGCATTATTTATTATTCCACCTAAAGGCACAAGGTATACAGAGTACCAGATAAAAGCAATAAAAGCTAATGTATGTTTCTCCATACATAAAACTTAATATTGTTTTTGCAAGCTTTAGTATGTTTCTGCTAGCTCAGTGACCACCATTGCTGTGCTGAAAGAAGTCAACTTCTTTGCCTCAGGCGGTTCTTCCGGTATTTCCCTCTTTCTTGACTTGCAGCACTTGGGCACTTCAGCACTTGGAGATGCTTCCCAGAAAGCTCTCAGAAGCTCATTTAACCCCACCATGCTGTTTTAATCCAAAGGCCCTCAACAATTGATCACTTCCTTTTGTTCCTTGTCTCCAGAAGAGAAAGAGTAAGTCGGGCAGCTGAACCTTGCAATGCACAACACTCTCTTCATTTTTTATTTGTAGACTGTGGTATTCTCTCCAGCTGCACCTGGCCTTTGCCCCTGTTCTGTTTTCTGTTTATTTCCCACCTTGCTTTTCTGGTGCAGAATCCTCTAATTTAATTCTTCAAGTCAGGAGAGATGAAAGGCATTGGAAACTTGAGTAGCATGCAATTTTACCCATAGATGAGCACACAAATCCTAGATTCTCTGCAATAGCTAATTCCTTCAGTCAGTAAGAAGGCAATTTGAAAGTAACCTTGCCAATTGTTCTGAAAACTTACCAGCTCCAGTACTAAATGGACCCACCAAAGGACTGAAAATAAAAATTTTAAAGCAATAACTTGAAGATAAAAATACATGCACTCTTCCGAAAAAGTAATACAAATCACTACCCTGAGATAGAGTAATAGAATGGGCAGATAAACTTTCTGCAGTTTGTCTGAAAAGTGCAATGTGTGTTTCTAAACAGTTGTGCTGGCTGGCATCATGGGAAGCATACATAACACTTATTAAGAAGTCCAGAAATAACATGCCACTCTTTGTAAAAGACAACAAGAGGCCTTCTGGCATTCTTATCAGGATGAGAAGTAAATAACGGATGAGAGCTGCTGAGCCAAGAGTAACTACACCACAAGACATACTAGACTCATCCCCTTCATTCTTCAAATGAATTCCCCATTGTTGCGTTCCATCACTGTCCTCACTGAGTGCTCTTAATCATCTTCAAATAAAATCCATATCCAAAAGTGAAATACGCAGATGATCCCTACGAGCCTTACACACACACACTCTAAGAATTAGTAAGGTAAGAGCCCAAGATCCATCAGTCCAAAAGTCCATTACCATTGCAAGAAGGCCAAACTAAAATTATGTTAGTGTTAGCAGCCTTAAAGCGTTACAAATCAAAATTACCTTTCCTGTGCACTCTGGCAAGACTAGTTTCCCAAGCTTCAGTTTTTCACCACAGATTAGCATAAATTATCAGCTACCTCTTTTGGCTCTTTTGGAGTTCATTTATATCCTTCTTGTAAGGTGCTACATACAATGAACAGAAATTACTTGCAGCAACATGATGCAAACACTACCATCAAGACCATGGTACTCTGACTTGGAAGAAAACAGTGAATATTTACCTGATTCCTTCATGGGCTTAACATACAAGTTTGTGCAGATGACACAGGAATTGTAAGTGATTCCTATTATGTATGTAGAACTACATGCTACCGCACATCCATATGAAGTTCTGGGTGTCCCAACATATTCTTATATGAATAACAATAAGGAAACACCTATGGCTAACATGCTGGTTAACAATGCAGTATAAGGATGGTAAGGAGCTAAAAGCAGGTCATGAAACAGGTTTTAATAAGGTAGCAAATCAATGACTGAGATGTACAGAAATTAGTGAAATGCACGAGTATTCCTCAAGGCCTTGTTATTAACTGTTATTATTCAGCTTTTGTCTGAATTATAAAGTTCCAAAAATATTAGAAACACATACAAAAATGCACAATTTTTTACTCTTCAATACTGCTGTCTCAATAGTCTAATTTGTATTTTCTCACACTTCTCAACCTGAAATGTGCTAGTGTATTAATTTTAATGAGTTGTCATGCATATAGCCTATGTGTCATTTAAAGAACATGCACATGGTACACATCTATGTGGGTATAAGGAGGGCAGAGAGCGAAGTCCCATCCCCCTCTAGTTATATCCTTGTTCCTGATCCTATTATTCCAAAAGCTCTTATTACCCTCTCTTTGAGTGTAGGATAAGAGTGATCTGTGGTTTTTTTTTTCCCAAGTCCTGGCACGTAGGTTATGTACAGTGTGCATTACATGCATGAAAATATCCTAGCTTTGTAACATGAGGGGTGCCAGATTGTAGTTGCAGTGGAAAGTTTAAGCCTGGTAGACCTTCTCCATGACAAATGCCATGATGACTTCTGAAGCAGATATTTGTATTGATTCCACTTCTTTTGCCTTCTGTGCTGGCCTTAAAGGTTATGTCTCCTAAAGGTACTTGTCTTGCAAGTACTAAGAAAAATGCAAGGAACAAAAATTCTGGGCCTGTGGAAACAAATCTTTACATGTTACAAGTTGTGTAAAAGCTGTTAGAGGGATTGCTGTATTCTTAGGGAATATGTTAACAGGAAAAGGGCTTCTGTCTCCTAACTCTGCAAGTATTGCACAAATAGCAGTGGGGGCTCTGTGATCATGTGGCACATATATGACATGAAAGGGTAACAAATCCAAGGCTTTTGTATGGCCTTTACTTTTTCATGAAGTAGGCAGTTCCAAAGGTTTAGTTTGGAAACACAAAGCTATAAAGTACCAGAAACAAATGCGAAGTGGATGCAGTTTTATGACCAAAGTAGAGTCTAGATATACTAATATATAAATGAGTGAAGCATTTGTTTCTTTCACAACACACCCTTAAACAGAATGTTAAGTAGGTTTAAAAAAATCAGGAACTATAACCAAATTAAAAGCCGTGCTTATTTCCATTGCCAAGGATTCAATATCCACTTTCAGTGCTACTACAAGCATGCTCCACTGCTGAGACTCAGGGAAACCAGTCAACGGGGACTAGGGATAACTCCCACGGAATCTTTCTTCTCACTTTCTTCACCAATAGAGGACACATCAGAGTGCCATCAAAATGCTTACCACTGCTGCTTCAGTGCATGGAGAAATAAAGAGAACCCCCACCCAGTCTCACAAATAAGCCACATTCAGTTCCCCTCTACTCAAATAAACTCCAAGAGACTACAAATAACTGACTGGGTCATTCGATTTTACTGCATTTAAAGACACTGTCTTTATTAGTGGGAGAAGGGGTTTGAAGTGCCCCCTCTCCAACAAGTGCCTCAACGCTTCCACAGGAGGAAGACAAGGCACGTACACAGGAACTCTATAGCTCATATACTGCCCTAAAAAGAATACGGTAACCTTCTGCCAGGGACTCCCAATCTGATATTCATAACCCATTAGGATCTAGAGCTTTGATTCAAGCCCTGTGTCTTACTGCTGCTCAGATGAAAAGATGAGAAAACAGGTCTTCCCTTGTCTCTAAAAAGATTTTTGTGTTTGGAACTTAGCCTCTATTTAGGTCACTTGAGAGGAGAATCATCATTGCTGTTTTCTGATTTATGCGAAGCTCTGTATTATACCAACTGTGAAATAAATTCAGGGCAATCAATAAGTAATTAAAACAGAACTAATGGTTTGGACATAAGTGAGAGTACAAAGTACAGCTACAATCTAATTATTACAATTTGATCCAAAAAAAGTATCCCTCTGGGCAGCAAAGTTTATTGGTGGAGATGTAGGCTTGCAGGGCATGGCAAGTATCTCTCCAGGCGGCAAAGTTTATTGGTGGAGACACAGGCCTGTGGAGCATGGCTGCCAACAAATATGTTGGACACATGGTGAGCACCCTCCCCCCTCCCCATAACTGATAACTGCTTAATCTGCCCTCTGGATAGAAGGACGAAACTGGCTCTGCTAATTCCCTCAACATCCCTCATGTTCAGCTGCACATGGGCTCTCACTGAGGAGGGCTTTATATTACCTCAAATGTACCTCAGTGAGCAACAGCAAAATGACAAGGTCCATCTATTCACATTCAACCTGCAGAACCAAATATTCTAACCTTTCACAAAGCTACGTGACACAACATAAAGACGGACTATATTCTTAATCACAAAATTTGTTTGAAAATTTAGATCTGCTGTAAGCCGGTCCTCAGATCTTAGCAGGTTCACGAAGCCAGAACCAGGTGCATGACCAGGGCAGATGTCAAAACTCACATGACCTGTTTGAGCAGGCAGATCAGTTTACTGCATCGCAGTGAAAAAGGAGCACCTCAGATGATCTAAGACTGCAGTTGAGCAGTTTTGGGGGAGAATCTAGTACGAGAGAGTTCTGGGTTTTCTCCTTTGCTGAGGCAGGAGAGAGTGCCAAAATGTTCTTTCCATCTCCTAATTATCAGTCTACCACATGCACCTGATATCTGCCAGAAGCCGTTAATGGTTATTGTTACCCATACAACCAATTTTGTTTTCAGAGCAATTTTTCACTATATTTAACTTGCCTGTCTCTAAGAAAACGATAATGTTTTTAGAGGATTGCACAAAAGTTACAGCATTAACTTGATTAAACACCGGTAGAGGATTGTGCCCACTGTGAAACTGAACCCTAAGTGCAAATAAATTATGTTACTTATCCACCCCTCTGCAGAATATTGTACATCTTGAGAATTTAAATATATCTGTCACAATCAAGGAAAGATTAATACTGTCCGGGATGGGAAGCATTATTTTAATTTACTTGAAAAGGGACTCTATGCACATATAAAAGGGAACCTTCAGCTCAGTATTGAAACAGAGGACAATTGTTCCTTCCAGTTTGATCTTTGCATAGGTTATTACAGGATATGGAAGC
Organism: Phalacrocorax carbo; assembly: GCF_963921805.1. Taxonomy (NCBI): domain Eukaryota; kingdom Metazoa; phylum Chordata; class Aves; order Suliformes; family Phalacrocoracidae; genus Phalacrocorax; species Phalacrocorax carbo. The sequence goes on along the minus strand of NC_087514.1, from coordinate 67,803,513 downwards.
TAATTAGCCTTAGGCACATTTATGAACCTCTTTCCTAGATAGAGATTATAGGCACGATGCTCCTGAAGCACGCAATGTTGCCTTAGTGTATCATACAAATGACAGAAAAAAAAAAAAATCCCTTTTGATTCTTATGTAACAAACAAATTTAAATAAATCTCCCTTCATTAAAGATTTATTATCAAAAGACTGGGAAATTCCAGTAAGACAGATCACAGTACTTCCATTACAAGGCACTAGTTCTGAGGCAGTCTGATCTTCTTCCTGTGGGGACAGTTTGCTCTCTCAGATATTTTCTGCCTTTCTGCTGGAGAACAGCAGACTTGAGTGAGGTATTAACCAGTGGAACTGAATCATTCCTGCTTTGTTTTCATTTATTGTTAATTCAAGATACTTGGCTGAGCAACAGTATACGTTCATTCCTGGACATTTCAGCTCTTGCAGATGAGCAAAATGGGAAGTGAAAACAAAAAGCAGATGGTGACATCATCATCTCTTCTCTTTCCTCACTCCTTTTCTAATCAAATTTTCCATCTGTTTCTAGTCGCCTCTGCTCTTGATTTATTTTAACTACATTCACCATTGCTCACTTTCAGCCAAATACTCCTATCTGAAAGATAGAGTGCTGTTGCCTACCTCCTGTGATGGCTAAAAGAAGAACCTTATCACTCTCGTTTGACTAGCACTCCCACTCACTTCAGCTTCCATTTAAAGACATCCTATTTGATATAACCAGTTTCAAGAACATTGCAAATCTCACCTTAAATTAGAGTCTTTTCACCTGGCTCCTGCATGCCCTGTCTCTGAACTACTTAGCAGCAACAATTCTACCTTGTTCTATATCATTATGTCTCAGCTTAATTTCATAAATGACTCTGGCACACGACCTGTGGACCTAATGATGCAATTCCTCTCCTCTGAGCTCTGTAGAGATCCTGGAGAGAATCACAGAAGTGTAGTAATGCTGTGGGACATGAACTGCAGTACTGGAGCACATACATACAGAATAAATTAAGGTGGAGTGTCCTTAGAGATGCAGTCAGGAGGCTTTAAGGGCTAGAATTAGCGGTCATATGACAGAGAGAAAAATAGGAAAATTGGGGGAGGGAGAGAACAAAAGAGAAAGGTAGAAAGGGAGGAAAGGAGGGGAAATATTTATTTAGTTATATAGTATAAACAACCATTAGTAATAAATATTGCATCTTAATTAGCATGATTTTTAATATTGCAACCTACCATCAATAGCCAATTTGAGATCAGTCAGTGTACTTCGAACTCTTGATATAACATCTTGCATGCGGTCAATTTCTTGACGGAGAAATATGTTCATGGGTTGAAAAGCTCCCATTTTTTGAAGCTGGGCTTTCACCTAAACAAGAATAGTGTAATGATTATAAAATTTAATCTCCTGTTTCCCATGAAAAAATTTTGAAAGCAAAAGTATGTTTTTCAATTGTATCACATAATTTCTGAGAAAAGAAACTTCTGTGTAACAGATGGTCATTCAAGTCCTGTGCCAACTGTAAGATTTAGCACTCTGTGACTTATTAGCTTACCAAAAGAACCTTCTCCATCATTCTAAGAAGGGAAAGTTCCCTCTTTTTGAAGGGACACAGCAGTTCCTTCTGTCCTTGTTATGCTGCAAGGTCTTAGATCTTAAAAAAAACCCCACATGCTAATCAAAAGCATGTTTGATGGTAACTTCTTCATATTTCAAAATTGTGCTAGGTGAACTTTCTCACCTCTTCTTGCCCTGCTGAGTTGAAATAATGCTACAAACAGAGTTTGACTTAACAAGCACAATTACATATAAAAGCTGCTACTTCCTCTAGCATGTGACTCACGAATAAGACAAGGTGCTCATAGATGCATTACTAGAGAGGCAAGATTGCCAGGAATAACACAGATGCTGCCGGATTCTGTTACATCATAATGTGCACCATTTTGTAGGCAGAAGCTTTTGGCCTTCTTAATTTTTAAGGATAACAATTTCACTCATTTTCAACAGAGAACGTTTTCAAAATGGAATTAGTTGGCTGTGTTACTTAAGTACACACCACAGCGACAGCAGCAAAAGCATTGCCTGTCTCACTTCAGTATATGATGCATATATATATATACAATATGCTTCAGACATACCATGTATGTTCTATGTATATCAAAGATTACTGTATACAACAGTGCATGAGAGAGGATTTAGTGGCACCTGCAGAAGTCATGGTGCCTATACCTCACATAGTACCAGAATTCTTGATTTTTAAGACTTTCAAATGTTTTTCCTTACTATGACTTGGCTTCCAGAAAGCCAATGGCCTTCTCTCTGTACTTGCTACCACTCAGTCACATGCATCATCTCTCACATGGAAGCAGCCTGAACCCTGATCTTTGCTACAGTCATTCCCTCCCTCTGCAGGTAAAATTCTGCAAGACGACTCTGGAACCAAAAAGAGATTTCAAACAATAAAATAAGATCCTAAATCCAGATACCTGTATGGCCATTAATTTATCATAAAAAAGCTGACCCATAGGATCAATTTGCTAAAAATTATTTAAGAGCTTGCTTTGAGCTTACTAACAAAAGGTGAACAAAGAGTTAGAAAGACTGTTCTTTTGAAGAGCAGCCAAGTAGAAGTCACAAGATTTGGTATAATGTGTGCTATTTCATCAAGGCCAGAAGTCCACTGGATTTTGCTTTGTGTTTTTCCAGATATATCTCTCATTGTGGACATTATTATGTAATATAATTACATATTAAAATATTATGTAATATATGTAATAACATATAGTCATAATTACACAAATACAATACTATATTACAATAATTAGTAATGCACATAGTAAACATTACCAAATATCTTATTATTACCCTGAATAGTGAGTTTCTGCACAATGAATACAATATAGCAGTTGAGTAGTTGTAACCACTAGTATAAATGAGTAAATGCTTTGACAGTTTCCAATTCTCAAGCTTCAACTCCAAGCCCAATAAAATATCCATTTTCAGCTTTATATGCTACCCTTCCTGTGACAGCTATCAGCAATGTTATTAATCATATTTTAATCAAAGGCCCATGAGTTTGTCAGACAGAATGTCCAAGAAGTAGGTGCCAGCCAATTATGCTAATTCTTTGCAGTGTGACAGTTCATTTTACAGACTGAGTTAATGTGTGTCTTCCTGTAAAAGACAAAAAACCTACTACAATCAGCTATCATGAGACTAGAGGTGAGAAAATAAACTCTTTTTGGATAATTTACACAATTAAGCATTCTGGGGTTTTTTTTCATACAAAATTCAGGGAAAGCTTCTGCTTTCTGAAAATTTCACAGGATTTGATAATTCTCCCTCTTACCAAAAGAGCAAAAAAATGTTTTGTTTTGCCTTGGTTTTTTTTTTCCAGAATACTTAGAAGTCTAGTGGATGCCACTAATAAGAAAGGAATTATATGGAATATAGTCCATGTATTTTATCCTTTGAATAAGAAATACAGGGGGGTTTTTAGTCTACAAAGCATGTTCTGCTTTTGGGGATCATTTAGAGGAAGAATTTCTCCCATTTGAGGAAAAATTGTATGGGAGACATTTTTAAAGGGGTTATTTTCAAAATATTGATATTAATGAATCTACAAATAGAAGATGAAATAAATATTATAAAATATGATTGTACTAATAACCATACAATTTTTTAAACTAATGAATTCTCAGAATTTAAACATTCTTCTGATTTGTTTTCATGTACCTACAAAAATACCTGTAATGTTTTGACTAATGGAGTGAACCAATAATGCAGAAATTTTTTAATCCATCCTAGGTACGTTCACAGCACTCAGCCTGGAGCACCAAGCATAACAAGATATGAAAACTGAAAAACAGGACATACTTCCTACCTTATTGTATACAAATCAATCCTGATCTGCAGTAAGATTTACTACTACCTTTCTTGGAAATCTTGCTGTTAAGATTAGTTTTAAATACCAGGTCTGAGGTATGGTTGACTGGTTTTGTATTAGAATTCTTACCAAGCAATCAGATGACTTACTACCAGTGCTGTATATATTACGACATAAAGAGATGGATGTCAACTGACAGAAAAAAACACAGAAGACAAAACTCACTAACCAAAATAGTGCTTCTGAGATTAATATACTAATTCCATAAAGCCCACTTACAACATCTCTTTTTCATCATGAAAACAGCTGTCTTCTAATATAAAACAAGGTGATTTAAGAAATGAGCAACTAAAATTATAATCTTAATAGCTTTGTCTACATGATTTTGCAATACATACCTCTACTATGTCAGATTCTTCTATGCACTTTTTGTAGCTGTCCTATCTATCTAGTTAGTAGTAAGTCTCAAGTCACCAACTCCTTTATAGGACATTCAGCAGAAAAGCAGTTGCCGAACTCATGCCTTTTAATGATCAGTGATCAAGTTACTGTAGTAGTAACTGCCTAACACTTTCTGAAAATGCTATCATTTTCAATTAGACTTGGTTGCTTACTATAGTCTTTGTCAGCAGATATGGGAAGTCTATAATTTTGTGAGAGGGTCTAAGTAAGAGGCCTGAATGAGAAAGACGAGCTCAAGGTATATCCAAGCTAAAGCTCTTTTCAAGTGGTGTCAGGGACCACTTCCTGTTGTATACAAAGAAGCAGGCAGTGAAATATGTAGAAAATAGCTGAGGCTGTAGAGCTGGGTGACCACCATGTCTGGTAGGGTTGGTAAGTAAACCAGAGACACGTTACAAAAGTATCTACATTAGTGTTTCAGTTCAGAACCCAAATTTTTTTTGTAGCGCAAAACCTACACTGAAAAGTAGACTCCAGGCACACAAACTGGCTTAGCTTCAAATTAAACTAACACAAAACGTACACTTACAGGGAGTCTAATGTACTCCAACCACTAATGGGTGTTCAGCCTACAGGCCCAGATAGAATTAGACCAAAGTAAATTCCCCAATAAAACAACTAATGCAGGTCTGAGGCCCTCAGATGAACTCCTATTCCCACACAATACTTGCTAATGTTGTCATAGCCTTAGCGGAGGATAAGGCGAAGTCAATACTACAAAAAAAAAAATAAGGAAAAAAAAGGTTGCTACTTGGGTTAAGAGCCAACCTCCAATAAAGTGCAGTATCTTTGGAATGTCTCCATGTCTATTCCCTAGCAAGCTGTTTTTCAAGCTGCAAGGATAATTTTCATTATAAACCTCTGTGTGTGACAGGCTGATATTTATTCTTGCATCTATCTTCACTCACATGGACTGACTGGTCCTAATCATTTTACCACTAATCTCTTTGTTACCTGTGAGACATGACCCAGAAGCAAAAACGGTCATGAAAGCAGAATTCTTACTCTGCCTCTGCATCTGGACTGAGAAAAAACGAAGACAGTTTTAGGTCAGGAAGAAGGTTTATTTTGCTTTTCTATCACCTGTGTCAAACTGCAGTGTGATAAAGCATGCAAAGGTGACTTGTTTTATTTATAGACTTTTGGGTGGACATTGAGTCAGTTATTTGACTGATGAGAGGAAGCATTACAAGAACACAACAGAAGAAGAAGCAGCATATATCATGGGGTAAAATGGTTGCCCTGTTTTGAAAGTTGTTGGTTCCAAAGTCATTGCCAAAGGCTAATAATTGAGAAATGAAGGCCTCTGTGTGACAGCCTGAATTTACTCTGGACTCAAATATATCAACAGAAAGTACAATCCAGAGCTCTGAATGTCAGCAAATAATTGGTTTGAGTACCATCTGTCCCTAATCTAGTCTGTTGGGGTTTTAACTCTGAGCAAATTCACTCCACGCTTTCTAAAGAGAGCCACAAGAACTGATCAAAGGTGGCAAAGGCACCTGCCACTTTCTCTGAAGGGTATTTACTTTTAATTACCTTCCTTTGTTTCCTAGATTTTTTGTTCCTTTTTTCCACTGATAGTATCTCCATAACTGGATTTCCAAAGACTACCACATCATGGCCTTGCTAGAGCACAACATTCTTCTAAAAGAAAACCCAAGCTGCACTGCTAGGACTACTGAGTGTTTTTCTTTTTACTGCTCTTATCCAATGAGGCATGCATAGGAAGTCTTTTTGACACATTCCCTCAGTCTCTTACAATTTAGTACATTAGTTTTATTTGTTTGAGAATTGTTAAACTGATCTAGTAGGTAATAACGTCCTGAATATAGGTAATAACGTCCTGAATGAACAAACATTTACTTAAATTGACAAACAACAGAACTCATCTCATTCCTGGTTTTTTCAGACATCACAGGAAATAACTGCATAATCCATTTCACTCCTTATACTTGCTTATTATATTTTAGCTTCTGTTAAATTCTGTTGCCTCTCCCCTCAGAGGACATCTAAACTATCCCTTCTTTTCTGCTCTGACTAGTGTAATTCTTGGCTATATGTTAGTGAACATAATTTTTTTTTTCCTTTTGGTATTTTAGACATTTTTTTTTTTTTGTCAGTTTATGCAAACTTTAATTTGAAAGTATAGCTTTCTTTACAGCTTACTCCTGCCATCTCTGCCCCTTCTAAGAGGTTCCTGAATAACAGAGCTTCAGTTCAGATAAGAAATGCATTTGATACAGAATTTTTGCTTATTGTGTAGAGGTGGCTGCACTCCTGGCACATAAACAACTGCAGCAAAGAGTTGGAACTGGACAAGAATGGCAGAAAAGGGAAATTTCCCTCCAACAAAGAAAGCATTGCTGAAGACCCAGATGAGTTCTAAGATCTAGAGAATGAGAAAATGGGTAAATCCATTAGGCAAAATGAAGAAGGAAATATTGAAGAATCAGGAACTGCAAGAAATAATGCCAAATCTCATAACATGGCAGAAGTAAAATCTGAAGTTGTAGTGCACCTGACACAGCCAAAGAAATGTACAGAGGAACACATTATCACCAATAACAAACTGTTGGAAAATGACCAGAGGATGTTCTGTAGACCCTCAAAGCAAAGGAATGATTACCATGATACAGAAGCAAAGCGTGATTTTTTGATGGTTCTGTGGAAAACAAATATGTCATCCATCAGCAATGTGGACTGAAGAAACAGCATGTAAACAGAGTGGTGTGATTAATCAAAGAGAAGTGCAATTCGCAGATCAAGGTATACAGAGCCTGAGAAAACTGGAAATCACCAGGAAGAGGTGGTATCTACACTTACTGATAAATGAACGAAGCAAACTTACATCCTGAGCTCAGAATATATTTACAAGAAATACAGAGGGGAAAAGTAGATCCAACAGGACATCATCTGACTGTGCCTGTAAGAATGAAGGACCAGGAGTGAGGGAAGCAAGCTGATGCTAAAGTATTAATACCTAATATTGGTTTGTCCTGCACAAACATGAATCTCCTTACGTGAATCATAAGAGAACAGCTGTCAAGCAAATTGAGGCAAAAGAGGTTTCCTTGAAGCTCAGAGAAGATGACAGAGAGGTTGCATAGAAGCAAAGAACTACCTAATTGTGAGCATCATTATAAAGATGATTGCTTATAAGAAAATGAAAACCTGCATGTATGATTGGCAGACCATAGGAAAAGAAAATAACTTGTCATACTACTGGGTGATGAGAATGAAACACCAATGAAAAGAATTGGTGGCGATTTTTTCTTGCAATCACATGGAAAGGTATGTATTGTACCCAAATATAGCAGTAACATAGAAACAAGTTAAGAGTGCAAAGTGGAACTTCCAAAATAACCTCTCCAGTCTCTTTGTCCTTAACTACAGCTCCTGGCTCCATACTGGTTGTCTCCAAAGCTAAAACACTCAAGACACTCATGACTGAAAAGGGGAGGCCTCCTTTGTGTGTGTTTAGTGTGGATAACCTAAGTGAATAAACCAAGAAGGAACGAGAGTGAACAAGACCAAGATTAAACAGAAGAAATGCCAGAGAAAAACAGTATTTGTTCAAACCATTTAGAAGTGAAATTTGGATTAAACAAGCATGTGAGCATTTTACAAGACTAAAAGGCACTGCACAAATTTCCCAGAGGTCAAATCTGAGGGAAAGAATACCCTCTGGTTACAGTATAAAGTCCAGTATTATTTATGTCTTCTAAGTATTACAAATTTTTCAAGGTAGAAAAAAGTTGGCAGTTTAACAAGGGAATGAAGAAATACCCCTTTAGAGGATTTAGCAAATATATTGAAAAAAACTAGCTCAATACATGTATTAGAAATATGGTAAAACCATATATGCTACCCAGGCATTCAGTATTCTACTGCTAATGCAAAATGAAAAAAAATTTCTAAGGAACTGAATAAAACCAGAAGAAACTAGTTCCATGAAAAAGCTTTACTCTGATAGGAAGGATAAGGGAAAAGGATTGAGAACAATCCAAGGTGTAGATTATAGGTGTAGATCCAAGGTGTAAATTATTAAATGTATTAAATTAGTATTTAAGTGTAATTAATTATTATACTTACTATAATTAATTTTATTTTGTATTTCTAATATTTATTTACTATTAAATAATAATGTGAAAACTAGAAAAATTCTAGTTGCCTGGTTGACATGGGGTGTTGCCTGGTTGACACGGGGCGGGCAGTGGACATTGTCTACCTGGACTTCTCCAAGGCCTTTGATACGGTCCCCCACAGTCTCCTACTGGAGAAATTGATGCGTTATGGCCTAGGCAAGTGGTTTGTGCAGTGGGTGGGGAACTGGCTGACAGGCCGCACCCAAAGGGTGGTGGTAAATAGCTCCTTTTTCAAACTGGCAACCTGTCACTAGTGGAGTCCCCCAGGGATCAAGTTTGGGCGCAGTGTTATTCAACATATTCATAACTGATCTGGATAACAGGATCAAGTGTGAAGCTTGCAGATGACACTAAATTGAGTGGGGAAGTAGACACTCCAGAAGGGAGAGCTGCTCTGCAGGGATATCTGGATAGGCTGGAAGAGTGGGCCAGCAAGAACCTGATGAAGTTCAACAAGGACAAGTACAAGGACATGCACCTGGGAAACCATAATCCGGGAGTGCAGCACAGACTGGGATCCACCTGGCTGGAGAGCAGCTCTGTGAAAAGGGACCTGGGGGTCCTGGTGGACAGGAAGCTCAACATGAGCAAACAGTGTGCTGCTGCGGCCAAGAAGGCCAACAGGATGCTGGGTTGCATCAAAAAGGGCATTGCCAGCAGAGATAAAGAAGTCATCATCCCACTCTACTCGGCGCTTGTCAGGCCACACCTGGAGTGCTGTGTACAGTTCTGGTCCCCGCTCTACAAACAGGATGTGGACAGGCTGGAAGGGGTCCAGAGAAGGGCCACCAAGATGAAAAAAAGTACTGGGAAGCTGCCATACGAGGATAGGCTGGGAGAACTGGGTTTGTTCAGCCTTGAGAAAAGGAGGCTTAGAGGGCATCTCATCACCATGTACCAGTACTTAAGGGGTAGCTACAAAGAAGACGGAGACTCCCGTTTTACAAGGAGTTGTGTGGAGAGGACAAGGGAGAATGGACACAAGTTGCTCTTGGGGAGATTCTGATTGGACACAAGAGGGAAGTTTTTCACAGTGAGGACAGTAACCCGTTGGAATAATCTCCCCAGGGAAGTGGTTGACTCAGCCACGTTGGACACCTTCAAGAGTCAGCTGGACAGGGCGCTGGGCCGTCTTGTCTAGACTGCGCCCTTCCTAGAAAGGTTGGACTAGATGATCCCTGAGGTGCCTTCCAACCTGGGATTCTGTGATTCTGTGTGTGATTCTGTGAAACTTATTCCATTCCAAATCAAATTCTAGAAATACATAATTCACATACTATCATTGGGAATCACTCAATAAGCAGGTGACAAAAAAAGAGAGACACAAGCGGGGATAGATGGAGAAATAACTATATGGAGAAAGCTTTTAGGAAACCTCACTAAAAAAAGTTGCAGATTGTAAGTAGCTTGCCAAGAGGGGAATGAAAAGAGATGTTCTGAACTGAATTATGACAGTACAGAAGAGGTTATTTATACAAGACATATTAAATCTGAAATGAATAGTAGAACAGAAGACAGGAAATATTGCTAGAGCCCCAAGACTATTGGTTGTAACCTAAGCAGACATTCTAAGTTGGCCAGAGAAGAAAATAAAGTAGAACATAAGTTTCAGTACAGCATACTGGGCACTCTATAATCTTGGACTGCAACCAGGGAAAAAAGCAGTATCAGTGCAAAACAGAATTGTAAATAATAAAAGCATGGAAATGAGGGGGTTTCAACAGTTACTGTTCATGTAACACATTGCAAGACACCAGATCCTATTACCAACTGATGCAAGAGTGCTTTATGCTGGACTCTTCCATTTAATAAGACTGTTAATCAATAATGCAAGAAAAGATTGACAAATATATCAGTTATGGCTCAAACTCCAAAAAATCTGGGGCATGAAAAGGTTGGTAATAAAATCCATTATTGATAATGGTGGTATCATAATAAGAGTAGGTAAATTGAAAGCTGCAAACACTGTGAGATCACTGATCCTTCAGAAGGAGGCACTGGTGTCTTTCTCTAAGCTACTAGGAGGGCAAGAACTTTCTGAAGGCTCTAATGGCTCTTCTGAGGTAAGGTGACTAATTAAGTGGACTATGGCCTTTGAAACATATCTTTCCAATGTAGCAATATTTTAGATAACAAACCAAAACAGACTTATAAAACACTATGCATAATTGTAAGAGCGTTTTAAAACATGTGACAGGTAAATCTAAGAAGCACAGTAAAACTCATAAAACATATATATACACATACATACATAACCCATCTGTGTCTATAAAGCAGTATATACCTCATGAGGGTTATAATCTGGAGGCAACTTCTCTAGCATCTCATCAGCAAGACGCTGCACCACTGCTTCTCGGGTTTCCCCTCCTCCAGTGCTGCTGTCTTTGGGCTGGATGCTCACTATTGTATTTAATGTCTCATTAGCCAGGTTAATCTGGTAAGTTATATCTGCGTTAGGGTGAAGTCCAAATACCTTAAAGTAAAAGGGGGAAAAACAGAAAAAGAATGTGATTTTCCTTCTAAAACTATATCAGTGAAAGAATGCATGAAAATGGATAAAAAAGGAAGAAAATCCTCAGCTCTATAAAACAATAGATATGAATAGGTCAGTGGAATTACACCCATTTAACTGGCCAAAGACCACGTCCAAATTACAGAAAAATATTAACATAGGCTGCATATACAATAGATTTTCATTCATAGGAGTGGGTTTTTTTAACTGATCTTCTGACTATCTGCACATAAGAGGCTTTGGATCATGCTCTGGAGTGCTATCAGGCAGTAAGAACTGATTCCTTTCCACTGGCTCAGACTAGAGCTTGTTAGAAACATGTCATACGTGGATACCGACCGCTCATGACTAGCTCTTTGTCTCTACAGATCTCTTGCTGTTGTACCAGCTCAAGTAGATGCCCCTAATAATCAGACCAGTTACAATTTCCAACACATTCTGTTTTACTCTGTCTCTTAGGCTTATAAGGCATGCAGCATAGTGAATAAAACACTGCCCATATTGGAAGTACATAAAGATTTTATGACTGGAGATATATTTAGGATATTTTATGGTTTAGCTATTTTTTTGGTTTAAGTCTCCCACTCCTTACTTCCCCTTCTTCTGAAACTGAATTATATTATTTAAGATACAGCTAGCACAGAATTACTGCAAAGCTGCCCTTTGTCTGAATGCTAATAGCTTTCTCAGAAACTTCCACTGAAATATCAGTAAGTCTATAATTGTCAGGTTGACAATTGCAACTCTTCTCCAGGAGGAATTGTACTGTGAGTGATTTCACAAGCCCTCATTTAATTATAGCTATTAACTATCTCTTACAAATGTTGAACCACTGATCCAACAACAAGGAATTCTTGCCCTCAAACTGAGCACCAAAGCCAAGCAATCTTCCGTTTCTCATTTTTCATGTTTTCATATTTTACATTAGAATTGGTATATTACAAGAAGACGCTTCTAGTAACCAATGTTTACATACTCTGGGGACAGAATAAAAAGGGCCATATGTAATTTTGTTATGCTTTCAAATCTAGAAACTCAGAGACAAGGGATATAAGTGGCTGCACCTGTGTCAGAGCCAGCAAAGCTGCACTGATTTACACCAGTTGTGGATCTGATCCTTACAGCAGCACAAGGAACACAGTACAGACCTAATACCCTGTGCAAGAGAAGATGTGATTATAACTAGCATGGAATTAGGTTCCAAGTAAGATTTAACATGTTTTACACATAGTGGTTTACTTAACCTGAATATTTAGACCTGTAAAAAGTAAAAATATCAATGCACTGTATTACATTAGTATTCTGTATGAAATTGAATACACATTTGAAGATACACTCTTTTCTGCTTTTGCTCTTGCACAATATGGGTTTGTTTGTTTGTTTTTGCTCCAGCAGATTTTGTGGCAGTGCCCAAGTTAGAAGTGTGAAAAATATCTGCTATTGTGAATGTAAATTGTAGTGCTAGCCCAAGCACTAACTTCAAAATTGGTGTAACATTGCCAAAGACAGGGATGTTACATGGGAGACAACTCTGGTCCTATGTTTTTATGCAAGTGATGGATGAAGGAATAAGAACAAAGAAACTCGAGTAGTAAAGCAGTGGGTGGACCAGTGTCCTGGATGTCCTGTATATTAATCAAGGAGCCCAATCTCTCATTCTTTTTGATCCAAAATCTCTGGGAATTTTGATTAAAAAGAGGATGTTGAATTCTGTCTTTCAGGTTGTTTTTTTTTTAGCCTGATAAATCCTGAAAACCAATTGCTAAAGCTCTATACCACTCTGAAATCAAAGTCATTTTCAAAGGGATTGCTGAGTTCAATAGCCCTCTTCAGAAGTCAGTGTTTATTCTGATCAGAGGTTGAAATCTCATCAAAAGAGCAAGAATACAGCAATCAGACTTATTCTGTCTTTCTTTCTTAACCAAAAGTGGAAAGGGGAGGAAACAAAGATAAACTGTTTTGACTAGCACAATATCCTTTGTGGAATGAAGAAGACTGGGAGATTAAAAGGTTAAAGGTTTCCATGAGCAATATTGACAGATTTTGGAATGACAGAAGAAAGTCATAGCTTTCTTCCTAACCTGTGAAAATGTGAAGGATGAAAAGATGTTTGCATTCTTGAACTTGGTCCTATTTACATAAAAGTCAAAGGTAAACCCCCCCTACATCAAATTATACATACAGATTTTTTTACAGTCATCAAAATACTTTAAAAATGCATTGCCACATTGTGAGAGAGGTTCCCATGTGCTTAGAAAAACAGATTCATGAAAGTAGCACCTGAAATCTGATAGAGTGAAGGTTCATACACTGATAGGAACCACTTCACGGCCTGGGCTCAGATGGATCCCACTGGTGCTTTATCATGGCTGCATGTACCCTCACTTGGAAAAGGTGCATCACTGCCAGCACAAACACCCTTCCATTCTGCTTTCACTACCTTCAGAGATTCAAAACTTGGAATCTTCTCACCCTCTCAGCCAGCACATTATCATTAACAGAAAACCAGGGTTTTTTTTTGTTCAGTCATGTCTATTTAATTTTAATAGAGCTTACTTACAAAGTCATTTATCAACTTAATAGAAATGAGACAGAAATCCAGATCATTCACTGCTGTTGTAATTTTAACTAACTTCATCACGTGAGCATGAGGGAGGGAGCAGAAAGTCACAGTCCTCCAATTAATATGACTACTGCAGTATAAACACACCGGGTCATGTAAAAGTATGGGCAACCAGGAGCTACCCTGCACTCTACCCCATCAATTCTTGGCAACATCCAGATCTTCCTGTTGTCAAAATGGAATAATCTCCCAATTATAACTTGCAAAATTAGACCATATGGATTTTTTATTATCATTATTGCTCAGTCCACAGGCCTGCTCAATCCCATACAGAACTGCAAAATCATAAAATAGTTTAGTTTGCAAGGGACCTCTGAGGGTCATCTAATCCAAACCACCTGCTTAAGCAGGGTCAGCTGGAGCAGGCTGTCTAGCACAGTGTCCAGCTGGGATTTTAATATCTACAAAGATCAAGACTCTGCAACCTCTCTGGGTAAACTCTTCCAGTGCTTGACCACCTTCACTGTAAAAAAGTTTTTTCTTCTTGTCAGATGGAATTTCCCATTGTTTAATTTATGCCCATTGCCTCTTATCAAAAAGGCTCTGGTTCCATCTTTACACCCTCCCAACAGGTATTTATACACATTGATAAGATCCCACCTGAGCCTCCTCTTCTCCAGGCTAAAGAGTCCCAACTTTCTCAGCCTTTCTTCATATGACAGATGCTCCAGTCCCTTAATCATCTTCATGGCCCTGCTCTGGAATCACTCCAGTAATTCCATATCTTTCTTGTACTGGGGAGCCCCAAACTTGACACAGTACTTCAGATATAATCTCACCAGTGCTCAGTAGAGAGGAAGGATCACCTTCCTCAACCAGCTGGTTCACCTCCCTCTTCCTAATGCAGCCTAGGATACTGTTTGCCTCTTTGCCATGAGGGTGCATTGCTAGTTCATGGTCAGCTAGTTTTCCACCATGACAACCAACACAGGAATTTGCATTTCCCCTTGTTGAACTTCATTAGATTCCCCTCTTCCCAGTTCTCCAGCTTGTCCGGATCTCTCTGAATAGCAGCACAACCAACTGGTCTACAAGCTACTTCTTCCAGTTCTGTGAAGAAGTTCCACTTCTTCACTCCTGTGAACTTGTTGAAGGTGCACTCTGCCCCATCATCCAGGTCATTAACAAAGATATTAAACAGTATTGGCCCCAGTATTGACCCCTGGCATACAGCACTAGTGATCACAACCCTCTGGGGACAGTTAATTAGCTAGTTTTCAAACCACCTCACAACACACTTATCTAACCCATACTTTGTCAGCTTGTCTATGAAGATGTTATGGGAGGTAGTGTCAAAGGCCTTACTAAAGTTGAGGTAAAAAACATCCACTGCTCTTCCCTCATCTGGCAAGTTGGTCACCTCATTGTAGAAGGTGATAGGTTGGTTAAGCATAATTTCTCCCTCATAAATCCATGCTGGCTACTCTCAATCACCTGCTTGTCCCTCATGTGTTTGGAAATGCTTTGCAAGAGGATTTTCTCCAGCACCTTCCCAGGGACTGATGTGAGGCTGACCAGCCTGTAGTTCCCCAGATCTTTCTTCTTCCCTTCTCAAAGACTGAAGTGATATTTGCTATCTTCTATTCTTCAGGAACCTCTTTCAATCACTGTGACCATTTAAAAGTAATTGGGAGTGACCTGCCAATGACATCAGCCAGGTCTCTCAGAACTCATGGGTGCCACCCATCAGGTACCATGAATTTACATATGTTCGGTTTGTCTCAATGCTCCCTAACCTGGTCCTGTTCCACCAGGGGGAAGTTCCTTGTTCTGGACTTTTTGTCTCAGGGGCCTGGGATTCCTGGGGGCCAGTTTTACAGGTAAAGACTAAGGCAAGGAGCCTTTTCTATATCATTTCTCACTAGTTCTTCTGTCCCATTCAGCAATGGTCCTGCCCTATTCAGAAATGGACCCACATTTTCCCCCACCATCTTTTTGCTGTTTATGTAGTTGTAAAATCCTTTCTTGTTGCCCTTCACATTCTTTGACAGATTGAACTCCACTTTGGCCTTGGCTTTCCTAACCCTATCCCTGCAAGATTGGACAGTATCTCTATACTCTTGCTGGGTCACCTGCCCCTGTGCTCACCTCTTGTACTCTTCCTTTTTATGTCTGAATTCACTTAGGAGCTTCTTGTTCATCCATTCAGGCCTCCTGCTGCCTTTGACTTCCTACTTGTTAGGATAGCTCTTTCTTGAGCTTGCAGGAGGTGATCCCTGAATATAAAACAGTTCTCCTGGACCATTCTTATCTCCAGAGCCATATCCCATGGGATTCTTCCAAGCCTGGAAGAAACCTCTAAAGAGGTTGAAGTCTGCTCTCCTGAAATCCAGGGCTGTGGTCCTGCTTTTTGCTTTACTCCCTCCTTTTAGGATCCTGAACTCCACCATTGGTCACTGTGGTCAAGGCTGCCTCTGGATTTCACATCCCTGACCAGTTCTTCCTTGCTCATAAGTATCAGGTCCAGCCAAGCACCTTTGTTGGCTCCTCAGTTACCTGTGCCAGGAAGTTGTCATTAATTCACTCAAGAAATCTCCTAGACTGCATGAACCCTGCTATATCACCCTTCCAGCAGGTAATTAGCATCACTGAAGTCCTCCATGAGGACCATGGTCTGTGAATGTAAGACATCTTCCAATCGTCTGAAGAAGGCCTCATCTACCTCTTTGCGGTCAGCAGATTTACACTAGATAGCCACTGTAATGGTCTGCCTGCTAATCTTGACTTATACATTCATGGATCTGGAAAATATACCTGACTAAATTATTTATCTAACAAAAACTCCCTTTAATATATCAAAATATTTTACCTCAGGTGTATCAATCACTGGCAATTGCTCTATGTACTGGAGATAGTCTTCAACTGTTTTCCCTTTTGGAATAACATAATCTTTGTAGAAACAAAATTTTTCACTAAACATATGCTCCCCAAACCACACTCTTGCATATGTATTCAGCAGTGCTTTGTCAAGGTCATCAGTTACACGGCCGCCATACTGTACTTCTCCAAGCATATAGCGAACACAGCTCCAGTTCACTCCACGTTTAATGTCCATATCATCCAAATGATTTTGAACAAATTGCACACTGGCTGTGAAGTCTGCCTGATTAAATTCATAAGGAATATTCCAGCCCAATGGACCAAACTTTCGTCTTTCCTGTAAAATAGAGTTAAAGGTAAAAGGCTGATTGATAGTAATTGTAAAGAAACATTAGATACAGAAGAATACATGAAATATGCTAAGAACAGTGTATTCTAGCTGGGGCTGTATTTCACCAATTTAAAATAAATTATTCTTCTCTTAACACACACAAGGCCAAATGCTTGATTGATTATCTAGTAGTTAAATATCTCTTCATTTATCATCATCAGTAGATAGATATGAACAAAGAATAGGAATATTAACATTTTCACAAAGGAAAATTCCTCTTTTTTAAGTGTAGTGAATCTGTGAGATTCAGATATATAGAACTATAGTTTTTGAATTTCAAAAATAAAGCTACTGTTTTAGGAAAAGATGTCCAAGCTCATCAGCCATGACCATTGTCTGTGGTCCTCCTATGGACTACGTATATTTGTACCACTGATAGCTCTGCATGGTGCAGATGCAAGTAGAAAGAGCTGCTTCTTAGTGAATCATTTATGGGTGGAGCTGGCAGTATGTAGTTGTTAGGGCAATATCTGGTATTTAAACATTCTTAACTTCCACCAAGAAAGAAGTGATGGGCCAAAGACAAGCATACTTTTCGAGGCTTCCATTTGACCACAATGTATCAGTGTATGGATGCCACATAGTTAAATTAACTAGGCACCAAATATAAACTAAGGATATTGCAAAAATCTACCAATAGAATGATGAAAAGTTGTGGTTAATCCATAATGCACTTTCTTTAATGGAAGTCCTGAAAGGCAAGACCCAAAATCATCTTCTACCTTCATTTCCTCCTACAGGTTTCAGTGCGGGAAGGATTTATATTCACCCTTTTAGCCCTTCTCATTGTAAAAGCAGCAGTTTTAAGACTATGGTTTTCCAACCCAAGCTGTAAATTTCTTTAATGTGCTTTTATGATTTAAAATATTAGTAAAAAAACAGTTAGTTGAAAGACAGATCACACAGCCAGACCCAAAGACTTTAACAGAAGAGTATATGAATTAATCACTGGTTGACTGTCCTTTTTTCCTCTGAAATATCATCCCTGTTGGAGGTATAAGATCAACATAAGCAGAATTCTAAGACAGTTGCAGTAATAGAAGTGTGTTGTTTTCTTTCTTATTTTATTTGTCTTAGTTTACCAACATGGGATTTCCATTTAAACATGTTTTTCATTTAATAACATGGTGCATTAATAAGTGAAACATGGCTTTATGACACAAGAAAAGAAATACATTTTTAAACCTGAACAGTTGTGTGAAGAAATGCTACAGCGTATAGCAATGGTTTCCACTGTGGCATGTTGCTCACTTCTAGGTGATCCTGAGTAACAGCTGAGTATGTTCGTTTTAAGCCAGCTTTCACACCTAGAAAATAAGTACAAAAATGTAATATATGAGAAAAAAGAATGTATGGAACCTGTAAGTCCAACTTCTGTAAGCAGAATTCTCTATTCCAATTTTGAGTATCATTTTATTTATAACTTCAAATAATCTCTCTGAATCAATTATCTGTTCAGCTCGTCATAGCAGGCAAACTTCAGTCACATTTTGTTTCAGGTTGATGACACACCAAATCAAGTTCAAGAGTCTGGAAGGAATTACAATTAAGTAATCATACCTAAATGTTATCAATACAACTGTAATATAAACATAACTATTCAGCAACTATATGGCAATCAAAAAGACACCTAACATCATATGAAATATAGCACTGAATATTCAAGAGTTTGTATTTCGTTATTTACATATAAAATGAGATTTTAGTTCTACTGAAGAGAATTTTATTTAGATTTCATTCTTATAACAATCCCAAAATTCTATATGCAGCTTCTCAAACTGGCATACAGGCACAAAGCTGATGAGACAAGAACCTAAATTCATAGTGGAAATACTAATTCTTGGGGAGTTTTGTTTGAGCACTGACATTTTGTATCCCATAACAGCTTTAGGCAGATGATATTAATACAGTCTCAGCTTCCATGGAATATGTAAGCTCCACTACTCCCAGATGCTTTCAGGCAGCGCTACTGAAGCATCATCTGCCTTTGGCACACAACACTGAGCATGAGTTACTGTCACCAAGTCCCTCTTATGATATCTTCCACCTAATCAGCTTAACACAAGGCTAAAAAGACAGAATTCAAGTGCAGTGAATAGATTGTCCAAGTCATCATACTTCCTATGACACAATAAAAACCCTTTGGCTTCTTTCCTACTTCACAAAGATCCTTTAGAACAATTTTCAAACAAATAGCTTTTCAAAATATTCTAAGGATATCATAAGAGTTCCAAAATCAAGACAAAGTAATCAAACAGAAGTGTCTTATCACATTGTGCTACCGTGTGGCAGGACAGTGTCAGAAAACTAAAACTGTTTATATTTCATCCTAACTTGAACTGTTACACCGGGCATATTTTTTTCACTAACTGCAAGCTGTAAATTGGCCATAACCTGACTTATAAAATAGCCTCTTGGAACTACAGGCTGTTATCATTTGAATGATATCATCTGAATAATCATTTGAAAGATCATAGTACAATAAAAAGATGCTGAGCACTGAATTAAAAAGGGTGAGGAGAAATAAGTAAGACATTTTCAACAGCAGGCTAACTGCTCTTGGGAGTGGAATATATACACTGCAACAAGATGCCTTTCACAAGATCAGACATTTTGTAGACGTCTTACTAATGTTCAGAGGAAGATGAATACTGAAATAAGAGGTGTAAATGATTGAGGCATTAAATATGACCTTGGATAAAAATTCTCAGCTCCTACTGACTTCATTAACTGAAATCAGTGGCAACACATATATATAAATGAAGGGCAATTTGATGCATTACACAGTTAGTTAAAGATGAGGGAGTTAAAAGACAAAATAAGCATCAGGCCTGAGGATTTCTTTCTGCCATAGTCCAAAATACAAAGTAACCTTCCCTCATCATAGATAATGAGTAGATATAAGGCAGGGTAGTAACTTGCTTCTATAAACATATAAAAGATGTCTGCAGGTAGCAGCATAGTTTGGGTAAGAGAGACATTCAACAGCAGGAGAGCAACAGGTAAGGAGCAACTACTTTGGAAAGCTGGGTGTTTTCATATCACACAGAAAAACACCAAATAGTTGAGGTTGGAAGGAACTTCTGGAGGTCACTTTGCGGAACACCCCTTCTCAAAGCAGGGTCAACTAGAGCTGGTTTTTCAACACCTTGTCCCTGTGGATTTTGAGGATGGAGTCTACAAACTCACTGAACAAGCTGTTCCAGTATTTGACCACCCTCACAATGGGTTAAGTTTTTTCTGATGCTGAAGTGGAATTTCCTGGATTTCCATTTGTGTCCATCACCTCTCTTTCTGTCACTTGGCACCACTGAGAAAAGTCTCGCTGTTTTCTTTACTTACTCCCATCACATATTTATATACATTGGTAAGATACCCCTTCTCTCCTCCAGGTTAAATAATCATAGGTATCTTAGCCTCTCCTCATATGTCATGTTCTCCAATTCCTTCAGGATCTTTGTGGCCTCTCACTGGAGTCATTCTGTCCATGACTTTCTTGCCCTGGGAGGCCAGACCTGGACACACCACTCCAAATATGCTCTCACCATGGTTGAGTAGAGAAGACTCACCTCCCTCAACCTGCTGGAAATTATCTTCCTAATGCAGCTAAGGATGTTGAATACCATCTTTGCTCCAAGGGCATATTGCTGGCTCATGTTCCACTTAATTTCCATCAGGAACCCCAGGTACTTTTCTGCGAAGCTGCTTTATAGCAGGTCAGCCCAGTCTTGTGAGTGCATGATGTTCCTTCTCCACAGGGGGAGTACTTGGCATTTCCCTGCGTTGAAGTTCAGCAGATTCCTGTCAGACCATTTCTCCAGCCTGTGAAACTCCCACTGAACAACAACATGGCCTTCTGGTGTATCAGCCCATTATTTCCACTTTGTATCAACTATAAACTTGCTGAGGGTGTCCCATCATCCAGGTCATTAGTGAAAATTTTAACCACTGCTGGCCCCAGTATTGACCCCTGGGGTACATCACTGGTGACAGCTCTCCAGCTGGATTTGTGCAGCTGACCACAACCCTTTGAGCCTGGGAGTTCACACATTTTTCAGTCCACCTTACAGTCCACTTCTGTAATGCCTACTTCATCAGTATGTCTATGAGGATGTACTGGGGGGCTGTGTCAAAAGCCTTCTTCAAGTCAAGATAAACAACACCCTATGCTCTCCCCTCATCCACTAAACCAATCATCTTATTGTAGGAGGCTAGCATGCTGGTTACTAGGTTCAAAGAATAGTAATTAATGGCTTAAGATATCCCAGGATTCAGAAAAAAAAGCAAAGTACACCAGGGAGAGATAATGTTCAATATCTTCATCAGTGGCTTGGATAAGGAGACAAAAGGCAACCTCAACAAATTTGCAGACAATATTAAATTAGAGAGTGTGGCTAACATACTAAATGGCATCAGTCCAGAGGGATCTAGTGAGAGAGAAAGACCTGGCCAACAAAACCTGCATGAAGTTCAACAAGGAGAAGTGTGAAGTTCTACACCTGCAGCACAACAACCCCATGCATTCGTACAAACTGAGATCTACTAGCTGCTACTGCTAAGCACCTCAGGGTTATCGCAGATGGTAGTTGACTATAAGCCAAAATTGCACTCTTCTTGCAAATAAGGCAACCCAGACAGTGGGCTGCCTTAGAAGAAGCACAGCCAGCAGACTGAAGGAGGTTCTTATCACTTTCCACTTAGCACTGATCAGGCTAAGATATATTGCCCACATTTGGCACACAAGGGAGGTGTGGAGAAACTGGATGGGGGAATAAAGGTGATCAGATACTGAGAATGCATGATCTACAAAGGTAGGACAAGAAGGCTGAGTTTGCTTAGTCTGTGAAGAGGAGGCTGCGGTATGCAAAAACCAGCTTAAACTGTGAAGACTGAAAGGTGGCAGTGCATGCATGCGTGCATGCATGAGGGATGGTGGCTGTCCAAAACTGAAATTTTGAACTCTTTGGGGCAAACCTGCTACTTGCTAGATGCAAATGGTACAGGCTGCAAAAAAATGAAACATCCTGAAACCTCCAATTAATACAGAAACATGAGTCAGACCTGCCAGTTAGGATGCTGATCACACATTGTGCTTCTGCACATAGACTACTTAGGTTAGGAAAACTGGAGGCTTAGAGGCCCAGAAAGCGTGAGATTAATATCCTAGCTTGAGGAAATCTCCTGAAAGTGGGGAAAGATCCTGGAGGTAGGGGAGAAGCATGGAGGAAAATGCCAGGGGATGCCCAGGGACCTAGGCCTGTAATGTCCAAGACTGGTGTGCAAGTAACTGCACAGCATGCAGCCAATCTGACTTTCTGCCCAACTTTCCTGGAACAGCAGCAATCTCTCCAATCGGAAGGGAAGTCAAGCAGAAATGGATGCAATACAGGAGGCATGAAAGAGTGAGTGTGTAAAATAAGTAAGTAGCATAAAAGCCCTAATTTCATCATTTCATAAGTAAACCCCACTATAGTGGATCCACTATGGGTTGTTATAAACTGTTTTGCCTGTGACAGAGCCTAAGGGGTATATAGCCACAGCTATATACTGCAGTTTGGGAGGTTGAGGTTGGGTGTTCAGAAGAGTCCTTCCTTTTCCTTATGGGTAAGGAAGAGAGCACAGGATCGGTCCCCCTCTGCAGCCTTGGGTGGGGTCAACAGGACAGAAAGGAGAGAGTGATGAAGCATACTAAGCTTAACAAAGGACCACTCACCTGGCATTCTCCACAGGTTCTACACAAACAACAAAATCACTATCAATTTCTGTTACAAAAACAAACAATATAAATTTTTCCCCCAACGATTCATGCTTTACACATCGCAAGACTGACTTACACAGTGCTGTATTTAGCTAATGAAACAATGGAGAATAAAAACTAAAACACTGCACAGAGTATAGTGGTACGGCGGGGGCTACAGAAAGCAAGCCCCCAAACTAAAAAAAAGTATGGTTTCCTACCTTGAGGGGGTTCATTGGTAAATTTGATAGAGGACTGTAAAAGATTAATAGGAAAGTCTGGGTGAGCCTCTGTAGTGATCCAGGTCCTGAAACCTTCACTTATAGATTCTGTTGTTGTGATGATGTCCATCAATTCACTAAGAAACTCCAAGCCAAGGTGGCAGTTCTGTAGAAGGAGCCATCCTCCATCTTGCATGCACTGATTTAACAGGCGCCTTGCATGGACTTCCTGGCCCTGACCCATTGAAATGGCACGACAGGGAATGTTCTGCAAGGAAAAAAGAAAGTTTCCTTCATATAGAGTTCTGTAGAATGACTATACACATGATGTATTGCTTCTGTAGGTCCATGTGTAGTGACATTGTGCGACAAAGAAAACCACTACTATCAGTGGAGACTGTTTATATTAAAATAGAGTAAACAAAAAAGCAAAACCCTTCATGTTGCTCTTTTCTTCCACCTGCTGAAAAAAGTACACCCACTGGACATAAACTTTTTTTGCAGGTCTGACAATGGGATAAGACAACTGAAACATTTCTGCGTCCTTTTCTTCGCTTTCCCCAATAAAGCAGGACATACACACAGCAACATAGCTGCCTGACTATTCTGTTTTGTATGATGTGGACTATTTTGAGATGGACAGATATTAAGGCTCCACATAATAACTAATGCACAGAGTAAAGCCAACAATTTTGGTGTCTTTTTAGTGTCTGAACATATTTGTTTCATCTAATAGAGAACTGTCAAGTAAGCAGGCAGGACAGGAAAGACTGGTTTACATTAAATCATTCCTTAGCAAATATCCTGTATTGTTAATTGGCAGCTGTGGAGCCACTGATTCAGAGGATTCTAGTTTGGTGCTCTTCTAGCTTTAGCTAGTTTTCTAGCTGTTAGTTTTCTGGATTCAGAAGAGAGAAAGCTCATAAATGCAAACACAAGAATTCTGGAAATTTATGGAGTCTTTCCTCCAGAGGCCATGGGAGAAGAAAGCCAGTTGTTCAGAAAAAAACAGATGATGATACAAGCTCTTACAAGGGTATCTGAAAAAGTCAAGCTGATGAGGTTGTGATCAGGACCATACAAGTCTGTAAATAGCATGCAGGCAGACCCCCTCTTACTCATTGTTCTTACTACCCTTGTTCTTATTAAGTCCCCTGGTTTAGGTTGCCTGCCTGACTCCTACCAGGGAAAAACAGAATTATCAAACCCAGGTGAGCAGATTATTCTATATACATGCTGAGGGCAAGGAAATTGATGAAAAGACTTAGTTTCATGGACAGTTTCATGTTTAACACCTACAGCTGAGTATCCCTCATGCTGTGAGCGATAAGCTGCATAAAGACTTATCAATCTGGGCCTATCTTCAGCTAGCTGAGAGCTACAAAGGTTAGTCTTATGTTTTCCTGCTACTGGGACTCTCTCCCTGTGAAACAACAAAGAAGGAAGCCATCCAGTCCTAAACAGTGTGGATGAGGCTGCCCTACTTCTGCAGGAGAAAAAGTTAAGTGCATGGACTCAAGCTGTGCTGGGTCATTTGGCCTTAGGGTCAGAGAACAGGCCCTGACCTGATTTTACTGAACAGTATAAATACAGCTCCTGTATATGAACCCCCACATCCCAGCAAAAGGTTTAAGAAGAGAATGCCAAAGATAAGAAAGCAGTCAAATACTGCTCTCAGGTCAGTAAAACCTGAAACTGCAGCTAAAAGAAGCAAAGCTAAATAGCCTGTGAAGTTGCCTGTGTGCTGGAGGAACAAAAATGTTACCTTTTCGAAGATGTATCTAAGTAGAGCTAGCACCCCCGTTAAGTCAAAGACTGTGACTACCCCTGCAGACTGCATAAATATTCAGTGGGTACATTATTCCCTAACAAAGCATGTTCTCATAATTTGCTTTTCTCAGCAATATTACCTCTCAAACATACAACCATTAAACATTATAGAAACATGAAGACAAGGAGAAAAGTCTTCTTCACTATGGATTGTCCTAATTTTACTCCTTCTGAAAGAACTCTTCAAAATGTTTGTGTACAGAGTGTTTCTCTCAATGGTAAGTCATACCAAAATATCTGCATCATCTTAATACTTCACTATCCAGATGAAAATACTATAATTTTAGTCACTAGAGTGTTCCTGACAGTTCTTTTGAAGGTTCTGTGATTCATTCCCTGAAAGAAAATATCTCTACAATAATAAAAATATCTGGTTTTAATGAAGCCAAAGTGCTAGGCATAATGAACTTCATTTTAATTCAGAAAGTTAAATTTTCACTCCATCTTCAGGTGAGAGTAAAAGGGACAGAAATCCAACTAGTTTTAAGATAGAGCTTGCTTGGTGTATAAACAAGGTTATATAGGTAAGTGTTCACAGATACTGTTTCCATTTCTTTGGGAGAAGGCTATCTGAACAACTAAATTTTAGAGAGCAGAATAAAATCTGGTCACAAATGTAAACATTTCCAACTGCAGGTAATTGATTTATATTGTTAATATCATACTTAGAGGTACCATCAGTACTGATAACCCATTTTAAGACTACAAATCATGGCTGTAAAAAGGAAATCAACTGAAAAATAGGCCCAGCGTGTCTTTTGGAAGTTTTCTATCATTAAGTTGAAAAAAAAAAAAGGATACTTTGGAGGTATAGAATCACTTATATACCAAGATCAGATCCTTGGTGCAGCTAACCTATGTTAAGTCAAAGGATTATTCTGGAAAAAAGCAGAGAAAGCCCAGAGAAAGACAGGAACTAACTACAATTTGTTGACAAGCTAGCTAAATAAACACAAAGCGCTCTTGCAAATGTTTCTGAAAACTGTAAATGTTTTCTAGATAAATTTTTCAAAAGCTAGAGAACTACTGAAATACTCCTCCAGTCCCACAATGTTAATACACATTTTTACGTTAAAAAAAAAAATAAAATCTGTGTTTGTAGTTGGATTTGCAGAATCTGGTTGGCTTTTGTAAATTTGAAAGGTTTCTATATGCTCTGTGGTAAGATATTTACTGCAAGAAATCAGACAAGAACTTTAGAGTTAAACTTTACAGTTAACTTTACATTTACAGTTGACATTACAGTTGAACTTCTACTTATGACAGCCTAGCTGATACTGCCTTGTTCATAAAATATTTGTCATGGTTTTAGACAGGATAGAGTTGATTTTTCTTCACTGTAGCTGGCATAGTTCTGTGTTTTGGACTTAGTATGAAAATAGTGTTGATAACACACTGATGTTTTAGTTGTTGCTGGGTAGTGCTTGTACTAGTCAAGGACTTTTCAGCTTCCCGTGCTTGGCCAGGTGCACAAGAAGCCGTGAGGGGAGGGGGCACAGCGGGACAGCAGATCCAAACTGGCCAAAGGGATATTCTGTACCATATGATGTCATGCCCAGTGTATTAACTGGGGGGAGTTGGCCAGGGGACACAGAGATCACAGCTCAGGACCGGCAGCGTTGGTTGGTGGGTGGTGAGCAGTTGCATAGCTTGTGGTTTTTTTCCCTTTTTTTCCTGGGCTTTATTTCTCTCTCCCATTACTTTCCTTTTTATTATTATCATAATCATAATCATTATTATTATTATTATTATCATTACCATTATTACAGGCCACCTTCTACCTACCAGCACTTCCCTAGACAGGCTAAGGTCTTGCTTAAGTTTTGACAGAATGGCAGAGCATTTTGTTCTACTCCTCGCAAGAGTGACTCTAAGTGACAAGTTGACTTCAGGTGACTCTATTAGGAGGTTAGTGTCCCTCATCCCCTTACAGGGCCAATGGGATAGAAATACTCAACTCCTCAACGCAAGTCAGAGTTAAGTTTCAATCATGCGCTCGGAATTGCTTTCAAAGGAGCCTCTCTTCATTGATTACAGAAACTAACTCCCACTGGAGACTTACTTTTGCAGGTAAGTCTTAGTTAGTGCATCCCAAATCCTGTACCTCTAAATGAAAATGCATGCTAACAGTGAGGAAAATTTATGGATATCTACTGTGAATAACTTCTTCTTGGGAAAGTTATACTTGCGTCTACACTGTGAACCATAAAACAGAAAGCACAGAGTGCTTTAAAGTGATGCTGTGCTGTAAGAAATGTTGAACCCCTCCATCAAGTGAACTGATGGAGAGCAGGGTCTCCAAATTAATTTCTCATGTCACCATATTTGTGATTTTTTTCCTCTATCTTCCTGTAATCATAATTACTGGCAGCTCCTACAGTGAATGCGACACAGTGTAAACCACAAGTATTGCTTTGTTCTTATAGCCAAGTACTTTCACTGAGCAATGGACTATCATAGTCTGCTGGATAGAGACAGAGGGCCCGTTG
The DNA here is from genome assembly GCF_963921805.1 of Phalacrocorax carbo. NCBI lineage: Eukaryota > Metazoa > Chordata > Aves > Suliformes > Phalacrocoracidae > Phalacrocorax > Phalacrocorax carbo. Next base: position 67,776,393 of record NC_087514.1, on the reverse strand, counting down.
GAATGAAACAACTGGAAAAAGCAAGAATGTAATGTTTCCATTTCTTCAGTAAATGCATTTTGGCTACCAGTCCAAAATTAACTTCCAGAGAACACTGGTATGAATATAAATATCATCATGTGAACTTCTATAAAAAGTGGAAATACCATTACTTGTTCAAAGAATAGTTTTAAATCTCTTCATCAGCTCTAGGAAACTTGATTTCGGAGGATACCTTTGATTTTGCAAGACGTTCTATATTTTCAGTGGGGTCAGACCCCGTTGATAAAAAGCATGTTAAAGGTGTTCGACAGTCACTTTCTGTCCACATTGCTTCCATTTCAAGAATAAACCCTTCCACATATTTCCCTCCAAGAGATTCTGCAATGTAGTGTCGAGCCTGAAAAAAAACAAGTTACCAGAAATATATACATTTAAATTTTTTTATGTAGCATTAATCACTGATGTGGAATTTACCAACACCTACATTGGAAGGCAACAACTTTCTAAACTTTCATTTTCAACTTTGATGTAACAAAAATTGCAGTCCACAGGAGGCAACCATTGAAATTCTCAGATAGCAATCTTTCAGCAAAGAAAAGAAAGAATTCTGCTCACACAACAGACATCCTGTGAGAATTGTTGCTAGAGGCTGCTAAATGTTTTTGAAAAAGAGCTGAAGAAATCCATGCAGAATAGATCCACTGACAGCTTTGAGGACAGCCCAGATATTGCCCCTGAAGTACTGACTGCTAAAGCTTGGTGGATAGCCAAACAAAAGAGTTTCTCTATACCAGCCCCATTCTTAGCTCCTCTAAGTATGTATTGTTGACACTGTCTCTACAGCATAGCAGATTAGACAGATCTTTCATCTGACCCAGTTACAACCTTCCATATATTTGTTGGAACTTCAAACAAATTCTCCTGTCCAGTGGTTATCCAATTCAAGTCTCTTATGCTGAATATCTGTTTCTACAAAATATAAATGAAACAGCTCAGACTTTATCCTTAAAGGTCAAACCTTCCCTATGCCTCTATTGTCCTCTTTTCACAGACATTTTCTAAAAGGACTAAAGCAATCCTGGTCTGCGAAACGGTTTTTTGTCTGATATGATTTTCCAACTGTGTAAACTACTAGCACAGATTCTGAGGTATGTATTACAGAGAGAAACTCCCAGGAACAAGGTGGACTGAGGAAGATGCCAATTCCAGAAAAAAATAACTCAATCATCTACTATTAAGTGTAACTTTTGCCCTAGTGAAAAGAGGTAAAATTTTGTAACACTTGGGGATACACAGGAAGAAAAGAAGAGATAAAGAAGATAATAACAAAAAGGATCCTCTCTTTCCTTAAAATAAATTTTTAAAATTCAGTTTTTAAAACCACTGTTCAGAGACACTCTCAAAGGTGGTTGTACAAGACAATAAGAGTGTTCATAAATGAGCAGTAGCAGCTTTATTATTTTGGTCTGTTTAAATCGTGGCAGATGAAGTTCCCATACCTCTCTCTTACCAGCTGAAGAGAAGAAAAGGAAGGAGGATGGAGGGGTCTTGTTGAAAAAGAGGTCCACAAAAAAATGGTGGCCCTTAAATACAACAAAAATGCTGTCACAACACGTAACATGTAAAGTTGAGATATGCACGAAATCAGAAGTACTACTTTCCAGTGTAGATAAAGACAAAAAAAAAAAAAAAATTGAAAAAAAGGATACTCACAGGCTCATACATCTCTTTAGACTTACACAGAGAAGAAAAATCCATATATCACAGACTGTGGAGAAACTGCTAGTCTATTGCAGTTTCTTTTACAATATCTACCATGAGACAGTCTTAACTATTACTTCCTCAGCATAGAGGGTACAGAAACAGTTTATCCGCTATTTTAGTGCACCTGTAATCAAAAAGAACTGTTCTCTTTCCACTTCTTCTCTGAAAAAGCAGGGATGTGTCTTCTGAATCACCAGAAGAATGCAAACGCTTTACAAGTTTCATCACCCCACTTTGGAAGTGCCACACAAACAGAATGGTATTCTTACAGCTCCAACACAATTCATTTAATGTTTTGCAATGCCCTTCTAATTCATTGCAATTAAATAAATTAATAATTCTTTCACATATATTTGTTATAAGGATTTCAATATCTGATTTTCAATATGGCTCACTCTGCAACAAATATGACAAAAGCAAATTCAGAGAACATAAGTTTGGAACTAGCAGTTCTACAGGAGACGCCACATGGCTTAACCAATGTACGAAAGCATATCTTACTTGCGCAACAGTGTGATCAGGGCACCAGCTACGGACAAGGAGCAGTTTACGGAATTGATCCAGTAAGCTGTCATACCCATCAGGAATAACAGCTTTTTCAGGTGCTGCTTCATCAAACCAAGCTTTCCAAGACTTCTCATTCCTAACAACTTGCACCAGAAGTTGATTAAAAGGGTACAAGCTGGATAACTGCACGAGATTGAGCCATGTCATGTCAAAAATCCACTTTTTTGGTTTTGGTTCCACAGAATTCATATCCAAACTGGCACCTCCTGCAAAACGAAAAGCATTATAGAGGAAAATCACCATGGTTAAACAGAAAAATGACAAGTAATAAAAACTATTTCTACAATTTAGTGAGTAAAAATCTTTGTAAACCAGGACATGGAGACCTAGAATTTGCATGGAAGAGTAATTTAACAAAGAACTGTTGGGGAAGTGGTCTCAGTGCCTCCCAAACCTGATATCCCAGTAATTTTTGTGCTGCTTTTTCTCCATCTGTACAGCTGGAATAGAAGCTGCCTACCTAAAAGGATACTCAAACCCAAGTCTTCATACCAGACATAAAAAGGACCTATGGTGCATTCATTTCCAGGACAGTGCAACTTCAGCAGCCTCTTAGCTCAACCACCACTCCAGTGTCATGATGATTTGCACCTCCAACACAGGTGAGTCGAAGCTGAACATTAAATCGGTGTTTGCAAAGAAAACAGATATTTGGATGGCAAGTACCTGACTGTACTTATCTCGGTACCCGATTGTACTTACCGTATCTTGGAGACAGTGGGGTCCACCCCCACCAAATTTTATAAACTTTACTAGAATTTTTTTTTGTCATTGTGTCTGAGTAGTGACGTACAGTGGTGGCATAATGCAATGTTTTACAACATGGTAAAAGATTTCCTTTTTTTTTTATACTGACACTTAAATGTGGTAGAGTCCTCATGCATTCATATGCCTGCTCACCAGCCATCAAAAGAGATTTTGCTGACTGTCTCCAAGCCCACAGACATAGGTACGTGGCAACTCAAGAAGGAGGCTCACAGGAGAAAACTATAGGGTCTCTTACAAACTAATGGACTTTTTTTTCTTTCTTTTGCAATGTAAAACAGTTAAATATCCTCATCTAAGCATTATTTTGATAATAATTAATCGATATTGCTTGCGTTTTGGAAAATTTGTCCCTTAATCCCTTCTTGGGCTACATAGGCTTTCACTCACGAGTTTAAAAACATTAGATCCACCAGATACAACATACTGTTATTGCAAGCACTGCAAAATCTGAATTTGGCAGTTCACAGACATATGTAAACAGGAACATTTTTAGAGAAATTACCTTTGATCAATGTCTCAAACTCAGCGTGTGAAACTTTCTTGGCCTGCAAGTCAATCTTCAGTGCCAGAAGCAATGTAAACAGGAATCTGTGATTTTCATACAGCCCTCGAACTGTGTACTTGAAGACTTCATAGGTGAGATGCTCGATTACATATACTACCCTTTTTGCAGTGATCTGAGATTTCTGAGATCTTTCCACTGATAGGTCAAAAATGCCAAGGAACTGCCGTAAGGATGTTTGGTACATGACATTAACCAAGCTCATTTCCACAATTAGGAAATAAAGGATGCTACCACGACCAGCAACAGGCCGATACTCTTCACGTGCAGTATTGATTTTCACCTCTGTCTCCGCTGCTATGTTTAATTTTTCACTGACCTTAAAATTAATGGAAAGACCATGAAGATTAAGTCATGTCACTTGTGATTTACACTGCACAAGCAAAGAGAAAAGGTCTTAAGATCACAATGGTATTTTTAGTCAAGCTTTGCTTCCCTCTGTCAGTGTTTCAACACACACATTGTGTCTTCATGTGTTCAAACACCAAATACAATGGGATTTGATTCAAGCTTACGCCTGCAAAGTATGCCTGGAACATAAAGCGGTATCCAGGTAACAGTTTAATTTTGCAATATTTTAGGAAGAAAAAAATTATAGTGTTTCTACCATTTATTTGTTAGGAAGTCAGATGTGATATAGCGGCTCTGAATGGAAAAAACAAAATCAGAAAAAAAATCTGTCTACAAATAATCTTCAAATTACAATTACAAAATGTATTTGCAATGCACTCAAAATTCACCTCTTCTGCTGTTGTTTTAGTGCTTCTTAGGACTTCTATCAGAGACTCATCTTCAACCAAAGAGCCCTCCGTACTGGTTAGGCGGAAGAGTAGATTATCTTCAAGCTCCTGCATTTTCCTCTTGTTAGACGTCACTTCTTCCATCAGTTTGACTCTTTCTGCCTCCAATTCCTGTATTCAGAAATTTTCCTTAGAATGTTTAAGATTAATTCAAAGAAAGGTTCCTTGTAATGACACAGAAAATGTAATTTCATGCATGATAGATTGGAGGCTTTCCTGCTTTTTCTATAAAGTACAGAATTATTATATACTATAGCAATTTATATGCATCCTGCATTTATTTGATTAATGCGGCATACTGAGGAGTGAAAACACATCAGAATTACCAGGAAAAGCATCCTCACAGTAAGATCCACGAAGCACTAAAGCTGGTTTCCAATGGGAGGTGATAAAAGCCACATTATGTTAAGTACTTAAAATTAAATCAGATGAAAGACTGAAAGATGCATTGTATGGATGGATTTTACATTATTAGGGAAGGTGACTGGATGACTTTTTCAGTCTCTAATTTCTATGATTCTGTGAATTTTCAAAATACACTCTCTATTGCTATAAAATAGGAAATGTTACAATTATTATCAGTGTCATATGGAATTTTTATGCTATTTCTACAAGACACACAATGGCAAGGGAACAATGGCAGACAAGTCAACACAATGCCAAGTGAAATGAGGCGTCTATAGTGCACAGTCCAACACAACTCAGGGACACTCTTGCCAGCTACCTTTATTTAATGAATCAAGTCAACCTTCCTGTAAGAAAATGGTAGTTAGTATTACCAGTCTACCTACACCTATGGCTTCAGTTTATTTTTTTTTCTTGTCAACATGCCAAGCTAGAGAAAAGGGAGATGTACAGAGTTATGCAGTACAGGAGAGGGTCTCCTGTATTTCAAAGAAGTTACAAATTTCTTTACTCTCACAAACTTCTTGTTTGGAAACCTGTCTGTCATATATTCCAGTGCTATAGAATGTAGCTCTGTGGAAGCTACAAACTGCATCCCAGAAGAGGAGAATGACTTAAGAATCAGTCATTGAGAGCTTGCGGGTAAAAATTAAGGGACAGCCAAATATGGGTGGCACTGTTGTGGGCGTTTGCTACAGGCCACCTGATCAAGAAGAGGAAGTTGATGAAGCCTTCTACAGACAGCTGGAAGTAGCCTCGCAATCGCAGGCCCTGGTCCTCATGGGGGACTTCAACTGCCCTGATATTTGCTGGAAAAGCAACACGGCGAGCCATGCACCACCCAGAAGGTTCCTGCAGAGTATCAAGGACAACTTTTTGATGCAAGTGGTGGAGGAGCCAACGAGGTGAGATGTGCTGCTTGACCTTATCCTAACAAACAAGGAAGGGCTGGTTGAGGATGGGAGAGCTGGGGGTACCCTTGGCTGCAGTGACCATGAGATGGTTGAGTTTAGGATACTGCGAGGTAGAAGCAGGGCTACGAGTTGGGTTACAACCTTGGGCTTCAAGAGGGCCGACTTTGGCCTCTTCAAAGACCTGCTAGGAGGATTCCCATGCGCTAGGGCTCTGGAAAGCAGGGGGGTCCAAGCCAGCTGGACAGTATTCAAGGACCACTTCCTCTGAGGTCAAGATTGGTGCATCCCCAGGAGGAAGAAGTCAGGCAGAGGAGCCGGAGAGCTACATGGATGATCAAAAAGCTTCTGGAGAAACTCAAACAGAAGAAGGAGGTTCACGGTATGTGGAAAAAGGGACTGGCCACGTGGGAGGAATATAGTAATGTTGTCAGGGTGTGCAGAGATGCAACGAGGAAGGCCACTTGGAATTAAATCTGGCAATGCATGTCAAATATAACAAGAAGGGCTTCTTTAAATACATCAGCAGTAAAAGGAAGACTGGGGATACAGTGGGCCTACTGCTGAACAAGGAAGGGGCCCTGGTAACGCAGGATGCAGAGAAGGCGGAGTTGCTGAATGCCTTCTTTGCCTCGGTCTTTACTGCTAAGGCTGGGCCTCAGGCATCCCAGCCCCCAGAGGAGAGAGGACAAATCAGGAGAAAGGAAGACTTACCATCAGTTGAGAAAAACTGGGTCAGAGATCACCTATGCAAACTAGATCCTCGCAAATCCATAGGCCCCGATGGGATGCACCTGTGAGTGCTGAGGGAGCTGGCAGATGTTCTTGCTGAGCCACTCTCCATCATCTTTGAAAGGTCGTGGAGGCCAGGAGAGGTGCCTGAGGTCTGGAGGACAGCCAATGTCACTCCCATCTTCAAAAAGGGCAAGAAGGAGGACCTGGGAAACTATAGGCCAGTCAGCCTCACCTCTAGCCCTGGAAAGGTGATGGAGCACTTCATCCTGGAGGTCATCTCCACATGTAGAGAACAAGGTTATCAGAAGTAGTCAAAATGGATTCACCAAGGGGATATCATGCTTGATCAATCTCATAGCCTTCTACGATGGCGTGACTGGCTGGGTCGATGAAGGGAGAGCAGTGGATGTTGTCTATCTCGACCTCAGTAAGGCATTTGACACTGTCTCCCATAGCATCCTCACAGGCAAGCTAAGGAAGTGTGGGTTGGATGAGCGGACAGTGAGGTGGATTGAGAACTGGCTGAATGACAGAACTCAGAGGGTCATGATCAATGGAGCAGAGTCTGGTTGGAGGCCTGTCACTAGTGGTGTGTCCCAGGGCTCTGTGCTGGGTTCTGTTCAACATATTCATCAATGACCTGGATGATGGGATCAAGTGTAACCTCAGTAAGTTTGCTGATGATACCAGGCCGGGAGGAGTGGCTGATACACCAGCAGGCTGTGCTGCCATCCAGTGAGACCTGGACAGGCTGGAGAGCTGGGCCCAGGGGAACCTCATGAAATTCAACAAGAGCAAGTTCAAGGTCCTGCACCTGGGGAGGAACAACGCCATGCACCAGTACAGGCTGGGGGCTGAACTACTGGAAAGGGGCTCTGTTGAGAAGGAGGTGGGAGTGCTGGTGGGCAGCAAGCTGACCAGGAGCCAGCACTGTGTCCTTGTGGCCAAGAAGGCCAAAGGTATCCTTGGGGTGCATTAAAAGGAGTGTGGCCAGTAGGTTGCGGGGAGTTATCCTCCCCCTCTACTCTGCCCTAGTGAGACCACATCTGGACTATTTTGCCCAGTTTTGGGCCCCCCAGTTTAAGAAGGACTGGGAACTGCTTGAGCAAGTCCAGCGGCAAGCTATCAAGATGATCAGGGGACCGAAACATCTCTCTTATGAGGAAAGGCTGAGACACTTGGGTTTGTTCAGCCTGGAGGAGAGAAGACTATGGGGGGATTTCATCAACACGTATAAATATCTAAAGGGTGGGTGTCAGGATGATGGGACTAGGCCCTTTTCATTAGTGCCCAATGGCAGGACAAGGGGCAATGGGCACAAGTTGGAACACAGGAAGTTCCAGCTCAATATGAGAAAAACTTCTTTCCTGTGAGGGTGACAGAGCAGTGGAACAGGCTGCCCAGGGAGGCTGTGGGGTCTCCTTCCCTGGAGACATTCAAAACCCGCCTGTATGCGTCCCTGTGCCCCCTGCTCTAGGTGTCCCTTCTCAAGCAGGGGGGTTGGACAAAATGATCTCCAGAGGTCCCTTCCAACCCCTACCATTCTGTGATTCTGTGTGATTCAGCTTCAAATTTTCTGCATTTTCTCCTCTTTCTTCACCGTTAACACAAAAAGGATTAGATCACAGAAGGAGTAGTTCTACAGAACACTCAAACACGCCTTTAAGTACATGCTTAAATTCTACTTAAGGACATGCTTAGTTTAAGAACAGGCACCTCACCCATTTTATTTGGAAGCCTGTAAAGAGTGTCTTTCAGAAAACTAGCAAATATACCAGATGTCAGGCTTTTGTTTGCAAGAGGATTTCACAACCGCATTTAATATAAAAATAGCTCTTCTAAACACAAAAAGTGGCAGCAACTTCATTATCAAAGTACAAAATGATGCTGATAGTAATTTTTTTTTTCATATACTTACAGGAGGAACCTTTAAAGCTGAGAAGAATAAACACTTCTTTGATCATATATTTTATTGATCACTATAGCAACCTTTAAGAATGTCTTGGTTCCTTTAATCTATTACTTTAGCTCAGTGATCATAAACTTGTCTTCTTGTTTGTAATAGAAAACCTGTTCTTCAGATTCTCTGTTCATGCTCTATCTTTACTTTGAACTAAATTTATCAGAGCTCGATTGGCTCTGGCTATCTACACTGGGATCTTCATCTCCTATTGAGACAGAAGAGACAGAACAACAATTATTTCTTCTTATCTGCTAAAGCAAAGAAGTTTATTAAATGTTGACCTGCAACCATGTCCCTGTGCAGCAAGTAGTGCTGTTCGTAACCAGCTATCCTTGCAGCTCTCTTCAGCTGATATGCACCACTGGATGAATGTTTTTCAGTAACTATATTTTTGACCCAAAATGTAGTCTAGGTGTTGCTACATTCAATATGAATTCTCTAACAGTTTTGTCCAGGAAAAAAAACGCAGAGTGAGAGTATCTGTGTGTGGGAAGATGAGTTTTATATGTAGGTCATAAGAAACCAATTTCAATTCTATCCTGATTTAAACCTCTGTCTCCTGTCAGAGGTAAATTATTGAGTCAGGATAGTCCCAGCCATTCCTGCTGATGCTGTTCAATTTTGCTTACATAAACGTACATCTACTGGAGTAAAGATTAAAAGTTTTGCATCCCTGGCATTTGTCCCACCCTGCTAATGGATAGCTTTTCCTTACTATATGCTGTTGTAGCTTTTCCATTTTTCGTGGAACAATTCACAGGAAGTTTGGGCATAACAATAACCTTCTAGCCCCTGGTTGTGACTGTCAGATGAAAGGAAAGGCACTTAAACTCTTGTCCTTTGCTCATTTGAGCAAAGTGGAAAGGCATTGGTCAGAGAAAGTGACAGCACTGCTAAAGCACACTGGTTAGAATATGCATTGGGAAGTCGAAGAAGGAGGAATTAATTCCCTTAGGCAGGGAACTGCCCTCACATGAGCAAGCCTACCCGAGTTACCTACTGAAAGCAGCAGCTCTGCTAATACAAACCTTCATCTTCGTTACTTTTCTCACAAAGACACAATTACGAAATGTTCTACCTGAAATAAGTCATTCAGTTTGATGTGAAATACAACTTCTGTGCTTTCACTTTAATGAGAAAGGAAGCAAATATTTCATTTTAGTGTAATTGGACCATAACATTAATGTATTTATTGGTATGACTGCCACAGTAAAAAACCCACCTTTGTCCCCAGTGCCTATGATGAATTGACTCCTAAGTTTTTGGATAACCAGGCTGTTAAATTAGATCACACAAAATGAAATAGGAATGATCTAGATTAAATTATTGTGAATGATATCTCAGATTTGATATTATGAAATAAAATTCCTGAAGAACACTTGAGAGAGGATTTTCTTCCTTATATTTGCTTCCACATAATCAATGGAAATTTTAGTAAGAGCTCAGTCAAGTCAGTGTTCAGGGCTCCTTAAAAATCTCATATCTCCCTGCACACTAGAGCCTGGCTGGCAAAAATAGTTTGAGTTCATAAGCAGTTTTTCATGTAATTCAAATTAAGTTTAAAAAGGTATTCAGAAATAAAAGAGGTTTTTGTCTGAACAGGGAGCCTTTGCTATATATGAAGGAATAGAGATGCTTTATGCATGTCATATATATGCCTGTGATGCATTTTTAATGAATAATTTTATTCCTTTTCTTTCCAAGGCCAGATCTTAAAATAACTGTTTAGGTCCCTCCACACAGTTAAAAACCAGCTCCATATGGTCTTTCAGCAAATGCACAAACCCCTGAACTTTCAATCACGTTTTTATTCTTGCATTTGATTTCAACCAAGATATTGAATATATCCACTTACAGCACAGATATTGAACAAGCCTTCCCTCTATACAAAAATTGCAAGCTACGAGATACCTGTTTTTCTGTGAGGATGACACGGCCAAGGAGCTGATCTTCCAGCCCTTTCATAGTAACAGTAAAGTCAATCACAGTTGTTCTTGCACTAATTTCTGGAGTATAGGCAGGATTAGCCAATTTCGTTGTCATATAAAGTGTAAACCCCTTCATCAGATCTACCTCCTTGTCACCTACTTTCACCTGGAAAAAAAACCCATATTACTCAATTTTCAAAAGCTGAATTCAGAAAAAGTTATTTTATCCCATGAAAAATAGATAAACTCTTTTTTTACATTTTCATTTACACTTTTTAAACTTTCTGCTTTCACTACTCATCTTTCTAAGTGTTGCAAAGGTGTGAATGTCGGCAGTATCCAGACTACCAGATACCCAGCATCTCTCCTATTGTTTTTTAATTTCACATTCACAATTCATCTTACTTTGTGTGCTGAACCAGATTTAATGAAATTTTTTTCCAAGACATTATCTAGGGCAGGATCAAGTTCCTCTCCAATATCTTCAATTAACAAAGGTCGTCCAAGGGACAGGCAGTCTTCTATATGACTTCTGAAGAACTTGTGGTTCATAGCTGTAACCTGGGAAAATTGGTTCACAATATAGCATGCATTTGCAAGCATATAGAAAACAGTATAAAATCTATTGCAACTTTCAAAAATTATACTCATCCCGGGATATCTACACAAATTATTACATTTTAGAGACCAACACTCACTTCTACTGAAATGAATAGAAGTTTTTATTTAAGCTTAACAGAACAGGAGATCACACTTCTTTATTGTTATCTATTTATTTACGTATCTACATATCTATCTAATCACTGTAGTATCTTAATACATTTTAAATATTAATGGATTTATGCTCAGAACGCTAATGTGAAGTAGGGAAGTATTTGTAGGTTTCAGACAGGGAACCAGCGTTACATAGGAGGCCTGGTCTCACATCAAGTGTTGAATTTCCAGTTCAGCTCCCATTTCACAATATAAAGTCTTAAAATTGCTAAAAATCACATAGACCCCTTTTCATTTATTTAAATTCAATAATTTTAACATAAGCCTTTGAGATGATAACTGAATAGCCTTTCCAGGCATCTGTTAAGTCATGTTTTTGGGGTGTTTTTTATTAAAAAAAAAATCTAGGATAGACATGTTTTTAAAATAAATCCTTGTCTTACAGGCAGTGCTCTTTGAAAAAGGTATAATTAAAATATCCAGAGGCACATTACACAGTCTTAAAACAGTATATCATTTAAAAATTAATACTATGTTCCACCACTCTGCACTTTTAGCTTTGTTACAATGTAAGCATATGTGTATCCACCAGAACAGCATGTTGCCTGTATTTTCAGTCCACATGAAACTGAGGGATGAAGTTAGTGTCTTTGTGACCAACAATATAATCCTAAAAAGACCATAGCAAATTACAATATCCCCAATGTAAAGGCATAATGTAAACACTTGGGTATTTAGAGTATTAACTCTGTTCCTCTTGGACTTTACAGGGGGAAAAACTCATACTCTTCTAATACAGCTGACACCTGAGCCAGGATGTCTAAAAGCCCACCACTGACCAAATTTTCAACTGAATTTCCATCAGGAAAGCTTCCTCTGCACTTAGAGGCTACAGCTGTGTGTATTCAAATCCGTGTAAGTTTTCAGACTACTCAGGATCTCAGTAGTTAGGGTCCGTCAGGATTCACAAATCTCATAGGCTGGATATTCACCCATCCTGACCAGAAGGCAAGCCTGGTAGACATTTTTCTCTGGCTCATCAGTCAAATGCCATCATCACTTAGAGTGTATGAATAGGGGGGAAAGAGGAAATGGTATTTTAATCTACATCTCCCAGTCCCTGCTTTGGTGAGTATGTGATATAAGACCCTTAAGCAATTACTGGACCACGGAATGGAACTTGTGTGTTCGCAGTCTCCTTCCACAGGCTGCACGCTGGCACATGGTGAGAGCAGCCACCCGGAGGGGGGGCAACTGGGCAACACAGCCTCAGTGCCAATTAAGGGAGGGAACTGAAGATGCAGGTTGGAGGACACTTCAAAATTTTTTGGGAAAAGGCTACAGCATGGCAGAAAGAGACCGTGTAGGTCCCTAACTGAAGGAGGTTCACTGTTGTCACTCCATAGCTCAGCTTGGCAGCTCTCTGAAATCCTGAGGAGGATATGCAAGTATCAAAGAGGGTGGAATATGAGATACATCCTTCTCTCTATTATTTCTTGTTGGTTACTCACACTAGTGTTTCTTGATCCAAGTTTTGAGGGCCAAAGTAAGGACTGATGTAATTTAGAGGAAGCCATGTTATCTACTGTAAGACAGTAGATTTCACAGTGTCACATAATGCCTTAATTCTTCTGTCAATACACCTCATATGTTTTAGGAGAGCTTTTCATCATATTTTTAATAAGGGCATCCATTTTTCCAAGATCTTTGAATGTTCCACATTATTTTTCTGTTTCTTCTCAGTCAATACTTCCCATTTCTATCTGTGTTTTTACACAACTTTTTGAGCATGTTCAACTTCCCAGAAGTTGAAGATTTGGTGTGGGATTGAACGTCGGGCCTTTCCTAACAGTACTCGGAAATACAGACAGATCTGAGTCAAGCTCCAGAAGGTTAAGGATTTAGCTAATGACATCAACATGATGTCATCAGTTCTCTGGATGTCACCAACCTTACCTTCATTCTTAGTGTCTTTTTCTTATCCGTCACACTCATTTTGAGTGAAGATAGTATACCATGGTATTAATGTGATCATCTACAGTTGTAGGATAAACTTGATTTATTATCAGCTAACACTTTAGTATCATGCTCAATCTGGACTGAAAATAGATCATGTGTTTATGTCTTTATCATAACCCATCTTATCCTTATTGGTGTAACAAAGCATAGAGGGTAGGCTGATTAGAAGAGAAAAACAGATAAAATTTTGAATTAAATAAAAGAACCAGATCCCAAGCAGGATGTACTGCTAGACAGAAAGTGAGAAGGGTGGATAAATTAAGCAATAAATATTTTTATGACAAGCATTTAATCATCAAGATGCAGCCTAAATTTGGGCTTTGTGTTTGATACGGCTCAAAGATCACTAGATTTCCATTCTACCTCAAGCCACCATTCTTTTTCCAACTCCTTCCTTTTTCTTTTCCCTATTGTCCTCTTAAAACACTTAAGCTAAAATGTTATTGCCATGCAGCACTAACTGCCTGATCCTGTCTGGTCTTAATTTTGCAAGTCAGTTACTTCCCTCTACATTTCTCTTTCTCTATGACAAGCAATTAAAAGACTTGTCATAAAAATACATATGGCATAACATATAATTCCAATTTGCTCTTGAAACTGTCTTTCTGGGAGATGACAAAGCAGTACAAGCTACTTCACCCTGATACAGATAGGTCACAGGTTTTGTGTCAGTCTTGTTTTAATTTCTGCCTAACTGTGTACAATAAACATCAGAATTAAATTACACATGGCCAAAGTATGATGACAGAAAAAATATTTTGCATTGCCAACTATGATGTGAAATGAGACACATATACAAAATATTAAATGAACTATTTACCTGGAGTCCATTATTCTTTTCCTTATTTTTAATCCAGATCTTTCCTTGACCTTGTGGATCAATCAGCAAAGGATATCTTGATGCTTTTGTGACAATGATACCATTCTGAATTGAAAGGTCATCGTTTGGAAGACCCTGGAGGTTCCATTCACCCACTGTAGCATTGTCAACAAGCATACCAGTAAGGTTCAGGTCCTAATAGAAAATATGTAATTACAAAATTAGTACCATTTAGGGTACTAAAATGTTTGATGGAAGGTTTTTCTTCTTATTCTGATCATAGAGCATGATAGAATGTATTTGGTAGGTATTGTTTATTGTTTCCTTTCTTTAAAGTTCAGTGCTTTTTACCCCTTTGATTTTTTTACTACTCTGATTATTGAACAATCTGAATGAAGTAACACAAACCATTCTCAGAAGACAGAGAAACTTTAAGAATCCAATCTCCATTTGTGAAAAGGACAGTAAATCATTTAATATCCAAAATTTTCAGCAATTGGAACCTAAAACCATATTTAGCTCCTTAAGTAGATGAATAGGGTCTAAATAACTCTGATTTTTTTCCTACTGCAGCAGGAAGTATCAGTCACCATGCAACTCTGAAACTTATCCAATTTAACTGCCTAACTATACAGATAGATAGCTAATTTTAAATAGATAGCTCTCTTTAAACTGTTATGCCTAAATGACTCATACACCCACAGTCAGTTAGTCTGTGACAAAGGCAGATGTCAAGCCTTTTGCTTGAACTGCAAAGCTGCTTTCTTTCCTGTAGTGTGAAGTATCAAGAGAAGCCCATATGCTGCCTTTTGTGAGTACTTAATTCACTGGAAAAAATTAAAACCCTCTTCCATCCGCTATAATTGAAATCATAATCCTGTCTTTAAAGGAAACTATCTAAACAGAATGGTAATTATGGTTTGAAACTCATTAATCATGGCATTCTGTGTCTAACTTGTCCATATGGAAAAAAAAAAAAGCAACACAGAAAAAAACCAAAAAGTATTCCTCAAATTTTGAAGGAGGTAGCTGAGTCGTAATGTGGTAAGAACATCTTCATAGAGGCAGAATTTTAGTTCTTTATGTCTTGCTTTCTAAGGACATTATACATCCAAGTTCTTATCCTTAAACGGTAAGAATCTTGACAGATATTCTCCAAGGTAAGTAGCTTTTAAGAACATTTTGTACACTGAATTTGAGAAAGAGCCTCCCTGGGATGAATGTATGTAGGATAACTCCCATACCACACTGGTAAAGAATCTTGCCTGAGACTGCACTGCTACTGGTACTTTATTAATAAATCCATCTTGGACTTACATATTACTTATCATCAGGAGCTTTCAAAGAGCTTTGCTGGGCAAGTCAGAATCATTCATCTTTGCAAGTCATAGCATAAATTGGGCTGGGCTGTGAGGTTCACTCTGTCAGGTCAAGGTTAATCACTGTTACGAGAAGCATTATGCACCACTGTAGCTGTACGCTTCTACGGGAGAACTTATCTTGGGCCGCATACCTCCGGGACACAGGGCTCTACCCACCCTGGGGACAGTGATGCACAGACATCAATATGATGGATGCAAAATGTCCGTCTATTTGGCTGCGTCACACGCTTATATAGCTCTTGCGGTTCCTGTTCCTGCCACTCCTATGGGGAGGAGTCTATCTTTCCGTCACATCCCGTAATCTTCCGGTCGCCGATCCCTGTCTATTCCCCTACACACCACCTAATGTAAAAATAATATTCACAGATAACTTCTATGAGATGAACAGCATGACAAGCCTCTCATGGCAAAGAGGTCTCCCTAATACAGGTTTTAAGTGTCAAATATCCCAAGAAACTGAAAAGAAGATGCAGCAGGGATCCTAATCTACCTTCAACTGTCTCATAATGGTACAGCCACAGCTGTACACACGTTGCTCGCTTGCTCCCAGCACTTTCCAGGAGCACCTGCTCTGTCGAAAGCTTTCACAGCTGAGGACAGGAGCCATTTGGGCTTAGTGCCTCCACTCCTGTACTGTGAGAAAAAGAGACTCCCTGAGCTTTTTCTCCAACCTTTACTGCTGGAGAAAATGTACACAGGTATTCACAAAACCAAGTGGAATGCAACAGGAACAGATTACTCAGAAAGACAGTTTTGATTATTATGGCCTAAATTCTGCCTTCAGCATGAACATGTCTTCCAGGTGCAAGGAAGAATATTAGACCTCCTAAAAGTCATGGAATAGAAACAAGGCTGCTGCTGGCCACAAGCAAAGCCTGTGCACCAGAACAGCTGCCAGGTCCGGCACTCCTAAAGCAGATAGTGGTAAAAGGAAAGAACAAGATTCATGTTAAGGAACCTGCCCTGTATCATGGTCCCAGCATGCAGGTTGCTCACTTTAATAAAGGTAGTATATGATGTGGCAGGGAACTGAAACTGCACAATAGGACCGTAGCTCTGCTGCATTTTAGGCCACCTCTGCCCGCACCGACTTAGGCCAATTGAGGAGAAGCTGTACTGTCGGACTCGCTGAGAATAGCCTCACTGGTGACAAATGTACATGGATTTAAGAGCTTAGACTGGAGCAAGCTGAAGTGGTTTAAACCAAGTCTTACAAAATCCAGGTTTTGTTTAACTTACTCATTTCAACAAGACACTTCAAATTAAACTAAATTAAATGGTGTGGGTACACAGCAGAGGGTGTGACAGAGGGTATTAACTGACAATACATGGAGGTGCAGAGGTGGTATTTCCTGGTTCAAAATGTGCAATGGTCTTTTCTATAACTGGGTGAAAGAGTATTTTTATGTCAATCATGAATTAATCAAGCTACACTAAGAATAAGAATGTGAAACTTTAAAAAGGAAAAACTGTTTAGTCCAATTTTACAAATATTTTCTAGCAAACCTAGATTATTAGAATGTTGCACTTAACTAATCTTAAATGAAAATAATGGAAATTTTTATTCCTAGACTAGCTTGTTGTGTTCGAAGTTTAATATATTAAGAACAGTAGATTAAAGAATTTATGACATATGTCAGAAATACAAAATACATTAAAAAACTTCCATTCAAATTTACTCTTTATAGTCCAGATTTACAGTTCAGAGTGAAAAGTGGATATCTAGAGCAGATTTTTAGTGGCAGCACATGAGGCTCTAAGTGATAAAAGTGGAAAAAGTCCCTGAAAGTTGGTTGGGGCATAACTTCCATCCAACTCAGGAGCCACAGACCAACCTCCCCACCTCTGCACCATTCTGTGGGCCTAACCTGGGAGCTGCTGCTTCAAAGTCTACCTGGAAAATTACAGGGGCACAGCAATACCAGTTGGGGGGTGCTGTTCTCAACCACATATTCACAATTTCTTCCTTGTAAAAGGATAACTTAAAATGTTAAAGGACACAGTTGCAACTGGTGTTTTCTCCAGTATACATATTTTCTACTTCCAGTAAAAGATCGATGTGGCTAATTTGCTTGACTGTGACTGAAATTATGGACACAATATGGCATTTGCAAAAAAGCACCAACTATGGGGGAAAACTGTGACTACCTGATGGAACCCTTTATGATAAGATAAATCTATTCTAAGCTGGTAAATTTTACATTGTTCCCCATATTATGAAATTTCCTCCCAGTGCAGCTGACCTCAGACAGCATCTCTTCCTCAGATTTGCCAGAGCGATGGCCTAGATACCGATCCTGCAATGCATGACAGTATAAAGAGGATCTTAGAACACATTTTTTTAGAAGCTCAGTTGTCAACTGCTCAGATTTTTTATATATTAAAAATCTGATGGAATGTGACAGCCTGTAAATAATCTTCCAATTACATACTTTTCTGGAACAGAACGCTCTGAATATTATTTCTCTGCAAGGCAAAGAGTAAGGTCAGGACAGAGTGTGACCACTTACATTACTATATGGAATCTTGCTGTTGTCCATCTCCTTCTTCCACAGGTGAAGCAGCAAATTCCTGTACTCCTGATTGAAAGGTCCAGAGTAAGAGAGAAATCCAGTGGCCAGAAGAACATTCCCCACTAAATTAACAATTTGATTTTGAAAGTTTTTGCTGCTTGCTGTCCAACGAAGCTGTATGCAGAATTTTATAAAGAAGTTAGTCTAAGCAGGCACAAAACTAACATGAAGATCTAACTTAAGAGTTTATGTCTTTCTGGTAAATAACTGTTCTTTGGACCAGGAGTATTTTTGGCTTTAAATCATTCTTCGGAATTTGAAGTTTTCTTGGAAAAGATGGCAACCACCTGACAAAGTGAAGAAAAAGCATCTTTGCCAACAAGCTGGCCAGATTGGAGGGAGAGGATGACCAACAATCATATGAGGAAGTGGAAGACCAGCTGGCAAATAAAATACGTGGTGTGATATAAACAGCAGGGACCTTGTAATCAATAAAACAGGGCTAATGGAGGAACACCCCAAGCATATCCACAGAAACAAAGAAGTGCCTATGAGACAGAATGATGGGGATAACTTTCATACTGTTTCTGGGAAATTAGCACAGCTGGGTACCTCTCTGAAGTGCTTGTACACTAATGTGCACAGCATGGAGAACAAATGAGGAATTAGAGGTCTGCATGCGGTTGCAGAGTCATGATCTCATGGGGATCATGGGGACATGGGAGGAACGCTTCCACAGCTAGAGTGCTGCAACAGGTGTACACAGGCTTGTTAGGAAGGGGCATTTTCTTTTATGTGAGAAAGCAGCTGGAATGCATGGAGCTCTGCATGTGAGACTCTGGGATGGACAATGAGCCAGTTGAGAGCTTATTGGTTAGGATTAGAAGGCAGACCAACATGGGTGATGCTCTGTGTGTCTGTTCCAGACAACACGATCAGGAAGAAGTTGCTGAGTTTTTTTTTCAGACAACGGGAAGAAACCTTGCATTCACAGGCCCTGGTCTACATGGGGGACTTTAACCACTCTGATATCTTCTGGAGGGACAACACAGCAAGACACAAGCAATCAGGAGGTTTTAAGGAGTGCACTGACAAAAAATTCTTAGCACAGGTAACTGAGGATCTGATGAGGGAAGGTGGTTTGCTGAACCACAGACTTGCAAACGAGAAATAACTGGTCAGAGATATAAAGGTTGGGGGCAGCCTTGGCTGAGAGAATTGAGATTGTTTAGCCTTGAGAACAGACAGCTCAGGGGGAATTTTATCAATGTGTACAAATACCTGACAGGAGGGTGTAAAGATGATGGTGCCAGACTCTTTTCAGTGGTACCCAGTGGAAGGACAAGGGCAAATGGGCACAAATTGAAATACAAGAAATTCCAATTAAACACAAAAAAACTTTTTTACAGTGAGAGTGGTCCAGGGCTGGAATAGGTTGCCAAGACAGGTTGTGAAGTCTCCATCTTCAGAGATATTCAGAACCCAACTGGACAGTGCCATGAGCAACCTGCTCTATTTGACCTTGATTCGAGTTGGGGTGGAGCTGGGTTAGATGATCTCCAGAGGTCCCTTCCAATCTCAATTATTCCATGATTCTGTGATTTTTCTGATTATTATTTTTGAGTTTTACTTGTTCCTTTCTCTCCAGTTTTCTGTTCCCTTCCAATCACTCTACATGTAATCTTGGTCAGGACCTACATGCTTTAAATTTAGAAAATACACATTTAACTGGGTGTCAGTTTTGCCCAAGGCTCCAAGTGCCCTACATAGTCTTTCAATCTTTTGTCTGAATTTTCAAAAGTAGAATGGGATGACAGCTTTTACAAGACCTCATAGCACGAGGCTTCAGAAAACTCACGATAAGGCACTTTAACTTCCTATTTTGGTGTTGCTCTTAAATACAGAAATTCACTGAAAAATATGATAGACCATCTAATATTTTTGACTGATATATTTTGAAGTACAGCTATGCAAACAAATGATGAAGTCCTGGCCTCACAGGACGCAGTGGTTGAAGTCAAAGCTCTCATCAGTTTTGACTCTGTGTGAAATCAACCAAGGAATTATCAAAGCAAATAATCAGATGAGAAAAAAAGAATATCCTGCTTCCTCTGGAAACCTTCAGGCTGAAGCCAGAAAAATCTGCATAGGAAAGGTAAATTTCAAGCATAGTGCAGAGGATAACAATTAGCCCGTAATTCTGTAAACAGCTCCAGTAGAAATCTGAACTTCAAATATAATTCAGGAAATTACTCAACCTTCAAATTGGTATTCTTGTACACTTGGTGAGAAAAAGAGAGTAATCCTTCTTATATACAGTTTAGGTTAAGCCTAATTCCAATTCTTACTAAAGCTAAACGGAGTTTGGCTCTTTGGCTTTAAATCTGAACTTTATCCCAAAACAATCCATATGATATGACATAAATCTTCACACAGAAGATTTAAGTTAACACAAAAAATTGTTTTACTTTGTTAGATACATTAAGTTCAAGCAAAAAGCCATGCATATAACTAAAATAAAGTGTCATATGATATTGAGATGTCACCATGCTTTGAATTCCTTTAGCACTACTAATGATCTTTATGGAGTATTCTCAAAACTGAGCACCTACTTTGTGTTGGAAACCTGCTCATATATACTACAGAATCACACACAGAATCACAGAATCACAGCCTGGAAGGGACCTCAGGGATCATCTAGTCCAACCTTTCTAGGAAGAGCACAGGCTAGACAAGACAGCCCAGCACCCTGTCCAGCCGAATCTTGAAGGTGTCCAACGTGGCCGAGTCAACCACTTCCCTGGGGAGATTATTCCAATGGGTGACTGTCCTCACTGTGAAAAACTTCCCTCTTGTGTCCAGTCAGAATCTCCCCAAGAGCAACTTGTGTCCATTCTCCCTTGTCCTCTCCAGGAGACTCCTTGTAAAACGGGAGTCTCCATCTTCTGTGTAGCTACCCCTTAAGTACTGGTACATGGTGATGAGATGCCCTCTAAGCCTCCTTTTCTCAAGGCTGAACATACCTTTTCTCCACCTAATCCTTCAATCAGAGCTGTGGCATTGTTCATCTTCCTTCTGCATGCCTCAGCATCATCAACTAAGGCCTGCTTCTCTTTCATAGCAGTATCATACATGGCTTGTACTTGATCCAGTTCCATTTGCTTCTCATCCAGCTGAATTTGTGCATTATTCAGTTCCATTTGGGCAGCTACAAGTCTTCCCTCTTGCAACGCTAAATTTGCCTACAAGCATTTAAACGTAAAGAGTAGTTAATACCTATTATTTGGCAAGAGCAAATGACATTCATTTAATGGCACATATTGTACTGTATTGGGTACTTTAAAAAATAATACATGATTAAGATGACAGTGGGTTTTTTCCTTTTTTACTTTTCAGACTGGAACACAAGCATAACATTAAAGTTATTCAATGCAGTCTTAAAGTGTTTTAATAATATTTTCAGAATGTTCTATTGATCACACAATGATCAATGATTTGAAATCACAGTACACTTGAAATTGAACACTAGATATATGAGGCAACCTATACAATGTTTTCTGTAATATATTCTCAGTGCAAAAGAAAATTAAGATTGTCCTTATGGATTATAAAATAATAATAATGATAACAGAAACTACTCTTCTGCTCTTTTTTTCCCATCAATTACTTCTACAATAAAAATATAACAAAGGCATTTTTTTCTCCTCTGGAAACTAAGACTCTAGAGACTTTTCTCACATCTCTATATAAATTTGAATAAGTTGCCAGTCATTTAAATGTGGCCTCTTAACTTGTATATTCCTAACAGGGAGGAAAAAAAAGTATTCTGTGAATTGAGAATGTGTTTCCAAATATATGTTTGCAAAGAATTAGAGACTGACAAAATTCTTGTGAAAATCACACTTACAGATAAAGGTTGCTTCCATTTACTCTGAATATTTAAAACTCTTGTTTAAGTATAATGAATCTTATTTCTATTTTTTCTGCTATAAGATTTATGAAGATGGAAACCAAGAAAGTGTAAAAACTGTTTTATTACAAGTATGAAACTCGACTGGATTTTCACATTATATCTCGACTAAAAATAAAGATGTAATTCTTATCAAAATACGCTAAATTCAGCAAGTTCTTCTTGCATTGCATAGAAAAAAAAAAAAAAAAAAAGAGGAGCCAAGATCATATTTTGAGGTCTAGGCATGATAAAAAGTGTAGCATGAAGTCTGGTGGATTTCAAAAGCTAGGTCTGTGAGCAGGGAATTAGAGAAGCATATATGTACTAATCAACAAAGTAGTATTGCTTTATGAGTTACACATCTAGAGAATAGCACTGTCAGCCAAAAAAAAAATGCATTTACTGTAGCCACTGTCTGTTGACAGATCCTAGAGATAAACAAATATTTTATAATGGAGATAAGCCAGTGAAATTGTTGCTTATAAAATTTCCATCATGTAAGAATGCTGAAATATTTTTACTCCACTGTTCATCAAAGAGCACATTAAACAGCATCTCCTAGTGATAAACACTGTTAAATCAGTCTTGTTAAGACCCAGATAAGCAGATTTTAGAACCACTGCTGTTTTTTTTTTCAGTGGATCTTGGACTATCAGGAAAAGTTTAAACAGTAAAGGATTTTTGAGTAGGTGATGTAGTGTCCTGCACCAGGGGAGAGGTGGAAAATGGGGGTGGGGGGAGAGAGAGCAGGGCTTTTTGTGGATCTTAATAAGAAAGGCACAACAAAAAATGGCTTAATAAGATAACTGCTTTAAAAAGATGTATAGTAAGAAGAGGAACATAGATAGTGAGAAAGTCTTACATCCCTTCAGATGCTGAGCACCACACATTCAGGCAGCATTAGACAGAGCCTGGATAGATTTTCCCATGGCATGCTGTGCAAACCAGATCCTGTTTGTGGAGAGAAAACTCTTGTCTTTTGGTCATTCAAGCTATTATAAACTCCTCTTATTATTCTGTCTAATTTAAGCAGTTACCTTATTAAACCATCTGTTGTTGGGCCTTTCTTACTGAGACAGAAAGAGCCCTGCAACGGCCCTCTTTCTCCTACCTTACCCCTGCCCCCCCTTCCCCAGTGCAAAGCATCCTCTTATCCTTAAACACTGTGAGGGCTAAAAATGGGGGTAAAACAAAGTTATGACATATTGTTTCACCTCCAGCTGACAGATAGTGAGGTTACACAGGGAACAAGATCCCTGGAGAGCTGGGAAGAACAGTCTAGGCAGAACCGCTAGAACAACAGATAACTTACACCTGGCTGTGTGGATCCATATTTCACCTTGACATTTATCACAGCAGGATGTGAACCTCAATGGAAAAGAATGGCCACATGAATTCCCAATACATATGAGCAATGATGCCTTGTAAAGATGAAAAACAGACCTCCGTGCAGCAATAAACTACCCAGAAAAGTGCAAAAGACTGATAGAACAAACTTCCCAGTTTTTAAATCCTTAAAAGGCTACCAGCTTTGAAGATGTAGGGACAACAAAAAAATATTTCAGTCAAGTACAAAGAAAAAATATACTGTACTCTAACATGAAAAAAATTATTTACAGAAGACTTTGTGGGATCTTTAGAAGATGACTTACAATAAGAAATTATTTTACAGACAATTTAACAAAAGTTTTCAGCCAATTTTAGCGTAATCGTAACAAAGTAGTAATACATTTTGGTATTAGTTTGATTTGTAGGCTGCTTAATTATATTTGATGAATAATGGTTGGTTGCACAAGAATGACTGCTAACATGCCAGGATGACTAATCTGTGTGATTCCCAAAGGCAGAAAGACTACTTTTTCAGATTACCCTATGAAATCATCACTATTTTCTTGCTCCCTGTCTTTCCAACTCAATTTTTCAAAATTGCATGGGTACAAACACTGTTTTTGTATTGATATCACTGGCAGGTTGGCTGGCAGCTTCCTGTGCAGAGCTTTGCCATGAGAGCAGGAGGCAAGTTCTGCTGCCAAGGAGAATCTTCTGCACAAGAAGGCTATTACAGTCGCAAGCAGCTTCATACAAACATTTCCAGCTAGTTACGGGCGGGAAGCAAAAGTGTCTCCCAACCACAAACAACCACTGTGGCCTTTCTAATTTTAGTGGCATTGCTACTGAACAAACTTCACACCCTTCATTTCAACCCTCTGAGTCACGCAGCAAAGCAAGGATTCACAATTTGTTCCAGTTGGATGCAGTATGAAAGCCTGAATAAATGGATTTTATGTGAATGAATCATGATTCGAGACATGAGATCCATACTCTTATCTGTACTCCCGGAGGTGGGGGGTGGCTACATTACAACATGCCTAGGCTTGTGTGAGAGCAGCAGTTTCAGCCTTTTCTTGCCATTGGCGTTGTGAGGAACCACAGAGACAATCCTCTCAACATCAGCTCCAGCCAGTGCCTCTACCTGCTCTCTGTATCTGTCTGCATAGGGCAAATATGGAGACAGTACCTAGAATCATAGTGTCCCCTGAGTTGGAAGGCACCCACAAGGATCAAGCCCAACTCCTGTCCCTGAACAGGACAACCCCAAATTCACACCATATCTCTGAGGGCGTTGTCCAAGTGCTTCCTGAATACTGTCAGGCTTGGCGCCGTGACTGCCTCCCTGGGGAGCCTGTTCCAGTGCTCCACCACCCTCTGGGGGAAGAGCCTTTTCCTAGTATCCAACCTAACCCTCCCCTGGCACATCTTCCTGCCATTCCCTCGGGTCCTATCGTCAGTCACCAGAGAGAAGAAATCAGCGCCTGCCCCTCCTCCTCCCCTTGTGAGGAAGGTGTAGACTGTGATGAGGTCTGCCCTCAGCCTCCTCTTCTCCAGGCTGAACAAACCAAGTGACTTTAGCTGCTCCTCGTATGGTTTCTCCTCTAAACCCTTCACAAACTTCGTGGCCTTTCTCTGTACACTCTCTGGTAGCTTTATATCCTTAATGTACAGTGGTGCCCAAAACTGCACACAGCACTCGAGGTGAGGCCACACCAGAACAGAGCAGAGCAGGACAATCCCCTCCCTCGACCGGCTGCAATGCAGGGATTGATGCACCCCAGGGCACAGTTGGCCCTCTTGGTTGCCGGGGCACACTCTTGGCTCGTGTTCAGCTTGCTGTCAACCAGAACTCCCAGGTCCCTCTCCACAGGGATGCTCTCCAGCATCTCAGTCCCCAGTCTGTAGGTACATCCAGGGTTGCTCTGCCCCAGGTATAAAATTCAGCACTTGCGCTTGTTAAAATTCATAAGGTCAGTGATTTCCCAGCTCTCCAGTCTGTCCAGATCCCTCTGCAGGGCCTCTCTGCCCTCGAGAGTGTCAACAGCTCCTCCCAATTTTGTATCATCAGCAAACTTAATTAGTTTCAATGACTGCAATGACTACATCCAAGTCATTTCCAAAGAGATTAAAGACTACCGGCCCCAAGATGGATCCCCGTGGAACCCTGCTAGTGACTGGCCACCGGCCCAGTGTAACCCCATTTACTATGACCCTTTGAGCCCAACCGTCAGCCAATTGCTCACCCACTGCATTATGCGTTTATCCATTGTGTCCAGGAGGATACTGTGAGAGACAGTGTCGAAAGCTTTACTGAAGTCCAAAAAGATCACATCGACTGGCTTCCCTTGGTCAGCTAGGTGGGTAGCCTTGTCATAGGAGGAAATCAAGTTTGTTAGGCAGGGCTTTCCCCTCGTGAACCCATGCTGGCTATGACCAATGACTGCATTGTCTTCCAGGTGTTTTTCAATAACTCCCAGAATAATCTTCTCCATAATTTTGCCAGGCACAGAAGTGAGACTGACAGGCCTGTAGTTACCAGGGTCATCCCTGTTGCCCTTCTTGAAGATTGGGACAACGTTTGACAGCTTTGAGTCAACTGGGACCTCCTGTGCCAACAAAGGCCAGACTAAATTGTTAAGCAGCTCTTTTGCCTTCTTCTGAGATGCCCTCAGAGAAGGCTTCATAGCAGGTGGTGAGATGATCCAGCCCCTTTTAATCTTTTTGCATTCCACATAAAACCAGGACAAATAAACATGTAATTACCATCCACAGCTATACTGTTACATTAAACGTGCTGAGGACCTTTCTCTGGCATTGAGGTTAACTAGTGTAAAACAGGTCACATTAAGCTCTCCTGGCCTTTAAAACAGTACAGCTGCATGCAAACAGCCTCATGGAAATGGCCCTTGGACCAAGCTAGCTCCTGAAAGGTGCCCAGAAATTGCTGAGAAAATGCTTAGCCAAGGCCAAATTCACACTAGGGACCATTCTAACAATTTAACAGTGCAGATGATCACTTTCCAATGTCTAGAAAAATTCTCTAGTACTGTTTAATTTATTAGTATTGACATAGCCATAAGTTTCTCGTTGATTCATTACAAACTCAATTTTGCTAAGCACTGAATATATCTGGCCCTGATACAAGAAGGCATTTAAATAAAAATGCCTTGTCCAATAAAAAAACTCACACCATTCAATGGTATCCCCGGTCTTGAATGGAATGCCCAGACTAACTCCAGATCACTCTGAAGAGTAGGTGTTGCTCAGTAAATTCAGGAAATGTTACTAGAAGTAGGAGAGCCCATAAGAAAAAAAGTGGCTGAAACTTTATAGTTCACCACAGGTAAGGACAATTTGGAGCTTTCCTAGCATCCCCAGTTTCAGGAATCGTAGTTTTCCAAGTTCAGTGTTCTTACAGTCCATTAAGCACTCACTACTGCTGGACCAGGCCAGAGGGCTTCTTGCACTTGGAGACTGTCACTCTGCTCGTGAGCCTGTCGATGTGCTGAGTGACCACCTTTGCCTTTTGCTTCGGTCCTGTCCTGGGCACATGGCATCTGACTGACAACTCTTCATGGAAATGCGATCTCAAGCTGCTCCTGTCGCAGATCACTGCAGATTTTTCACATAGACACCCCATTGGCTTTGTACCACTTTGTCAGAGCCTCAATATCATAGTAAATTTGGGTTCATCATTATTTAGGGCAACATTATAAGAGAGGCGAACACATACACAGGTTTTGCAGATATTCCAAAACCAATGTGTTCACTTCACCAATCTAAAAAAATTATACTCATATACATATGTATACATATGTACATATGTACACATGCAAACAGATCCATGCCAAGTGACATTAATAAAACCTTGGCCTCAATTTCTTTACTATCACTGACCATTCTTTGGGATTAAGATAACCTTTGAAAGGCACAGAGATCATGCCTCTTATCTGCTTTTCACAGCTTCTATTAGCTACTTAAAGATTCTCCATTCTTTTCATTCGGTTACATGTCCTGACTTCAATCTGTTTTGTTAGGTGATCCAACCCTCCCCTTCACCCCCCAGAGGATATGCTTTCCTTCCACAGTTATGGAAGGGGTACAGTTATGGGCCTTGAATTCAGACCTGAATGTTTGCTTTCCTGTGCAGTGGGCATCACTTTGACAAGGACACACCTATTTAAATGGACGATCATCAAATTTTGACACTCCTTGATTGTTACCTCCTCCTCAGGTGCAAGATTTCCTCTTATTGCTTGCTGTGGTTTGTAGTTCACATGGAGACAAGTGAAAGCAGAAAAGGCAATGAAGTCTCATATTAAAAACTGAGTTGGACAGGGATAATCCTCAGTATCAAACAGAGTTTATAAACTGTGGACAAACTTCCCTTGATCATCATTAACAGCCTAAGGACAACTTAATTAATATCACTGGAGACATCTCTAAGGGAAATTATACCCCTATAAACAGTATTTTAATTGGAGGCTAACAGAATCACAGCAAAATCCAGGCTCGCTTCATTCTGCTGTTGTATTCTTCAACTAATGGATAAATAGCGGATGGTGATTCAGAGCTACCAGGTTAATCCAGCAGGCCTGTTTACTAGGTAACAAGCTAGAGAGGAACAGCTCATGGTCATGCTGAAGGTTTATGGAAAAGTAGCACACATATGGTGACCACTGTATGATAAGCAACTACACAGCATTGTATTTGCAGGCAACATTGTTTATACTTTGTGTGATTCTAACTAATGACCCTTCAGCTACAGGCCACATCTCTAAAGAATGCAGGTATCCATTTCTAGGAATGAGTTAATTACTGCACACTATATTTACTAAAATATAAGTCACTATTAATTAGTTTTCATAAGATGTCACATTTAAGATAAATGAGGCACTGAGTCTCAGTTAAGGTGCAATTTAAAAATATATTGGTTGAATTTTGCAGATGTTGAAGGGGGTTTAGCTCCTAGAACAGCAGTTAGGACAAAGCTGCTTGAGTAATTCATTCAGTAAAACTGCTTTTAGCACTGGATGATTTAGCCTGTGCTAGTACTTTCTGCAGTTTAATTGTACATTTATTTTCAATTATTTTCTTAGCATCACTCCAGTGCTTTCCGCAATATCTCCTGCATACTTTAAACACTCCCTCCCTCTGTTATCCTCAGTTTTAAAGTATTTGTAACTGTTGCTGTACCTAACAATAGGCACCACTTTGCTGAGAAATACATGCTCAGTTTCTTATCAGCCACAGTGTGACAAGAATGTAAATACTTGAATACAAAGTTAAATTTACACATAATCTTAAGTCACTTTTGCAGCTTTCAGAGTTGCATCTGCATATTAAGCCACAATTTCCTCTAGGTCTTGCTCTTTTATAGCTCTCAATAGCCACATTTCAAACTGTTTTCATTAAGTGAACATCTCATTATTTGAAAAGGGAATTGCTACTTATATATCACAGAAATATGGTCTTCTCTATCAGTAACTTGGATCAGAAATATAATGCTTTTAAGGAATTTGAATCAGATCTGTCTAGATATAATAAAAGAATATGCCAAGAGTTTTGAACATATTATTGATACAGTAGCTTATACAGTAGGAGACTGAACATAAGTACAGTGGAAGCATAACCAATTTAATGTATTTCTTCAGAAAAGAGCCATAAGATCCCCCCCAGAAGCAATGATTATAAATCACTATATGAATATTCAAAGTCCTTTTTTTTTTCAATACGCTCATAAACGAAACATTTCTAAGACAATAAAGCTATCTGTAGGAACACAGACAATGGTAGCTGATCCCTTTCTACTGTAGTTCAATGTTACAACAGAATTCTATTCCAGGTGACTACTTACTTTATTATATATACACTCACATGTAGCAGTTTGACACTCCAAAGTTTTCTTAGAGAGCTGAATTCCAGCTAAATCCATTAAAGAATACTTCTGTGCCAAGAAGAGTCTCTCCTCTCCCAGATTCTACCAAGACCACAGTGACCTCAGGCCGGCATGACTGAGGAGAGGTTTTCTTGAAACCATAGTGCCTGGCACCAAGTCTGAGAGCAGAGACAGTATCAGTATCTCCCACTTGCAGATAGCCAGGCTCTATAAAGAACCTGTGTACTAAGGCTTCCATTGAAAACCGACTGCATTCACAGAAATAACAACTGTACCACAAGGTAGCTGTGTAAGGGGAGAAAATTGCCAGGACATATTTAACCTCTGTATGCTTGACTTCACAACTGGATGTGAACAAACAAGAAGCTCTTGTAATTTGTGATCTTTTTTAGCCAAAATAAGACAACATTTTTTCCACTCAGCTATAGCTGAGTGAACAATAAAATTAGTAATGTGGAATACCTTAAGAGGAAGAACTTCTTTATTAATACCATAGAAGTAAGCCATTGCTTGTGTCCATGAACAAAGACCTGCTACGTTTCCACACACTTTTTTAGCAGTCTCAAGATTATAATCCTCCATATCCAAATAAGGCTCTAAAAGCTCCACAGTTTCTCCTGTAATTGAGTCCTAGTCAATGGAGAGGAAAAAAAATTAATGGATTTTAGAATAAAGTCTGCTTCACAGAAACATTTTTCTTTTTAAAAACATGGTGCTACCACTTCTTACAAAAGAAATGAACAAACCAACACTGTTGCTTCTCACTCTTATAAAGGACAGAAGGTAAGTTGGGGTTTTTTGTGAACTCAGGTGAAAATAGGTCCTACTTCCATTGCAATAGATTGACTTGAGTTTGCATTTAATATCCTTATTTGACCCATAAGATTTACAGACAGTACTGTACTCATAGCTCCATGACAACTTAAGCTGATCTAAGTTATTGCTGCTACAGCACTGTACCTTCTCTCCTCTCCCCCTCAACCAGATGTTCTTGCCCCATCTTTAATACCATCATCAATGCTCAGTGAGCTAGTTTGGAAGCTAATATGACAGAAATCTAAGCCAGCAAACTAGTCGTTGGTTTTCTTCTAGGCTAGTTCCCTGAACAAACTCACCATGGCATCAGACGGGCATCAGTGTGAACACAGCTAAGGGAGTCAAATGTGCAGCTTAGGAAGGAACAGGGTGAAACTGCAAGGCACTGATTTCACTACACTGAAGCTAACCCTTTTCCTTAACCGTAAAAGGGATTTCTTTCAGCTGTTCACTTATTTATTCTAATCTCAGATTTTTTCCACCCTTCACAATCTGTTGAGGACATGAAAAGCCAGATCTTTGATGATGGCAGTTAATCTATAATTAAGTGTCAGAAGAAAATGGAATTCATCTCCTTAAGCAATGTAGAGAGCAGAAGAGCTTATACAGGGTAACAATGGTTGCTTAACAATAGAGGCATTAAGAATCTTCTGGTTTTTTGGCAAATGCCTCTCTTTTAATGCATTTAAAAATCATCCTCCATTCATACTGTCAGGCAATATACCCTTTTCCTGCTTTTCTGCATAGCAGAAAGGACTGTCTTGTACTTGTCTGATCCTTAGCTACTATAATAACAAAGACATTCATTATATTATTCCTAAGATCAGCCATGGAGATGTTTTCACTGTGAGCATTTGCTAAAATGTAAAGAAGTGCCGGACAAACTTTTTGACTTTTTCATTATCCTACTCAGAGTTATGAGCTAGCAAGCTGGCAAAGGTAAAAAGCAAAGACCAATCAGCAGAGGCCTAAATTTCTGTTCAAGAGCTTGGAAAATGTCATGCTTTTCCTTCTAGGTAATGAATTTTAAACCAAAGGAACAATTTCATCCACTAATCTTTCTTGCCTAAAAAAAATTAGGAAAGAACAAAAATCTCACAAACAAGTAAGCAGTGTAGTCTACTCAGAACTCCAGACACAATGAGCTTTCTTCTCATATATACTCAATCTTAGAAACAAGAAATGAGGCAGGAGGACCTCATCAGAGACAAAAGTTATCTAGTGTTCTTCACCACATTCATCAGTATGACTTCCTGCAAGAACTCGGTCGCACAGAGGTTGTTCTGACTCCTCTGAGTAAAGTTAAATGTGTTGCAAACTACCAGCAGGAACACATACACTATTAATAAGTGCCCAGACTGGAATCCTCATTAGAGAAAAGATTAAGGAGTGCATAATTAGTCCCCATTATCTGTAAACTTATTTCCTCTTTCTGTTTAGTGAAGATAGCACTCGGAAAAGTGACCAGATGGACAACCACAGGAAGAGACTGTCTACGGAGGCAGTGCAAACTTGCCACATGGTGCCTTGTCAGTATAGCTCACTGGGAGAAATGGCTTCTGGGGATAGTGAGAATCATGGTTTCAAGCCCCATCTGCACAACAAAAACACTCCAGTAGCTTAGAAAAGGCATCAGCAAAATGCACAGCTGAAGCAGATTTAAAAAATCAGTGTACAAGTGAAAGAGTATGTTCTGCAACATTGCAGAAAACCCAGGTTTTGCCAAAACCTCCTTGGTTTCTGGATTCTAAGGCTGGGCCATGATTCTGCCATTCCATAGCCCTGCCTGGCTCTTTTTCTGGTCCAGCTACCTGTGACATTTTTCTTCTCTTCCCTGCAGAGAAATTTCCCTTGTCTCACAGTCCAGTGAATCTTGCTGTAAACTGGACAAATTTCTGTCCTGACAGAAATAAAAACCTGTGTTTGGTTTTATTTTTCTTACAGTTGATACTAAGGTTCTTAGTTCATTCTGCATTTCACTACTTTTCTAGTGAAAAAACCCTGAAAATTCCCAAATATCTCAGTAGTTTTCCTGACAGGAAGCTCATTTTCTTCTGTATTTCCTCCTAGCTCCTCACCAAACAATTTTGGACACAGAGTTTTAGAGTGCCTTATATGCAAACAGGCCTGGTAGCACTGGAGATGGTGAGCCATTTGAAAAACGAACAGTGAGTCCTTTTAAGGCAAATTCCTACTGAGAAGCAGGAACTGCCTGAATAAAGAGAACACTAAGCTTCTCAAGACCTGATCTAGCGCTTGGGATGCTTGTCTCTGCCATCAAAACTGTGTCACCCAGGAGAAAGTTTACTGAAATAACGAACCATGAAAATGGAGAGGAATACAGTCACAACTATAGGTATACAAAAGCCT
This sequence comes from Phalacrocorax carbo, assembly GCF_963921805.1. Lineage (NCBI taxonomy): Eukaryota > Metazoa > Chordata > Aves > Suliformes > Phalacrocoracidae > Phalacrocorax > Phalacrocorax carbo. The sequence continues at coordinate 67,744,191 of NC_087514.1, read as the reverse complement.
CATCTGTTTCAAACTGTCTTTGAAGGCAGAAGACACTTTCAAATTGTCTCTAAAAGTAGTTACAGGAGTAAGAGTGCCACTATTAACTTCCTACCTTCTGGAAAGTAAGCAACATGCTAAGAAATCCTGAATTATTCATTAGCTTCAGAGCCTCAGTCCATGATGGCTTCACACATGAGCGTTCTTGATCAGGTGTTACTGAGTCTATTTTTCTTTGGAATAAAAGTAGCACACAATCCATAATTCGCATTATCAAGTGAGGAGGTTTACCCAGCTTGCGAACAGTTGCAATGTCAGAAGGTTTTATTGTCTGAAAAATTAAAAAAGAAAATAATCCATTTATTTAAGCAATCACCTGATGATAGAGATAGTTTTTGGGAAGACTGTATGTGTAATGCAATTGCTGCAGTTTTGCCGGTCACCCAGAAGAAGTACTGCAGAAAGCCCTTAGTACCACTCAATGACTGCTTTATTACCTGTGAATAGAGGGGGTACTGCCCATCTTACCTCTCCACTGCCTCAGTTTTCAGGTTTTTTCCTACAAGGATTAACAGGTCAGTGCTAGTCCTTTTGATATGTTTGTTTGGTTTTGTGTTTTTTTTTATTTTAAATCAGAAGCATAAGCCATATTATTACAAACAGCAATCATTAACTACATGCACGTTCAGAATATCTTTGATTCTGACCTGCAGGGCTGCCTCAGCTTCTTCCAGTGCAGGTCTTGCAGCTTCAAGCTTCTCTTCTGCTGCTGCTTTGTCAATGGCAATGTCATCCACAATGGCCTGAGCTTTGTCTTTTACCTTTTGCACCTGCATTTTCACCTGTTCGGCAGCTTGGGCTTTCATAGTTACTTCCAATAAAACTTCATCAGCTCTTTTTGAAGCTACAGCCAAATCTTTCTCCTTCATCACCAACTCTTTGGAGAGCTGATTTACTGAAACCTCAGCTTCCATCAGTTTTGCAAGACCTGTGTTGAACAAACTTCATTTTAGCAATAGGAAGACCTATTGAGAGAAACCTCAGTGAAGCAATCTGGGTACTTAAAATAAGCCACTCAGATTCATATTTAGGAACCCCAGTGAGTGATCCTTTTTACTGATCACCAGAATTAAGCAGGGGTAATATCCATTATCCATTTGCTATTTAAAGCTTTTTTTTTTTTAAATGGGTAAAAGTCTTCAGAATCTGTCACTTGATCACTTGTTTGTATTCTTATATATGAGAAGGACACTAAATATTAAGCACATGTAGTGAAAAGCATTAGTTTTGTGAATGGCACTCTTAAGAATTATGTGTGCAATTTCAGAAATTCATGAGGCCGTAAGAAGTACCAGAGTGTACCCTCTGTACAAAACAAAGAGGAGGAACCTGGCATCCTGAGCAATACAAGTGAAGACACAAGGAGACTAGGCCGAGCTTCTAAATTCAACATTACTTGAACGTCCAGATGAAATGGGGTAAAAGAAATTAAAGATTCTTGAGCAATGCAATGTTCCAACATTCTTATGAAGTGATGAGAAAATCACCCAGAAAAGCTATAAGTATAAAAATCCTTATATGTAAATGCATGCATCTAAATGCAAACGCATCATGTAAATCTTTCTAACCCTCAAAAAAACCCACATATGTTCCTTCCAGGCACCCAGCCACCCTCTGCCTATGGAGATATGTGTCCATAGCTCCGTTCTGCAACTGGCAACAGTGGGAGAAGAAACGGTTTAAGTTCACATTCACCTCCAAACAGCATTCAGTTTCAGAAACTCTTTAATTGTATACTGTTTATGACCTTGTGCACTACAATATTTTGGAAATTTTACATTTGGCATATAACTGTTTCTTTAAAAGATTCTTCACAGTGATTGAATCTGAACATTTACTTACCTTCCCTGAGATTTACTTTTAGCATGATTAAATGTGAAAACTAGGATCTCAGTAGTTCCTTGGTATGCATACATGTCAAAGCAGGAGTTTCAGGTATCTTAACTGCTAACTAATACTATTTTCAAAATTAATCTGCCACCTGAAACATGCACAAAGTTCATTGAAACAAAACCTCCGCATATTTGTAATCACACACAACACAGCTGAAAACATATGTGTCGGCTTCCAAATGAAAGTGAGCTCACAATTTAAATCCATACTTTAACATTCTTTAACTCAGATTCTTCTCACCTCTTTAAAAACAAACAAACAAAAATCAAACAGATTTTACAGTACCTGTTCTCATGCGTTCAGACAAACTTCCAACACTGGCAAACTTCTCTTTGTAAATAGCTTTGTAGCCTCCAATGAAGGACAGGTAAGATTTCGGAGTCACAAATGTCCGCCGCCTATATCGTTCAAAGTATTCAACACATTTTTCAGCTACGATATCTTGAAATGTTCCCATGGTGTTAACAACACTCTGTTTCACTTCATCTGTGCACTCAATATGGTAGGAAACTAAAAAATGCTGTGCAACTGCTACAAGAGCATCTTTAGGCCAGCGCTGGAACCAGTCCATGGTACAGCCTGAAATCAGACCTGGAAATTTGAGTGCACGTGTTCTGAATTTTTCCCCAACAGGAGAGAAACAAAGAACGACATGCAGGTTATTACGAACTCGAGCAAGAAAGTAATTATAAAGATTTTCACCAGTAGGAGTACGCCTTGGATACTCCCTCTTCATTGCTGGTATCAGGTCTTGTGTGATTTCACCTATTTCATCTCGTGCAAAAAGATTTGAGACTTCACCTGAAGCCAAAACATTGTTCATGTACTCAAGAAAAGATTCGTCTCTGATTTCATTGTCTGTGAATATAAAGACAATGCCCTTTCCTTTCTGCCCAGCAGTGCGGTACAAGATTTTCAGATCATCCAAAAGGTTATTGGTGGCATATGTTCTGGGATAGAAAAGGATTAAAGAAAAAGAACAAAAATTACAGATCATTTTAGGAAATATCTATCATCTGGCTCAGCTTCCTTAAGGCAAGAAAAGAACTACATAAGAAATTAATACCATATCTCCTGGTTTAATTTTTTCAGGGTTTTTTTCTTAAACATTTTCCCAAAGTGAATGATCAGTACCATAAATCACAGGAGAGGACGTGAAATCAATAGAATAAAATGCTGGAAAAAAAGATGGTAAGAGCAATACTTCATCTAAGGTAAGTTTGCTGTTTTGCTTCCCTACAGTCTGTGGATGTAAACTCTTTATTAAACTGAAGGTTACTACAACTGGATTAAGTTGTCAAGTAGGTTCTGATACCTGGAGCCATTACGTACATACAGCTAGATTATCCTTTGAAGATACTGAGAGCAGGTCAAAGGAAATCACAAAGAGACAAAAATAACCAAGACTGAGGTTTTTACTGTGTTATTTGGTTTAACTGAAATCAAGCCCCAGAAACGATGTTTGAAAATTATCATTTGGGCTGGTTAATTCTGCTGCAAATAGAGACCGTGACTGTTTTTTTATTACACCTCTTACAGCTGGTGTATACAAGTAAGATTCAGATGAAGTCCATGCAAATTCAACTACAGATTTCAGATTATACAATATCAAGTGAAGTAAATTAAGGTTAATAAAATGGCAGATATTGTCCCTCATTTCCTTAGCCAATTAAAGCTGAAGAACCCCTTTTCTTTGAAACCAGTTTATTATTTCCAAGAGTCTCTTCAAAGTCATAAGTAATATTTGCAATGCACACATGTCCCATTCTTCAGTATTTGAAAAGAATACTCTATTTTGAAATTAAATATACCATACAGAAAATTCTCCAGTTCTCTTCCAGCTCCATCTTACCACTGGTCTATAAATATCCCTAACGCAAGCACTACAGAACTTGCAAAACAATTTAACTCTTCAGTTTGCATGTGTCAGCTACTGTTATTACAGTTACAGTGATTTGTGATATTCTGATAAGAATGTAAGAATTTCTCTACTGAGTCAGAACCATAGAATCATTTAGGCTGGAAAAGACCCTTAAGATCATTGAGTCCAGCCAACTGCTATCCAACCAGAATAGCAGGCCATCTAGCTCAATACTCTTAACCCCAGCAATGGGAAATGCTACTTAGAAAACACGAGCCAGCACCCACTCTTACTGCTCATTTCTTTCTTCTCCCCTCCATCCTCATTCCCTTGTATTAGGACTTTTAGAAGGTATGTCCATCTTGTCCTCTTGGTATCCATTTATGAACCTGCTGATACTGTCTTCCTCCATAGCCTCCTGTGGCAAGCCACACAAGATGACTATCCGCTTTGTAAATACACACTTTCAGCTACCTCCTTTTAGCCCACCTCTAGTTAGCTGCATCAAATGCACGTCTCCTAAGTGACTGAGATATTTATTTGCCTTCTTAGTGCATTTTGAATCTTGCAAGTCTAGGGACTTTATTCTGTGACTCTACACATTTTTCTTTCTTGCTTTTTTTTGTTCCCACTGTTCCTTCCTTCTGCGTCTGGGACACAGGAAGAGGCTGTGATATTTCTTTCTTTCTCTTTCCTTTCATTAGAAACCTCATAACATAGTTCAAAGTCTTGATTTATCTCTCTAAGGAAGACTTCTCACTGTTGAGTAGTTTGCAGAGTGAAATACACACTGCTGGCCTCCACTGCTTACCCCTGGAAACCCTATGTCAAAAATGAAACAGATGGAAGGCAGTAGTTACTCCCAGTCACTTCAAATTTCTACAAATTACTAAATTCCAGCACTATGTATTATTAAGCTGTAGATAGCAGCTGTAATAACACAGTCTGTGTTACTTAAGCATCTATAGAAAAAGTTAGTATTTCCCCTGGCCATCAGCATTTGCCCACTATGCAAGAATACACCATCAGAATATTCCATGTTATCTTTAGTGCAAAATGGTATTTTGGTGGGATTTCACAAGGGTGCACTGCAGACTCAAAGGCTGAAGGAAAGACAGATTTCTTGTCAATAGCATAAAGGCAGCAAAACAAAGACCCAGGATCTGTCATCTGTAGACTGTGCATTTGCACAGATGCTTTTGATTGAAAATGTAGTTTACAATGAGGGATAAAATGTTTGACACATTTGCATTTCTTTAAGTTGATTGTGAGATGTTAATTTCTATGGCAAATTAAGGAGCAAATGTCTTTGTACACTGCACTATGTTACCTTGTTAAAGTAATCTGAAAGCTCTCATATCCAGCAATATATGACGCTAGTCTGGTCAGACTCTGTTTTCCAGATCCACCCACACCCACCAACAATGCATTTCCTTGTGGAGTACGAATAATCCGTGATATTTTAATCAAATGGATGATTGCATCCTGTGCATTGAGAGAAAAAGGAATAAAAAGATGTAAAAATAATATAACATGTATCAGCTAGAAGCACATCACCAAGCAACTGCCTCTCAACAGCTAGATGACTTCTCTGGAGCCTATGCCAAAGACTCAGTCCTGTACTCACCAAAATCAACAAGATTTCCCCCTGACTTCAGTGGGCAGTAGGGCTAGCCCAAGAGAAATGTCCTTCTATCAAGCTCATACAAAGCAATGTCAGATGCAGTGTTCGTACTTGGCAGAGCTGAGGGCATGTCCCTTAGGGGACAGAAGGAAAAGCAGAAAGGATGTGGATTATCACCCTCCCCCAACCTTTTAGTTGAGCTATTTGCAGGCTCTCTAAATAGGCTGCCAAAAGTAAAACACAAGTACACTACAGATATTTCTTGTTCTACTGCTGTATTTATCTTAAAGCAAGAATTAATCTGGAATGCCCTGAAAGTTTAACAAACCCCCCAGTTTAAAGCTGAAGAAAGCATCATGCATCAAGAGACCTTTGAGAAGGAAGTAACTTTAGAGATAGAAGATGACATTCACAATGCACACTGAAGAAACAAATCAGTTGTGCTTTGGGGAACTGCAAAGAGATGGAATAATTTGTGAGAGCAAAGGCAGCCAGGAGAGAGCAGCATGGCTTTATAGGGTTTATTTATAAGGCTTGCTGGATACAGGGCTAGCCATTCTGGGCTATCTCCAAAATAATTTGATAGAAATGTACAAGATCCATTTATCAGTAAGTGCAAAAGACCTGACATTTTCTGTATTAATATAATTACAGGCACTAATACCTTGAAAAATACTAAATCCATCTTTGATCCTCTGATGGTTTCATTGTACTGTTGCATGAACATCTGTAATCTTCCAGCCAAATAATCCAAAGATGGGATAGGCTCGTAAATTTTAGGAGCCTTCAACTCTGCATCATCAGGTTCATCTCCAGTAGCTTCTGGGACATCACGCAAGAAATCCACAAAGTATAATTCTGTGGATTTATCTTCAAATAGATTTTGACTATGTTCTGCAGTAGCAATCTACAACAACACATTAAGGACTGCTTAGTAACAGAACATTTCATTGACCTCTTTCTGTGGCAAATACTGGAACACTATTTGCCTACCTTTTTCATCATATCTTCAAACCAGTCTTTATCACTTTGGCTGATGAACCTGTCTGCAATAACACGTCTGCATTCATGCTGGAACAAGGCTACCAAAACACTGATGCTCTGGCAGACTTCAGAAGTAACTGTAAGTATTCCTTGCCAAATACGACTGAGGTCTCGTAAATTAAAGATGTAATGAAATTTAGCTGGAGTTGGCAACATCTACAAAACAATGTCGTAAGCTATATTCAGATAACTACTAAATAAAAATATTTTTTTATCTAGTGTTAAATAAATATGGAATTTTTCACAGACTTCAAAATCAATATTGCATTAAAGCAGAAATACATGCTTGGCATTTAAGAGGTAACAGTAAAAATGAAGAAATGACAGTAGCAATGACCAGCTCTTTAACTTCACATAGATTTAACTCAAGTTTCTTTGGATCTTTCAAGTCCCACAAGCATAGACTGAAGGGTAGCCAAGACAGGTTAGTTAATGATGGCATTAAAGGCCACATTAAAATGTCAGTATTGCTTAACCTGTGGTGTTGCTCCTGCCCTTTCTTCCCATTCATCTCTGTCACTGCCTTTTGTCCTTTCCAAGAACATGTGAGGAAAAGTTCATGAGGAAAAGTAGATGAGAAAAAGAAAACAAATGAGAGTGGAAAAACGAGAAAAGAGGATTTGAAAAAATTAACAACTTAGCAAAAGCTGTATTTTCTCTATAGGCAGTTAATTAGCAGTAACAAGCACCATTTCTGTTGAATATACTGGTCAATAGTTGACTGGACAATAGTTTCAATAGAACACACTCTATATCTCTGTGTAAGCCAAATTTATGTCTACAGTTGAGTTGTTTGGGAAATTCTGACCAACATTTTTTGGACTAGAAAATATCATTTATCAAATCCCTGCATATCCCTATCTTTCTACCACCCTCCTCCACTTTCTTCATTAGAAGATCAAATCTGGCACATATTTCTATGCTGTAATTTCACTCTTAACTTTTAAAATTTCATTCTACACATAAATTTTATTTTCTATTTCAAAGCAACATTTGTTTAGGAATTGCAGTTAAACATTTTTACAATCTGTTTGAAATGGAAGAAGAAAATATTTGGTATTTACTAAATACCATATTTCATTTGATTTGAACTGGTTCCCTCTCTGCCAAATTTGAATTCTTTCCTTTAATTCAGATCTTTAAAGTTTCTCACAATCCCAAACATTTTTACAGAATATTCCTATCTTATTTTTAATTTATGATTCCTTATGCCCTTGATATTTTCTCAACCAGAAGACCTCTAAATCTTCCTATCAGCTATGCTGACTATATTATACTTACATAATGTAATTCTTAGATTAGCTATAGAAGGCACTGTATATGGTTATGATTTTAGTCAGCTAACTAGGTGCTGATAGCTACAAATTCAGAACACAGGCATCAGCCAGTAGTTATACACACAGGTCACAGCTTCCCATTATGAAGAGTGAACGCACACGACAGTACAAAAGACCTGGGTCTGGTTGCTTTGTCATAGTACAGATATTTCAAAGGCTTCTTAACAAATGTAATTATACCTTCGCTTTTGTTGTCTGCCAAACCTTTCGAGTTGTAGATACTAATGCTGAAGCCAGTTTACATATTTCTTCAGGGAAACCTCGTTGTTCACAGAAATAGCCTTCAGCTATTGTTTGAAATATTCTATCAATAGAGGAACTGGAAGGCAGTGTGCAGTTGTAGATGGTGAACTGGCGTTTCAGGCGCTGTGGGATGTCGTTTCGACCTCCCCCAGGGTGAATCATAGCAGCTACAAATTGGGTGTCAACCACATTTGTGAATTCTCCTGGCTTCTCCAAATTGTAGAAACCTTTCTGTTCCATCAGCTGTCTTACAATCTCATTGGTGATCTAGTTGTTGAAAAAAAAAAAAAAGAAAAAAAACCCGAGCAGTTAAGTATTTCAGGGTTCTCAACTTTAAAAAAGGGAAGAGAAAATCTCCAGTATAACAAATTAGTGGACAGAAGAAAAGACATCTCTTATCTTTCTTAATTTCAGGTATTCTGCTGGATACTTCAGCAATTTAAAAAGCTGTACAACATGGTACCAAGCGCTCTAATGCAGTGGATTGGCTGCATGTAAGCTTCATGTGCTAAGTAGCTGTGGACATGAGGCCAGACATTCAACTAGACTTCCATAATATCAATCTAAGAAAATTCAGCACTTTAACGTTTCAAGCCAGACTATATATTAAGATTGACAGAAGCACTTAGTGACAAAGAACGGTCAGTTTAGCACGAACTATAGTCACACATTCACTTGTATAGAGTCAGCGATGGAACAGGATTAGAGCTACACTGGGAGCAGCAAAATTACTTTTTCTCAGCAGTAATTTTTTTGAATTTAAGTCAGATTTTCTGAGATAAGTCTATAGGTATTCATTTATCAATATCTCAAGGCATCTCACTAGCCTTGGATGTCAACTGTGATGTTAGATTTCACCTAATAATAACTGTACTTTAAAGTCCAGAGCAGATGGAAGGAAAAAGTCTCTGACTGCTTCTTTGATTTGCATGCTTCCTTTCCCAGACTGGTTCTTAGTACAGCTAGTTTGGAAATTCTGCAAGCTCTGTATATAACCAAAACAAAAGGCTTAAAAGCTACAATGATTGCACTAAGTGGCTTGATGCTGACCATAATCTTTTAGGACTGACACCTTATCACTCCTGGCAAAAACTGGCTTGGGGAAATTGCTTTTAGTGGACGTACTTGGTCTTGTCCATACTATGATAACTTTTTCCTAAACTTCCCTATTTTTGCAACCCACAGACCAGCATTTCCATCAGCAGCAATGGTAAGACCCCCAATTCCCAAATGTTAACGTTTTCCATTTACCTGATCACCCCATTCATTAATCACAGGCATGTTGATGTCATCAATAAAGACAGTCAATTTTTTCCCTGCCGGAGGACCATATGTGGTGCCCATTCTTTTATCTATGTAACTTTCTATGCTCCTTTGGAACATATTTGGCAGAGTTGCAGAAGAAAAGTTTAGGCATTTGGTCAGGTGAACATCAGGATCATATTTGCGTGTGTAATCCTGCAAGATAAACCAATTTTAAGTAAAGTGCACCGGTAACTCTAGATGAATTCAGCCAAAAGGAGACACAGATGCTCAGCAGCCCTGCAAAAACCAGACATGTACAAAATCTCAGCCCTGCTATTAACTTCAAAATGTCAAACAGCAGTTTATTTAAGATACATGTACCATCTCCAACCTCTCCGTTAATGTTTTGCATAAACTTCCTAAGTATTAAAATGTATAAGCTTTTAACAGACCTCACGAAGTGTTACAAGTAGATGTTGCAACTCAGGATGCAAATAAACTTTGCATTAGCAGTTGTTAGGGCTTTTCTAAATTCAAGCTGTTAGTGATGGTCTGTTACAGCAGTCTGCAAGGAACAAGTGAAAAATTAAATCCTTTTTCACATTTACACTGCAGCACCGTATCTTACAACGAAGGCAGTATAAAGGAATGGTAGTGTAAAATCAAACCCAGCTGCATTGTGTTCACTGATATTTATCCTTTCTTAATGAAGAAAGGAATCCTTTGGTTTTATGAATGCATACAATTCCCACAGCTGCTGCTGATGCCCTAAGGCAACAAAGTTCCATTTTTCATATTTAGTGAGATTTTATCACAGAACCAGAAAGAAAAAGATGTAACCCTGGAGTCATGCTTAGGCATATATATAAAGCACAGGAAATATTTTGTTTAGCAAGAGTCTTGGGACATAAAAATAGTGTTAAAAATTCCAGACTTCCAACATTATTTCTTTTTAAAGATTAGCTCTTCTGCAGTAACAAAGTTGAATATCATTTAAATTCTTATCTTTATAAGAGGTTAACTAGAAATGTTCCCATTTTGGTAACTCAGAAAAATAAACCTGGTTAAGCGCTCTGCGAACAACTCCAGTGAGACATCACCCTATGTGACAATGGAAAGGAATATACAGCTAAGCCCCCTCAAAATATTTTGGTGAATAGTGCTAAATTGTTAATTTTGTTGCTACAAGGTTGATAAAATTATCCCAATTTAAGAAAAGGTGCCCTTCAGAAATAAGTTTTTCTTGGACATCACACAAATGACCATCTACACATGCAATGTACATGCAACAGCCCTGTTTTGGTGAGTACTCTTGACAGCTGATGGGTTGGTGCAGCTCACTGCTCAGATCTCTCCTTGGGGCTCCAACAGTTTGCACAAAACCAGTGTAACAGGTGCAGGTGCCCAGGTGCTGGCAGTGGGGGCTGTGGAGCAGCCCCTTGCGAGAAGAGGACAAGACTTCCCCATGCCAGATGCAGCTGGTTCCAGATGGCTCCAACAGACCCACCAGAGCCCCTTAGTGTGTGTGTAACAAAGGGCAAAATGCTGCCTGGCAGTTGAGAGAGAGAAGTGAGAAAAATCATGAGAGAAACAGCCCTGCTGACACCAAGGTGAGAGCAGAGGGAGTGGGCGAAGGTGCTCCAGGAGAGATTCTCCTGAAGCCCATGGAGAAGACCATGGTGAGGCAGGCTGTCCCCCTGCAGCCCATGGAGGTTAACAGTGGAGCAGATATCCACCTGCAGCCCATGGAGGTCCCCACGGCACAATAGGTGGATGTGCTCTGAAGGAAGCTGTAGTACATGAAGAGCCCACATCAGAGCAGGCTCCTGGAGGGAGGCAGAGGCCTGTGGAGAGGAGCCAATGCAGGAGCAGGTTTTCTGGCAGGAACGGTAGCCCATGAGGGACCCACACTGGAGCAGCCTGTTCCTGAAGGACAGTGCCCCAGGGAAAGGACCCATGCTGGAGCAGTTTGTGAAGGGCTGTATCCCGTGGAAGGGACCCCATGTCCCCATGTGGGACTGTGAGGATGAAGGAGTGGCAGAAAGGAGCTGTTATGGATTTACCACAGCCCCCATTCCCCATTGCCCTGCACCACTCAGAGTGGGAGGAGGTAGAGGAGTCGGGGATGAAGGAGTGAAGGTGAGCCTAGGAAGAAGGGAGAGGTGAGGGAAGGGTTTTAAATATTGTCTTTGTTTTTCACCATTCTATTCCATTTTTAATTAACAATAAATTAAATTAATTTTCCCCAAGTTGAGTCTGTTTTGCCCTTAATGGTAATTGGTGCGTGATCTCCCTGTTCTTCTCTCGACCCATGTCCTGCTGAGGAGGGGGAAGGAACCAGCAGCTGGGTGGTGGTCTTGCAGTTAGCCAAGGTCAACCCACCACAACTATGGATACACAACTATTCAAAAAACACATTTATTCATTATGGCATTTCATAATCTTTACATGGTAACAGTATTACTCCACGGTACATAAATGAGAACTATGAAAAAGAAGAGGTTATTTAGTGGGATTATTTTTTTGTTTAAACTGTCAGATTCTGGCTGCAATTTTGAACTCTACCATATCAGTTTCACGTTAAATTCTGGGAGTTTTGCAATTCATTAATTAATAGTATAGAGAGTAAAGGTCTTAAATAACACTCTGTTGTAAGTTCTTTATTTTGATATACACTGGTGCCTTACTCAATGCTGAAGATTACTTCAGATGAATTCAGATTACTACCATGAAACCAGCTGCTTATATCTGGAAATTTCTTTTCCATGAAGTGTAGTAAAAGCAAAATTCTACAGAAGTTGAAAGCAGAAGGGATCAGTTGTGACGGCCGTTAACTTTTACTCCTAACCTTCAGTGAGATCAAGTATCTACTGGCATTATGCTCCCTTGTGTAAGGAACATACTCTGCTCTATAGAATAGACACGGGGTAAGCAACTCTCAAGAATCAGCTCCAATTATTTTTAGGGACAGGAATGGCAGCTGAAGGTTGCCAGTATCTGGCCAAAATCCAGTATGCAGAACATCAAGAGCACCACCCAGACCCCGCCTCTTCACTTTGCTAAAATAGTTCTCCAGCTGCTGCCAGGAACAGAAGCTGACATTACACCAGTATGCATGTTGGCATCAACAGCTAAGATGAAAAAGTAGTATTAATGGCTGTTGGCATTGGTACAACTCACTTTATGTCAGGGCTCAGAAAGCACATGGCTGAGGGACACAAAATGTCTCCAGATTTTAAGAAAGCCAAAGGTCAATTTAGGCCAGTGTTTTTCAGCTATTTTCAATTTCAAGACCTCTACAGATCATCCACTGGAGGTACAGATGCCTGAATGGGCAAATTCAGCTTTCCCAACAGTAGATCAGTTTTATTTAGCTGCCTCTCATTGATCAAAGAGTCTGCAGATTCCCCTGGAAATCACAGGCATCGTGCTGAAAACCATTACGCTTGCATTTTTTCAAATAAGGAATGCCAAGTTTGGAATGACATCTGGGTTTGTTCAGCCTTTTCATTATCGACCCTTCTGTAGTAAGTTATTAATTTTTTAAGTGTCATATGATTAACCTGTACCACTTTATAATATGGAAAGCACGTATTTATTAATTTAATAGCAATCTTGTTATTATTTTCTTTTACAGAAAGAACAGTATGTCATTTTCAGTGAATGAATTAGGAGAGCAGATAATAAACAATAAATTTACCCTCTGAAAAACTACCCTGAGTATAGAAGGAAGTTCTTTATTTCTCTTCAGTTTGGCTTGTGAAGAAAGTCTGTGCAATGTCTGTGCAAAGCAGATATGCAAAAGACAGTCCACACATGGCACCACCGACAAAGCACAGGGAAATAAAAAATCCTCCAAGGATCAGCATTTTCTTAGCAAAATCTCCAGTTTGACTTCTCAAAAGAAAAGAAAGCATATAAAAGTGCATTTATCACATGACCTTGTGGCCATGGTTAGCAAAGCTTAAAAGCACCCTTTATACTAAAATACAGACACTTATAGTTTTTTGCTTGTAGGCCATGCGAGTACTGGTAAAATGCCTCAGTAAGAATGCTAGTATGTAGTCTGAAGAAAAGCCAAATTACTCTTACACATCAATTTAACATTTGTGCCAATGTCAATTATTGCAATGTTATCATACAAAAATATTATATATTTTTCCATTCCACCTACCTTAACCATAACTGTTTTTGCTGTTCCCTGTTCCCCAATTAGCAGAACAGCTTTTCCTTGCCTCATGATAATGTCCATCAGAAAGTCTGTTCGGACACTGTCTACATTTGGAACTAGAATGGAAGTATATTCTGGTACCAAATCTTTAGGGTAAATATATTCAGGGACCTGTATACGAAAGACACACAAAAAGTTTGAGACTTTCTATCTGCCCACACAATCACTTTGCATCAGAACACAAAACCAAATGTAATTTATAAAATGTACATTAGCAAAACTTTCTTCCTGAAAGCCAAGCATCCATTTATAATCAATCAGTACCTTGCCAAGCTTTTCTAAAAGGGTGTTAGACTAACGGGATATTTTCACTCCAGTATTCTCTGTTACATAAAGAAAGCTTTTCCTTGCTGGGAGCTCTTAAATAGTAGGGCAACAGACAAAGCTAAGATCACCTCTGTTTCACTTCCAAAGCTATTTCAAATGTATGTTCTTATTATCTGCCAAAGATATTTATAAAGAAAGAAAAATATCTTTCAAAAAAGAAACTCTTGATCACTTGGTAGGGTTAATCTCCCTAACCAAATTATGCAGGGTTTTAAATAAGAAAATAATATGCCTCTTACCAAATACATCTTTCTTTTATACTCATTAAGAAAGCTTAGCATGACACAGCATACGAACCTTCTTTGACCAGTGCTCCCACTGGCCACAGGCATTGATACCAAATTCAAACATGGTTTCTTCTCCATTCACAGCTGGAAGTTCTTTCACTGCGGAATGCTTCCGTAGGAACAGCTCCATTTTCAGCCTGTCATCTGGTTCCAAAAGAGCTCCGGCTGACCACATTACAGCAAAAATGAACAAGCGAGCAATATGTTCCTCACTGAGCTGCTTCTCATACCGGTCAGACAATAAACCCTGCAAAGCAGACACAATATGTAACGACTGCCCTCCTAGAACAATGTCCCAGCATAAATAAGAGAATGAGAGAGGGAAAAACTGAAAGTCATATCTACCTGTAGGAGGTCAATAGCTTGTTTGATGTACATACATTCTAAAATTGGCATTTTTGGTGTCACAGCAGAGAAAACAAAATCTATCACATCCTGTAAAGGAAAAACATAATTTAAAGAATCTATTTACGAGTTTCAATGGTACAATTTATTCTTAGATGAGACCAATTTCTTAATTCCAAATACATTCTAAACTTTATTCCAAACAACATTTTCCCCATTTCTGGGATGATATATGCTCAGACTTAGACCCTGAAATCTTGCTAACAGTAACATATTAGAAAAAAAATTTTGATGTATCACAGTCAGCAGAATTATTCATACGAGCCCCATACAGCAATCTCCTGAAGAACAATTTGAAGACTGCTTTTCAGTTACATCAGGGACCTGCCATTTCTGCTCTCCACTGTAGATTTTAGTCTACCGTTGCTATTTTTGTAGTGGGAAGATAAAAACACTAGAATTGTTATAATGATACATATATAATGCACAACCTCACCACTATAAATTTCTATCCCTCTGATCTGTTCTGACTGCACCATAATGTATCTCTCCCTCTCGAAACCAATACTCTCAGTTTTCTATAGAACTCCGGCAGGATCCAAAGGGAATTTTGTAATCGATTTTAATGGAACCTGGACTCTTCTCAGGTTACTCCACAGTGATGGCTACCATGCCTGCCTTTGCCAAGTGTTCTGCAACATCTTTAAGAAAGTTTCAAATAATGTAAAGTCCTCTCTGAGATTTGCACTGCAGAATTATTTTAAAATATCAATTCCATCCATAGAAGAGTGATGTAAATTATAACCTACTTTTGCCTTCATTTAACAATTTTTAATACAATCCCCCCCCGTGGGTTCCATTTGTAATCTTTGGAAATGAACACTGCCTACTCATTCTGGGAAGAAAAGTACAACAGGGACACTGTGGGAGATAGTAATTTCGGAGGATTTCCATTTATGACTCCCATGTCCTCTCAGTGAAAAGCTAAGACAATGAAGACGTTCAATCACCCAAAGATGTAAACCATCACCTAGCTATTTTTGAAAAATCAGTGAGCTGCGTGCCCACTTGCTCACCAGCTTTGTTCCAATTTTCAGTTTACTTTTTCTGCCACTAAAGTTCTGTAAGTACTCTATGCTGAGTATTTATTGGCATAGAGACTGAATCAAGACTCCTACCCATCCTCCTGAGTTCCATCTCACTAGAATAGTCGGTAAGACACACAACAAATATATATATTATGAGAAAAACCTCACTTAAGCATCTTAATCTAGAATAGGGCTTATGTCTAAGTGGTCTGAGAAAGAAGACAGTCTGAATGTGGGCATACACAGGAGGAAGAATGCTTAGAAAACATCCATTTTTATGTTATTCCTTGTTGACTAGCAAAAGTGCTTCCACCTCTGTGTGTTGCTTTTTGTGGCTTAGCCTCTAAAATGCATGTTTTGTCCCTGAGCAGTACCTAGGGTGCTCAGGAGAGTAACTGGGGGTTTGTGGGTTCCACGAGGAATGGGTAGAACTAAGGCACTGAAAGCAGTGTGGAAGATTCAAATTGAAAAATCTTTAAAATCTGGACCTTAATCTCTCTGACATTCAGTTTCTTCATCTGTAAAATAGACTAGATGTCTCACAGGGCACTGCGAATTGTTCAATAATTGACACTCAGAATAAAGATATTTAATGAGTCAAAGTAGTCTGTATTTCCAAGAGTGCAATTTTCACCAGAATGAGTTTTATGCTACTTATGATTCCAGTGAGGTTTCTGTAATTCTTGATCTTTGAGATTATGAAAAAAAAACAATCAGGCCCATATACGCTAATACCTTATGACTACTAATTTTAAAGCAATACATGGCAGAAAGAAGGATGCAAGATCAAGATAGTAATTAGCATGAATTAGCTACTTATTATGGTATTTTTTTTGGACAGGGGGTCTGGAGAAATGAGTTGGGCCATGACAAATACACACAAATTGCAAAGAATTTGGATCAGAAATTTGCTATCCCTAAAAGGAGACTGCAAAATGAAGTCAGGTGGTAAAAACTCATACGAGAAAAGACCCTTTCACAGAGAGTACAGTCACTGTGGAACTCAAGGGACTGTAGGATGTTCTTTAGGACAAGAATTTGGCAACATACTCAAAGGGGTTACACAAATGCAAGAACAATTAAATAATGCAATGTTATTAGTATTTGTACTACTAATTTGAACACCAGCATTTAAATATTAAAGCCAAGAAACTCTTCGGATTATATATTTAACACCATGTTCCAGCGGCAATAGCAGCCTTCACCTAAATAAGATTAGGGTGAGATTTAATGTGGAGGGAGGAATAAGTCACATATGACTACACTGATGGTTTTAAGGCTTCTCTGAAGTTTCCAGAATAGGTCAATAAGGGATCCAGGGCACCAGGTGTTATTTAGGGGCGGGGGGGAAGTGAGTGTGATTTTAAAATTACTAGATTTTTTTTCATTTAAACAATACCTAGACATGCTGAAACTTACATTACTTGCATAGCATCCATCACTAGTTTGAGTTTCACACTTTGCAGACAAACTAAATACTCAGGTAATTATTTCAATTATTTCAGTTCTTTGAAACTGTCTCTGATAATTACTTCCATCAGCTAAGCAGTTCTGTGGCTTATAGGTAGCAGCATCATTCACAGACAAGAAATTGGCAGTAGAGCTTCTAAATTTAAGAGTAAAGACTTTAGATGTGGATGGGAATTTACTTAAAATTACTTCTAAGCATGAAAAGTTGCTGAGAAGAAAGAACTGGGAAAGGGAGGGTGAAAGTCCAACCCCTCAACCACCATTTTAAAAAAATCCTGTGGAAATAGAAAGAACTTAAAGATAAGCTCAATTCAAAGTAATGTTGTTTTTTGGAGGGTGGTTTGGGGTTTTTTTCCATTTGTTCTTTTAAATTTTTACTTGTCTTTTGGGCTACCTCCTGTCTTTTATATAAAAACTAATGACCTACAGTGGATTTTAGAATATACATGAAAAGAATAAATACATTCTTTCCACTGATTCATGGCTATTATTCTCTGGTGCTTCCTCCTACATTATTGCTGCTTGCTGTACCTTTATTAATAATGATTTTATCCAATATGCAGACTTTCAGTGACAAACACTATTTCTGTTAGCATAAATAATAACTGTTTCTTGTAAGCAAGTTGGAATTACTATAGCAGTTGTCTTAAATCTATTTTGGTTGAATTTAGATTAACTTCAAAAGGTCTCTATAGGTATACTTAAAGACTGATTGGCATAGTTACTATATTTCCATCTATAGCCTAACCTTCATTTTCTTCTAAAAATAATATATTTCTAAGCTGCTTATATCCATGTTTTTCTTAATACTAGCATTAAATTCACTGAGGTCTGTATTTGGGGCTTGACTACCACTGCTGATCCATCTTATTTCACAAATTTTCTTTTAGAATTTATTTATCCATTTTTTACAGGGGGGGAAATAACTACTGTAAAAAGAGCCACCTGAACACAAAAGTAGTGTTACCCTCATCTGTAAAATCATTGTTATCACTTCTATTATTTCAGAAGAAAAGACAGCTCATTAAAAATGAAAGAAAACTGACAGCGTGACAGCTTTCATTTACATTTCGGTAGTTCCAAATGCAGCCTTCAGCACAGAACTAACTTCATATTTCACTACATTTTCATCTCAGTCTAATAAAATACATATTTTTCTGGACTTTATTGCTATTGCTTCAGGCTTGGGTATTTTAAGTGTTGTCATTAGGCTTTCAGAGCAAGTTGTAGCATAAAATATAAATAGAATTGTGGCAAAGAAGCAGTAAATTGACCCACATATACATTACTTTGGAAGCCTATTTTAAAATTCATTATCAGAATTGTTTCTCTTGCTGCTGCAGTAAATACTATGTCATATCATTATGTTTTAGAGGTAGAACAAAATGAATAGCTTGTTAAACATTGGTTTTAAAGTAAATGGGCACTGAAATGAAACATATCTGTAAGAAGACATTTGTTAACATTCAAAGCATTCCAAAACCATATTAATCATTGCTTTTATCATGATTTATAAATAAAATCTCTGAAATGACACTCAAAGTTCATTAAAATCTGCATGTGTAAAATCCAGGAATGATGAAAAATATTACAGGAGAAACCCCTGTGAAATCCAACACCAATTACACAAAAAAACTGGCAGGAGAGAGCCAATGGGAAAGCAAGGTCTACAAGGAGGTTGCATTTGTTCCACAGATGCTGAGGAAATCAGAAGATAACACCACTGAAAGATTGGAAAGGAATAACTATTTCTTTTAAAAATTCCAGAGGAAAAATAAGAATTTCAGTGTCACTGACAACAGAGTATACTACTGAGATTATGCTTTTAGATCCACTATTGAGGACAACCATCCATAATATTAATGAAAGCTTTTTAATGATTCAGTATGCTAAGACCAAATGGAGGGAAAAAAGATTCAGAATTCTCCCTTTGGATCTACTGATTGAACACAATTTAGTTAAGGAATGTATCAAAGAGATACCATCTCAAAAGTCTCCTTCCGACAATAATCATGGATTATAAAACAGAAGACTCCACTCCAGTCATGTGTGCTGAGCTTCAGAACACCAGAGAGCACAGAACTGCTCTTAATTAATTTGAACTGTAGAATGCCTTTCAAAAATAAATAATGGGCCAAATGCATTCTTGTTGCAGCTGAAATCAAGAAAGATTCCACCAGAGTGAATATAGCTTAATTTCTTTCCAAATTGACTTCTTCACATTTGAAGAAAACAAGGAAGCTTATCCACTCCCTTTATGTATCCGAACAAGAATGAATATTTCAGTTACAATTATAGCCAAAGAAAATATCTGCTTTGCCAACATACATTCTAAAATAATCAGATTTAACAGTTCATTGTCACCTAACCTATGCAGACAAAATAAAGCATCCAAATTGTTCATCTGTTGTAGTTTCACTTGTTCATTAATATTAGAGAAAATTTTCTCCCATTTTCATTTAAATCCTTCATCCTTATTTTACTACATAAACAAAGATAAATAAATAATTGAAAAAGCACTGAGGAATAAACAATGCTTCATTGAATAAAGAATAAGAAATACAATAATTTTTTTTCTCAAGTTGTTGACTTAAGTACCTGAAACACAGCATTAAAGCAATTCCATAGGACATCAGAGTAGGTAACAGGTAGTGTTTGCAGCCAAGCTCTTAAAATAGGCTTCCAATCTAACACTGAAGAACTCATGAAGACCATCCCATTACGAGAAACTGTTGCAGGGGAAGCATTGTCAATGTTGTGAGGTTCAAAAATAATTTTGCAGCTGGGGGACATCGGAATGCGATCTCCATTGGCCAAAGTAAGGGTCTTATTATCATCCAGAACAGAGTTCAGATTTTCAATCCATATTGCATCAACAGGTCCATCCAAAACTATCCAGATATGCTCACCCTAAAAAAAAGGTGAAACACACCCATGCAACTTCATGTACATTGACCAAAAAATACATATTTACTTAATCTCAGGGAACATACTCTTGGATATAAATATTGAGTCATAATTAGGTGCTAATTAGCTCAGCATGAACTACAGTTTTTATCATTAGCTCAATTATTTTAATCCTTCTTTTGTTATCCTGTGTCACACCAAAAAGGATATTAAGGAATACTGACAAAAATTAATTTGGGCTGTTCTAAGCACAAAGCTGTCCCTTTCTTCTGCAAAAGTACATCAGCCAGTCCAGCATCCATCAAGGCAGATGAAAACATTTCCCATTAAATACGGTCACAGACATAGGCACGCAGTCAGTCCTCATGGGATGTTAGCTAAGTATTTCATGTAAGGCTTCTCATTTTCCAAGTGAGAACTGAATGAAACTTCTGAAGATTTAAGTGTAATTATGATTCCATGAAACATGATCTGCAGGTTCAGTAAGAGAATTTGGAAATGCTTATACTGATTTCTTAGCAAAGCCTCTTACATTCTGATACAATTAGTGAAATACAGCCGCAATGACATAAAACCAGACAGGAGAAAATTACCTTTCCTGTCCTCACACCAAAACATGAATAGCCCTTGCTTTTGCATTTGAATGGTAGGACTACCTGCTAACCAAAGGAAGCAAAACCCTCAAAATCTTTTCCAGTTTAATTCTGGAACCACAAGTGCTTGGGAAACCTAGTGTTTTGTGGCATATACGTGTAATTGTGACTCCAGCGTAAATTGAGCTATTCAGACACAAAGCAAAACTAACTCTGTATTTTCCCATTTGATTTTATAATCTAAGATATTTCACATAAATGGCAGGTAATGAGATCTTACAGAAACAGTATTAAATGTCCTTATTAACTATCATGATACAATATCCATTACCTTCTTTGCTTTTAAAGTTTTTCTCCATAACGTAGAGAAAATACCATCTGTCCAGTCATTTGTAGCAACATCAAGGGTACCAAACATCTGGGAAGCTGTGATTGCCTTTGGGTTCATTCTCATCTCTTTATGAGGAGCACCACAATCTGTCATTGCTTTCATCAAAATATTAATACATTTTGTCTTTCCTGCACCAGTTGGGCCTAGAGTCATCATACCTTAAAAAAGTACAAACATGGTTTAAAATGAAATGTCAAAAAGTCATGCTGCCATTTAATGGTTCTTTGCATCAATGATCTTTGGTTTATTTTTATCAGAAGCCAATACAAAAAAAATGTTTCTCACTCCACTTACTGAAATGGAATTTAAAAATGTTATTAAAAGGCCTCTATAAATGTCTGCTCTATTATGATAGGCAAGCCTATGTGGGTCTGTGTCCTCCCTCAGGCAGTTCTGTTCCTTTTTCTAATTGGAAACCACAACTGCCTTTTGATGTTTGCATGCAGTGACATTGACATGACTGGTAGTAAACAAAACCAGTAATTTCTAAACTTATTTAATGAGAATGAGTAGCTCCCAATGATATACAAAATTCAGTGTATCTTTCTGAAGCAAAAATAACAAAAATATGTACCTGCATCAATCCATGCTGATATAGAAGTTTTTCTTACATGGAAAACAGTTAACAGCAACTACATTTTTAATTTCATCAGTGTATACATGTATCACCTTAGGAAAAGAAGCCATGCTTCAACAATGAATTGAGCCTACAGTTGATCCTTTTTAGTTATATTTTCTAAATCAACTATTCAAAAGGCCCAGAGTATGTCCAAAAGCAGATGCGACATTCAAACTGAGACTTCCGAAATCATCTAACGGCACTAGATAACTCCTATGAATCCTAGAGGAACCTTGACAACATAATCCTTAGTTGGCTTTGAAAACCTTTTCAACAAAAGTATGGAATAAACAATCACAAACCCAAGTTACAAACCTAATTGAGTACAATGCAGACTCCCTCTAAAACTAAAGGGAGCTGAATGTTCCCAAAAACAGTTTAGGTACCCGGACAATCGCTTACTCATGCCATATATTACATATGGGGAGATCTAATCCAAGCCTCTCAATGTTAATGGAAACTCCTTTCAGCTGGTTTCATCAGCATTTGGAACAAAACTGTTATGCAAAAGAGATTTCAGGATCCATGCACTGAATCTCCATGCATATGTGCACACGTGTGTGTGTGTGTGCATGAGCACTCCATTTGCATATATTGACTCTATTGCAACCAAGAGAAGTCATGCATTTTACAGATTTTTCCTCATTACTTGAAATCCCATCATGACCTCTTCATAAATCCAAGCGTCCATGAGTAGGACAAATGGAAGTCAGGAAAACAGAAATCTTCTTGCCTCCATGCAACAACTTACATCATAGAAAGGCCCTGGCCATCCAAGTGTTAGGTCAATTGTAGCTGCATGACCCCTGAAAATAGCAGGGACATGTGGAGAGAAGAGGCACCTAAGCAGAATGCCACAGTGGATCCTGGAGATTTTTGGGGAACAGCAGTCTGTGGTGTCTCACAGACCAAAGAGCTTCTTCTAACAAGAGGCACATTTAATAATGACTGAAATCATTAAAATTTCATGGTTCCTATACAGATATAGGTCTCATGATTTGACATGCAACATTGGCAGCCAGTCACAAGCGGTGTTCCCCGGGGCTCAGTGATGGGGCCGGTCTTGTTTAATATCTTTATCAATGATCTAGATGAGGGGATCGAGGGCACCCTCAGTAAGTTTGCAGATGATACCAAGCTGAGTGGGAGTGTCGATCTGTTTGGGTGTAGGAAGGCTCTGCAGAGGGACCTGGACAGGCTGGATCAATGGGCCAGAGCCAACGGTATGAGATTCAACAAGGCCAAGTGCTGGGTCCTGCACTTGGGTCACAACAACCCCATGCAACGCTACAGGCTTGGGGAAGAGTGGCTGGAGAGCTGCCTGGAGGAAAAGGACCTGGGGGTGTTGATTGACAGCTGGCTTAACATGAGCCAGCAGTGTGCTCAGGTGGGCAAGAAGGCCAACAGCATCCTGGCTTGTATCAGGAATAGTGTGGCCAGCAGGAACAGGGAGGTGATCGTGCCCCTGTACTCGGCACTGGTGAGGCTGCATCTCAAGTACTGTGTGTAGTTTTGGGCCCCTCAGTACAAGAAGGACATTGAGTTGCTGGAGCGTGTCCAGAGAAGGGCAACAAAGTTGGTGAAGGGTCTGGAGAGCAGGTCTTAAGAGGAGCGGCTGAGGGAATTGCGGTTGTTTAGCCTGGAGAAGAGGAGGCTGAGGGGAGACCTTATTGCTCTCTACAACTACCTGAAAGGAGGTTGTAACGAGGCGGGGGTCGGTCTCTTCTCACTAGTAACAAGCGATAGGACAAGAGGAAATGGCCTCAAGCTGTGCCAGGGGAAGTTCAGGTTGGATATTAGGAAAAACTTCTTCACAGAAAAGAGCGGTCAGGCATTGGAACAGGCTGCCCAGGGACGTGGTTGAGTCTCCATCCCTGGAGGTATTTAAAAGAAGGGTAGACGTGGTGCTTGAGGATATGGTTTAGTGGTGGACTTGGCAGTGATAGGTTAGCGGTTGGACTCGATGATCTTAAGGGTCTTTTCCAACCTTAACAATTCTATGATTCTATGATTGAACCCAGTGATCTGGATGTTGATTATTAGCTCAGCACAGCATTAACCAGTTCTTTGATTATTGGTTAGACCAGAGCCAGACCTTTAAGGCATTTAGCTCTCAGACTGTGCTATGCAAATGATTATTGCCTTTTATTTGTTCCATTTGTTTAAGCTTACTATTCTTTTATTATTACATGAAAAGGGAGAATAAAAAGGATGACATCTTCATAAATCTTTGCTACTTTAGTTACATTCCTTCTATATTTTCTCCTTCATATAAGAAAAAATCCTTAATTGTTGGAGGGGTGGGGGACATTTCAAGGTAGGGGTACTTTTTTTTCCCACTCAGCTATGAACTGTAAACCTGGTTTTACACTGTCTTTGGTGCCCTTCCAAGGACAGGATAAACTACTCATTAGCCTTTTGTGCACTGTAAAAATGTGCATAAGATAGCTCTGGAGGCTATCTTGTCCAACCCCCCGGTCCAGCAGAAGGTAGGCTTATTTCTCCTTGGTTGAAATGGCCAGAATTGAACACAAAGAACAACACTTGGAATTATACTGCATGCTTGGTAGAATCTATCAAAGTAAAGGTTTGAGAGATTATTTTTTATAATCTTCTCAGCATCATAATCTCACAGTAACATTAAACACGAGCTTCATGAGTGAACTGTGTCTGAAGGCAACGACTGTTTTCAGAACACTGAAAAAATCAGCTGTTTCTGAATTTTAAAGTATACTCTACATTTTAACTTGTTCCACAGCAATTTCAGTCACCGAAGACCACACTCATATTTCCCATAAAAACGTAATACAGAGGTAAACAGAGGTAAAATCTCACTATGTGTGCATTGCTCACCAAAAAGAAGTCATAACAGTTTCCTAGCAAAATATCCACATAGGCTTTAAAAATGACATCTGTTCAATTTTAAAACACATTTTTCGTGAAAATAATCTGCATTCTGTTGCAGATAGTATAAAAAACTATTGCTTTTATGCAGTCTCAAAACCTTATCTAGCATGCTAACCATGTCGGACTTGTTGAGTTTCATACAGCTGAATGAGTTTAAGTATCCATGGTGGATGATGAATAAGCCCTGCTTTCTCTGCCTGTTTCTGAATGGCTGACTGTAGTTCAGGATACCCAGCTTTATCCAGAGTAATTCCAGGGAATAGGTCATTAATGAGACTCATAAATAAAGGTTCATCTTCATCCACCTGTCAAGGATAAAGTAGGGGGAAAAACATTATTTGTTCATTGAAATTGTTATTACAGCTATAAACAACCTTCAAGAATATGCCATTTAAAAGTTGGCAGTAGAAAACCTTATATTTTCCAAAGAAAGTATTATAATTATGAATCAGTTTTATTATGTGAGTTTTATACAATGCAATCACAAGTAGTAATTTCTAAATTAAATACATAAAAACTTATAAAAATGTTAACATCTTAATACAGTTTTCTTCGAGAGAGACATATACACACACACACACACATTCCTTCATGTGTTACATAAACCAGCAAGATTCAGATCATATTTTGCCTTGGAGTTTTGGGGTTTTTCCCCTCTGTAAATCACTGGAGCATGCTTATAGGTTTGAACACATGTACCAATAGGCTGAATAGATTAATATCAGAAACAGAGTATTGGTTCCATCACAGAACTGGCTCCCAAGGTAAATACACAGAGTCTAGACATGCTATAGCCTTTCAATTACATCAATAAAAAGAAAGATGAATACTTTAAATAGTAATATTGAAAGAGATTAGACTATGCAAGTAGGCGCTAGCTGCTTCCAATTACCTCACTCATTGCAATTCTTATGACGTTCTGAAAAGGTAAGAGAATCCCAAGAAATTTATAAATTGAAATTCTGCATTAAGAAGGATCTTTAATGACATTATTAAAAGTTAATACAATGTATTCTTCCTTTCTCTCCTTAGGGTGGAAAGAAGAAAAAACAAGAGCCAATCGGAGGACCAGGTTAGGTCCCCTAGGTTTTAACAGTATTTCTAATGATTTTTTCAGCTAAGGCTCCTGATGTGTCTTCCTCTCTTCAAAAGACAAATAGTGCTCACACTGTAACTGTATTGTGGTTCTCCACTCACTGATAGACCATATTAAAAACCTCAAAATAACATATCCAACTGCTGAAAAAAAGAGATCTTTTCAAAGTGCTTAATAAATACATTTAAAAATACAAGTGCTTTTCTTGGGAAAGTCACCAGTGTTACAGTACCAGTTTGGAGAGGTTCATGTCCCGCAGAACTCTCATCACTACAGTTTTCTCCAGCTCTTTCGGATTAGATCTTTTCACTGCTCCAAGTGTTCTTAAAACAGACAGGATATTTCTAAGCCCGAAGTCATAGTGAACCTTGAAATAATGCATAAACACAATTGGTAACAAAGATTAAACACTTGAAAATCAAGAGAGGGCTGAATACTAAATTAATTAAAGAAATAAATATGTTATTGAACCTTTAAAGATTATTACTTTTTAAAGCTCTTCATCTTTTCAACTGGATTTTCAGTTCTGTTGCTATCATATCCTGAAGACACTTTCCAGTGTTGCATGTCCACACCTGCCAACTGTCCCTTTTGGTGGTAGACTACCGCTTTTACAAGTCACCTGTAACAGAGCTTCATCTCCTATCATTTTCCTAAATTAATAATTTGCCAGATGCACAAACAGCAAACCACACATCTTCAGACTATGCCGTTTTCTGCTTGTGCAAGGACTGTTGCTATCTTGGTACATGGATTCATGACTAAAAGGGCCAATATCTTGCTCATATAAAGAAACATACTTAAATTATTCAGTTATAATTTGTTATATGTAAGCCTAGCAAATCCTGTGCTTAATGACTTTCTGCTCTGTGGATGGTTTCATAACAACTTGGTTCCGAACAGAAGGATTTACTTCTGAGAGCCATGTGAATTCTAGAGGTCGATCTAACCAGCTTTGGACTTAGGCAGGTAGGGTCTGGAATATTTTCCCTTTCACTACAGGTGCAGCTGCATATTTGCAGAGCCATACAGTCATATTCAGTTAATTTTAGCACAGGTACCCAAACATACAATTCTTTCTTAGTTAACATAGATTTGAAAATATATGCAAATGTTCTATAATAGCTTTCCTTCTAGGATTTGTATCAACATTCAGAGATGAAACATATCAGGGTAAAGGTTTTAAATTATGAGGTCTCCATTACTGTCAGTTCCTTGGAAGACTAAGTGGTAAAGAGAGACATGGAAGGAGATGATAAAGATATTCTTACATTTGGAGAATATCTGCTCCCTCTGATTGATCAGAAATGTTTTTGAGACCAACTGCATAGACTCTTTTTTACACTATCTGTTGTGCATTGACCTTGGCCAGCTTCCAGACACCCAGACAGCCACTCTCTCATTCCCTCTACTCAACAGGACAGAGTAAGAAAAGAAGATTAAAAGAAAGGTCATGGGTCGATATAAACACAGGGAGATCATTTACCAATTACCATCACAGGCAAAACAGACTTAACCTGGGGGAAGTTAATTTAATGTATAGCCAACCAGAATATATTTGGATGGTGAGAAACAGAGACAAAATTAAAACAACTCCTTCCTCCCAGCCCTATTTCCCAGGCTGACAAATTGGAACAATACATTGAGTACAACCCAGAATTTTCAGCAAGAAATAATTTATTGATGATACCAAGCTGGTGAACTAGACCACAACTAGAGTTCAAAATCACCAAACGAAATTCAATAAATGATCTATGTATGATGCAATTAAATAAAGACAAGTACAAACTACTACACAGATAGAAATAACCAACCACACAAATAAAGAAGAGTAACAACTCTTCTTCATTCAGTTGAGAAACAGGTCAGGTGCAGAAAGCTTTGTAGAAAAACATCTGACATTGGACTGAAGCCACAAACTGCCCAATGACATATCTACAGCTATAATGGGCAATAAAAATAAAAGCGTCCTTTTTAGGACAGTTGAAAAGACATTTCCGTAGCAGTTGGTAGTTCTGTACTGTGCCCAAGAGTTGGATTCAACACTTGAAGATGAACCCTACTGAAGAGAATTTAGAAAAGAACTTAAAATTATCAGCTGACTAGAAAACATGCTATAACAGGAAGAAGTAAACAAAAATCTACTGCTGAAGTAGGAAAAGAAAATATGTAGGATAAGTTACAATAAAAGTCTTTGACATGCAAAAAATATCTGCAAAGAGGAAGACAGAAGGAATAGAAAGGAAAAGGAGTAATGTACTTAACTACAGCAAGGGAGATTCAAGTTAACTTCTAGAGAAAACTTTGTGACCATGAGGAAAATGAAACTTTGGAACAGATTTCCCAGGAAACTGCAGGCTATATGTCAATGGTAAATGTTAAGGACAGTCACAAACATTTATAGCAAACTATCTGGCTAAGAATTATTTTCCCTCCAGAAAGGTGAATGGATGACCCCTCAAGGCTCTGTCCAGCCTCATTTTCTATTACTCAATCAGGTGCCAAGTTGTTACCAGTTGAAAAAGTTAGATATGAATATTCATCCAGGTACTGCCAGGAAATCTCATTTGTATGGAAACATTAAGACAAACAGATTAACAACTTCCTGTGAAGTTTGGAAGGCAGATTACATATTGATGACGGAGTCCAGTATCATCTACTAAATGGTATGTCCTAGTGCAATATCCAGAGTCATGACAAGGGCTGATATATTTATTATCCTCCTTTCTAGATGACCACCATTGACATACCGGAATGACTCCAGCAAAGGATGACCAAGAGAGAGGAAAAGAGACAATGGTCAAAATTTGCAACAGGGGAAATTGCAATGGTTTGCATAAGCAAAAGATGCTTCACAATGAGACTGGTCAAACACAAAAAAGAAAAACTCAACAAGTGCCTTATCAGCCTGCTCTAAATTGACCCGTGTTGAGCTAGAAGTTGGACAAGATGACCTCTGAAGGCCCCTTCCAACGTAGGTGAACCTATTATTCTATAGGAGTGAAAACCTTGTTAAGCTTGAAGAAATACTGTCATACCTATCAGAAAATTTAAAATAAACTAAAATGACTTTTAAACACAGATTTTCTGGTGCATTACAACTGACCTACACAATGGGTGGTTCAAAGCAATCCCCGTTTATTTTCCTTAATCAGTCTGCCAGTTTTCAACTGCTTTGCCTTTCAGAAATGGCACAGAACAGCTGGAATTTACTGTCAAATGTGGATTATGAGCTATATCTTTACTTCATCTTTTCATGTGAGGCAAAAGAATGCATTTGGGCAAAATGGACTACAGTAGTATAGCTGATGTTCTTGTAAGAAGAATCAAAAATCTGCAAATAAAAATCTCAATACTAGAATCATAGTTTGCTGTTGTGGGGAAAAGAAAAAGGGTATCAGCGGTTTTATCCATATGAAAGCACCTTAAACAGATGATCCTCAAGGAGAGATTATGCTTCTATTTGCTTTCAAGCTTTGTTAGGTTTTTATTTTCAGTCTCTATGGTTTTCCCTAATCTGGGTGAGGCTCTGTAGGAGGAGTCAGTAGGGAACTTTGGCTAGAAGCCCTATAACAAAGGCAAATAATTCAGCTTTGGGGGCTCTGTCAGAATAATTGTTTCACAGGCTTGTGGACACCTTGGGCTTCTTACATCTTCTAAGGACTAGTCTTTTACTTTTGTATGTTTTTCTTTACTGAAGGAGATGATAGTCACCCAGGGTGCCTTTGGCTATTTGTGAGTCAGAGTTTCTCTTTCTACAGAGTCTGCATCTGTGTGTGGAAAATGTCTGGAGGACTTCATGCATTCCTTCTGGCAAATTCCTGTTAGAATTCGTGGGAGGTAAATTCAGCTGGTGAATACTTGTTTGGTGTTATTTTCTTCTTTTGATGTATATTGCTGAAAACAGACAATGTTGTGCCATTTCCTATTGCCTTGATTCTTTATGTGACCCTGTTCTTTCCAGTCCACTGTCTGGATACCCAGCAGTACTTACTTCAAATTTAAAATTTACCATTAAATAAAGAAGTTCCACTGGGAAAGACAGATTAATATGCCTCTAAGAAAGCCTGACTGTACTTTATAGTTCTAGTTTTCTGGCTAGACAGAAGTAATTTCCAGGAGGGCCAGATGGGAAGTTGCTCTTTAAAGTGAAAGAGTGGGAGCGCTTTGCCTTAGGATGCCTGGTGAGCCAGTTGAGAGCATTTGGGTTAGGATTAGAGGGCCAATCAACATTGTGGCAGAGGTCTGCTGCAAATTTCCTGATGAGGAAGAAGCTGATGAGACTTTCTTCTGGCAACTGGAATTAGCCTCTTCTTTGTAAGCCCTGGTCCTCACGGGGTGCTTGACACAACCAATATCTACTAGAAGGGCAACACACCAGGGCAGAGGCATTCCAGGAGATTTCAACGCTATCTCTAATAACATCCTCCCAGACAAAATCGTGACTAGCAGGGTGGTCAGACACTTCAACAGCTTGACCAGAGAGGATGTTCAGTCTCCATCCTTGGAGATATTCAAAGCTCACCTAGACAAGGTGCTGACAAGTTTTGGATATAGTTTTGTTTGGGAAGGGTGTTATTTTTAAGTACACTGTCCAAGAGTGAAACAGTGCCAACACAAAATAAGCAAAGCACTTTTGCAGAGGTGGATGGCCAAATTTCTGATGCTTGCTTAAATGTCTCTTCCACAGTGAAGGAAAGAAACATGTCCAGGACAAAAATGACCACACAAACTGAGGCAATGAGAAAATTTAATCCTACTGAGGCCAAGCCTGAGGGTAAAAAAGAGAGATCCATACTCAATAGTCTGGAGACAAGCTATGTTGCTAACTGCTGAAACTGTGCATATACAAACTTTCCTAAACAATGCCCACAAATTCCACTTAAGAGAGAGCTCTTGGAAAATGATCCTCTGACATGCAGATGAGAGGACTGAGAGAGCAGGTTGGACAGCAACAAATGGACTAACACTAGTGATGCTAGATCAATACATGGTGATTCAGACTGCCTAAATACTAATTCTAAGGCTAATGGCGGCACCCTGGGCAACGTTACAGGGAAGCCAGTAGCAAATATGACCCTTCAGAAGCCAGCCTACAACATAAAGCTGGTGGAAGAAACCTGACAGAAACGAAAATTGGAATACAGTTTGGTTATATATAGAGAGAATGAAATTACAGAGGTACAGAGAAAAGAAGAGAAAATCCAAATCTGTACTTTTAAAAGTCTGAAATAATAAGGGCAATATTATCTTATTCTGGTGTAGTCCAAGCTTTCTACATGGAAGTCAGCATAGTCACTAATAAATATGTGGTATAGGACTGAAATAATATAACGGACAATGTAGACAATATGCCCAGGTTCATTAGGATCCAACCAAAGCTTCTTATTTGAGCTGCAACCTCCCTACCATTCATACGATCTCTCTTTCAGACCCTCTAGTGAACAGCCAGCACAGGGCATTCAAAAGGCAACAACTAGTTCTGTTCTTAAAAGCAGCTTTATCCTTTGTTCCTACTTTAATACCCCATACCAAACAGAATACCACTCTTCTGGTAGAGCTCAACAAAACAGTGTCTTCTAGGCACTCTTCAGTTATTTACAATTTGTACACTGTCTCTCCAATAGGCCTAGTCTTTGTAAGTGAGGAGACTGAAAAATATGTTCTCTACAAAGTTCAGCAGAGCATTCTACACCGTTCCTCATAACTTCTCCAATAACTGCACTGTGTTTAAAAATCACAAATCAAACTTCCTTTACTACACAAATTAGTTTGAAAAATAAAAATGTGCTGATTTCACACTGTTTCTAGAACTTGAAACGGAAAACCCTAAAAAATGAATAGGTTCATTAGTGTCAAAATAATTATATATTCTATGAAAGTATACTCTCTACATTCCCTTCCAGTGACAGCTTACAGTTGGACAAATATTTATTTTACCTGTTTAGATAACTGCTCTTCACAGAGTTTGTAGAGTGTATAGAATTTTTGACTGAGGACTTGGTTGTCTCGGAAACCAGCACTTGCCAGCTTGACTCGCATAATAATGCTACGGTCAGGCACCATCATAGCAACTGTGCGAAACTGAATCTTCAGATTTTCTGGAAGTTCCTGTCGTCCTGCATAGCCAGGGTTCTGACAAATGCAAAACATAAAATAAAATATTATATAATGAAAGTAGGATAGGAAGGTTTATCTTTTCTGATAATTACTTGGCAAACACAGGAGCACACGTTATATCACAAAGGGTAACTCAAGCATGTCACGGTTACACATCACTACACAATTGCCTCAACACTGCCTTTCATGAAGTATGCAGTATCACAGGTGTTATTTGGAGATGTCGAAGACACACAGAGACAGACAACAACTTACAGATCTTGTTGGACTTGTTTTAAATGGTTAATTCCTCAGGGTCTTGATAGTAGTCCAGTGCTGGAGGTTACTGTCCCTTGTGAGCATTCCCAGACCATTTCAGTGCAAAGTCAGTCAAGCAGTGTAAGCCATTACTGAACATAATTTAAATTAACAGATCTGACCTTTCAACCACAGATATCCAAGTCATTCATGTGACTACTGCATGGCTTAGCTGTGAGAACAGTAGTCGCTGGCCCTGCAGTGATAACTTCTTAAACTCTTCCAGCTGTTTCCACATTGCCTTCCCACTGGCCTTTGTATGCCACTAATTTGTCCTCTTTTTCAAATTAAAGTGATAACATCAACACCTTTTCAAAGGTGGGAAACCTTGAAATAAAGACAAATGTTTCCATTCTGAGATGTGGGTATGTAAGCCTACAGCTAGGGAGGGAGGTATACAAAGATGTTTTTAAGGTATTGTGCTTTCCTGCATCTTTGCTTCCTGCACTGCTAGTAGCAGTCCACAGGCACCAAAGGTAAATCTTGAGGAGGCCAGTGAACAGGAGCAAGGGTGGTTTCCTTCATGTTGTCATACAGAAGGATTGTGGTCAAAAGCTCTTCACAGGTGGTGAAATACTGTGGTAAATTACTCCTGTTTTATTTTGACTGACTTTGACTAAAAGTATGAGGTGGTTGGATTTAGTCTCAATCTGTCAAATTTTTAACTAAAAATCCCTTAAAATATGTAGTTAATGATAATTGCATACCTCAAGTCCTAAATTCCAGTTAAAAATATGGGGAAGAGAAAATATCATCATTATTATTTCACCAAATTGTTCAAATTGTATTCACTATTTTCTAACAGACCATTCCAATATTTTCAACAGGGAAATTTCAATGGGAAATTATATAGGAAAGATTTTTCACAATGATGTCATTTACACATATGCACACACATACCATAGTCAGAAATATACCAAATTCTCTGTCCATGTTAACAACATCACCATCAGTGAAAATGAACTGAGGTTTCTTGTTTTTCTTACACTGAAGTACAATATATATCTGCTGAGCAGCTACTGATAAAACTGGAAGTTCAATGCGGTTAAATTCATCAAAGCAACCCCATGCACCTGACTGGGCTAAACCTAAAAAGGCAAAAAGAAAAATATTTTGTTAAAATATCAGATCAAACAAGAATAATTTATATATAAAACATAGCATGTCCCATATAACTTAATGTAACTTGAGAAGAACAGAGAGTAAAATGAAAAGTAAGAACTCAAAATAAATTGGGCTGTGTATTAATGACACCCAGAAAAAGAATTACCCCTTGGAAGAAAGACACACAAACTTCTTTACAAAGAATCCTACACTTTTACAGCAACCATAAGGCAGAAAGTGTTCAATAATATTGTATATAGCACCTAGAAGCACAAATATGCATATAGCATGGAAACCTATTATGCAAGGGTGAAATTGTCAAAGATGAGCTTGAGAGACACCTACCTAAACGAAAAGCACATAATCAAATTCAGAAATCACTACATTTGTGACAGAAGCATTGTAGCATTTTATAACAATTCATAGCTCAAAAATTGTTAGAGAATAGCATCCTGCTGTTCAGGAGAGAGGAATCTGATGTCACATTTACAACTGTTATTTGGAACAGGCCATGGAGTTCTAGACAGACATGAGTATCCATAAACATCATGAAATGAATGTCTTTTGGGAGAGTCAAGTACTCCCTCTTCTGTATCGTGTTAGCAGGATTGAAATAGGAGAGTCTACAGTGGCAGATTTCCAGAGCAGTAACGGGAAAGCTATGTAATCCCCTACTATTCCACATCCATTTCACAAGTGACAAAGGCTAGTAAGTCTACGTAGGAACTTCATGGGTGCCATCTCCTCCCTCCCCTCCCAAAGCCCACACCAGAAGTATTTCCTATTGCCTGGGTCCAGAAAGGACCTGGATCTGTACTTTAACTGGTGCTACAAACAAATATTCAGAGGTGCTTAATCCATTCCACTGGGCTGGTGAAGCTCTGTTTGGCTTAAGCCATTTGAAGGCAGTGCTAAATGCAGAAATAAAGCACACGTCCAAGAAAAGGCATTTGTGTGTTTGCAATGTTGAATGACCATGCCAAGAGCTCCCCCAAATCCCCATACTTTATATGGCAATGCCTATAGCACCGGTAAAATAAATCAAGGGGTGGTTTATGTGTAATGCTAATTCCTTAAGATACTTAAGCTAATGGAAGAGAAAGTACTCAAAAATTAATAATAATACTATTAATACATTTTCTCTCTACTTTGTTTTGTTTTCTCTTTCATATTTTCTCTTCTCTTGTCTTTGCTCTGGCCTGTTCTGCTCATATTATCCCTCTTCCCTTCCCTCTGCTGTTCCTTGACTGATCTCTTGCTCTTCAAGATGTTCCTCTAGGAACACTCATCTTACTGCAGATCCCCTTGAGGCCCCTTTTATGTTTCTTCTCTGCCCATCTCCTACTCTGTCTCATCTTCTGCTGTGATCAGCTATCATAGCCAAATCAATACTTAGCAGTTTTTTCAGATAGTAAAAAAAGAAGGAAACTAAAATAATTCTTACATTCATTTTTTACCTTTTTTCATGCCCATCAACCACTTCTAATATTGTTGCATTTACTGGTCTTTTTTACCCGTGTAACTTTGGAAGAACTCTTCAACAAAATTAGTGGAGTCACATCAGAGAGAAATCAGTGGTAGTAGAGCCAAAATTGGCTCTTTAAGATTTGATTCAGCTGGGGCAATACTGCAGATCTCCCATGAAATTCAGTTCAATTCCATATGTACAGTAATCTTTTTCCTAAACTGCTTCTAACTAATTTCTGTGATATTACAAGGAAAAACATGCTCCAAAAGGAAATAATTTGAAGAGAATAAGAAGTCACATGGACTTAATTACAAAATGTAAAAGCAAATGGAATATATACAAATACCACAATGAATCAAATTATTGAATTTAATAAGAAACACAAATAATGAAGCAAAGGTTAAAGTAATTAATTCTAAAAGCAAAGACTAAAGTAATTCTATTGACAGGTACCAAATCTGAAAACATGAAAGACTCAATCCTACCATCTTTAAAAACAAATGAGGAATGTCCCTTGATTTCACTGGTCTGGCAGCAAGTCCTTTAAATAATGTTCTCCCTCTAGTATGAGGAATATCAGGTCCCTGGATGCACCAATAGGCCTTAATTCCCTGACCAACCTTACCTAGGGCTTCTGTCCACGCTCTCTGTCCTTCAGTCCAGAAATTCCGTTTCAGCTCAGGGAGGTCTGAGCCTTCAGTCTTCGCCTGAGCTATGTTGTATGTAGGGCTGAGCACAGCCCTATCTGCTGTTGCCCTGACTTGCTGACTGAACTTCCTGGAGGACCTCAGAACTATCCACAGTGTCACCTCCAGCTCTGCCTCCTCAGCAGTTCCTGACACAACTTCCTAGATGGACCCTGGACCCAGCTTATTATTTCACCTTGTCTGACAGTCACTAGACAGCTGGTGGAACAAACTGTCACCAACCTGCCCTGCTCAGGCACTGTGGGACTGTACCCTGGACAGTGAAGCCCCTGCCCCTGCCTGAGTGGTGGTCACCCTTGGGCTCCTGGCTTGTCACCCCACATGGAGCTGCCCCGCTCTTGCTGCTCCCTGATGAAAAAGTCTTGCAGAGATTTTTCAAATACATTCGGCCCCTTTTGTTACATGTGTTACATGACCACCAGGATCCATTCTGGAAAAAAAATATTTTTTGCTATTTTTTTTATTAAACATCAATATCTACTCTTTGGGATACAAGAACAAAAAGCCCTAAAGCCGGACATTCATTGAGAGACTTTGTTCCATTTAATATTGCCTCTTACACTTACTATCCCTATAGTAAAGATTTTTGGTATTAATTTCTCTACAGAATGGTGAGATGAGGTTCTAGCCAAACAATTTCTCCTTGGGAAAGGGAAAATAAAATCACTTATTCTGTAATGCCACCTGCTGCATGGAGTTAGGAAACCTGACTCTCAGACAAGGCCAATATCCCACAGCTTTGAATAAATTCAGTTCTTGCAAAATTATTTCATTCTTGTGGAGCTTAAAAAGAAAAAAGAAGAAAAACACACATGCATGCATACACCTACAAGCAAAGGCACAGCCAGCAAACTGTCAGCTGTGTAACAGCTTAGAGACAAGGTGATTTTGTTGTGCCCCGTCATGCTGTGCACTAACTGTTGTCCCCACGCAGAACATAGTATGGTAATCAAATAGAGAAATTGAGTAAAGGTAGAAAATAAAGGACAAGACTAAAGTGATCCTTAACAATGAGTAAGAAATATGACACATCCCCAAATCGGTACAGACATCCTACAAACCTGGTATTCATATGATATAAGAATCAGACAGCATAGTTACTTAAAATGCATCTCTGCAATGAGGTGCCATGTCCCTTTCCATGTCAGTGACCCTATGGCCTAGGCACAGCTGGGTGGCCTGACCCCTGAATGCTACAGTGGGGCCACAGTCCCCAGTGCAGGCACTAGGGCCCCACACACGAAGAAAGTATGTTGCAGCCTACTGTGAAAACCTCTGTTCTGCCAGATGACCCAACAGGCCCTATGTGCTGCTCCACACTGGGAGGCCTGGCTAAATATAGTGTGGCAGTGCAGTAATTAATCCTGATGAACCAGCTATAAATTCTCTTTTGTATTGAAACAACACATTGCTTAAGATTTTATGCAGGGGTAGAACTATAGTGACATAATTCAAAGCAAATTTCACTAACGCAGAACTCTGTCTAGCCAACGTACAGCCCACAAGCAGTAAGCTACACAGTATTCATTGGTTCTGAAAGAATTTACAGAGCTCTTACTCATTTATTCACCTTCTGAATTAAGATAAATATCACATCTTACATTAAATATTGCACTAAATTTCAAATCACAAAACGCACTTCAGGTAAGACTAAAGTTGTTTGACTGTAACTACAGAAAACAGAACCAAAGCAAACATGATTTTTGTACTCACCTACAGACAACCACAGATTAAAGGTTTCCTAAAGGGTATTCACCAATGCTTTTCAGTAACAATAGCCTTGATTTGTTATTCCTGGGCAATTCTAACACTGAATTTGATACAACAAAAAGATTGAAAATTCACCTTCTCACTTGCTTCCCTGGCACTTTCATGATTTACCTTTGGTTCAATTCATATGAACCTACTTTTTGGTTCAAATTTCAAAAATAAAACTATCAAAGATTAAAGTCCAGGCCTTGGACATCTTGATTAGGCCACCTGCCTGTGAATAGCTGGAGTTACTCAGGAAGACAAAAGAGACAGGAAGACAGAGAAAGAGGGAGACAGAACCTTATCTCTGAGCCAACCAGGGGAACTTTAAATTATAATTCTTTAGTATACAATATATTGCTATGTTATGTATATTATATTATATTAATATTATATTAATTTTTCTATTTCCTTATTCTGAAGATCAAAATTATTGTCCTTAGAGAAAAAATCTGGAAACATGGCTGCACACACAACACCACCACCTCCACACCCTCTTTTTCTCCTCACTGCTAAATCTGTTAATATCTCATCACTTGACCCACAGCACCAGATGAAGTGAAAACTTTGGAGGAGGAAACACTGGTGATCGAGTACAAAGCCTATCACAGACATGTGGAATTCTGAAGAATTTCTCAATGTATGCACTAAAATACGTAGTATGTTTCATGAGAAGTTTCTCATCAATCTGCATGAAAGTGCTTCTACAGCTGTGAAAAACATCCTTCTTTTCCATTAAAAATCTCATATGTATTAAAGAATCTTTCTCTAAACACACTTTGCTCCTATTAAAGCAAAAAAGAGCTCATTTTCTTCCCTGACTTCAGTATATCCGCTCTTCAAGAAATTCTAGATATCTTAAAGATGTTTCAACACAAAAATTGTGATTCCAAGCCAGGCCTTTCCAAATTGTGAAAATAAGTCCAAATCAACTGGTGCCCTTCACAAATGAAAGCACCAGTGACTTATGTAAGAACATAAGAATCTTACTTTTCCTCCCAGACACACAACAGTCTGATGAACACTGAAAAAAATCACCCTATCCAGCCTCTATTCAGCTGGATCTATTATCTAATTCCCAGGCAACACCATCCCACTAGCAAATTGAATGAGGTAAGCAGTCACAGGCATCACAGTTGCCTGAGCACCAATTTTTTGAATTCTGTAAGCACCTTTTCTAACTCATATTGGACACCAGCATGCCATTAAATGAGGCAGCCAGATAACACGGACACATTACACAGTATTATTTGGCTTTTGTTACATATGATGACAGTACTACATGGAAAATGGTCAGCTTATAGAGAACAACAAAGGTAGCCGAGCCCTAAAACTCCATGTCCTTAGACACAACAATTGTGCCCCATTTTACTAAACGAAGGCAATGAGAAACTGCAGTTATCATTATTGCCTCAATCTGAAACAAGAAAGGATAAGTTACCAAACTGCGCAGGATAAGAAGGCAGAAACAAAGAAAGGATACAGAGGCTAGATGTCTGGGTTGACTCAAGTCAGCAACAGTTTACTACAAAGAAGTGAAATCACCAGGGATTGTGGGGGGGAAATGTGGCAACTTAAAGAGATACAAACATTCTCACAGAAGGAGCAGAGAGGAAAAAGGCAGCTTGGTGAGATCAAAGACAAACCCACTGCAAGGAGAAACAATGACTGACATGCCCTTTCTGGACTGATGACTGCAGGTACAGCAGAGACCCAGTAGATGACTGTGCTTGGTGTTATGAGCACGTTCATGCTTAGTCAGACAGCAAGCTGGTCCCAGCCCTCTTCTGTTTATTACCAACAGTTAAAATAAACTGGGGACCCTAAAAGTCTGCAGTGTCTCCTTGACACTGTTTTCTCCAGCTATCCTGCTTGCTCCAGGCTGGCCCCTTACTGCAACTCCAGCTTGGGAAATCCCCAGTAGGAGGGAAGGCAACAAACATGAGCAAGCCTCAGAGAGAGAGAGCGTGAGAGAGGGAGCAGTGCCTTTTCAAAGTTCAGTGTATCTCTTCTGTCATGGCTTGTGGCTCAGAGGAATAGGGGATGGAGGCTGGCTGAGGCAAAGAAAGCAAGAATGGAAATGTTTCTTTCTTATCTATTTCCATGTTCTTATAAATGGAGCTACTGTGTTCAATTAGTGAGAAGCAGGGCATTCTGCAGAATGCACAGCTACAAAACTTCTGAGCCATGATTAGAAAAACTTGACAAACTGGTTAAATAATTTTTTCCTTTCTTTCTCTGCTCTATTTCTTCCCATTTCCCTCTTTTTGATATGGTCATTAAAGAAAGTTAACAAGTTAATGAGGCCTAAAAAAGATCTGTAAAAGAAGAAAAAGATTAGAAGGAAGAACAGCTGTCGGTGAAGTCAGTACAAGTACTGCTTTTAACTCAGTTCTTCCCAAATACGTACTGTGGGTCTTCTTGATCTAATCCAGCCACAAACAAACCCAGTAAGGCCACAGCAAAAATAAGACAGAAACATGAAAAATCTTTTCACAATTAATTACAAAATCACCTTGATCCAAACCTGGCATACCTTTCAGGCTCTCTGTCTCCATTAGAAAAGCTTAACTGGATAGTTTGAAGCTCTTGAATAAGAAGCTAAAGACAAAAGTGAGTTCTATTAAAATCTTGGACAGCTTTGCTGACTTCTTCATTAAAACTAGAAATGATCTCCAGGTTATCTTTTAACCTTCAGGAGATATCACAGCAGTGAAAATTATGTTTATGATGCCTTCTGTTAGATTGCCAGAAGAAGGATCCAGGGAACTACAGGCCTATCAGCCTGACCTCAGTAGCGGGGAAGGTCATGGAGTGGTTCATCTTCAGGGAGCTCACCAGGAAAGTGTAGGACAACCAGGGGATCAGGCCCAGCCAGCATGGCTTCATGAAAGGCAGGTCCTGCCTGACCAACCTCATCTCCTTCTATAAGCAGGTGACCTGCCTCATGGGTGAGGGAAAGGCTGTGGATGTTGTCTACCTGGACTTTAGTAAAGCCTTTGACACTGTCTCCCACAGTATCCTCTTAGAGAAGCTGGCGGCTCATGGCTTGGACAGGTGTAGTCTTTGCTGGGTAAAACACTAGCTGGATGGCCAAAGCCCAGAGAGCTGTGGTGAACGGAGCTAAATCCGGCTGGTGGCCAGCCACGAGTACGGTTCCCCAGGGCTCAGTGTTGGGGCCAGTCTTATTTAATATCTTTATCAATGATCTAGATGAGGGGATCGAGGGCACCCTCAGTAAGTTTGCAGATGATGCCAAGCTGGGTGGGAGTGTTGATCTGTTTGGGTGTAGGAAGGCCCTACAGAGGGACCTGGACAGGCTGGATCAATGGGCCAGAGCCAACGGTATGAGATTCAACAAGGCCAAGTGCCAGGTCCTGCACTTGGGTCACAACAACCCCATGCAACGCTACAGGCTTGGGGAAGAGTGGCTGGAGAGCTGCCTGGAGGAAAAGGACCTGAGGGTGTTGACTGATAGCCGGCTGAACATGGGCCAGCAGTGTGCTCAGGTGGGCAAGAAGGCCAACAGCATCCTGGCTTGTATCAGGAATAGTGTGGCCAGCAGGAACAGGGAGGTGATCGTGCCCCTGTACTCGGCACTGGTGAGGCTGCACTTCGAGTACTGTGTGTAGTTTTGGGCCCCTCAGTACAAGAAGGACATTGAGTTGCTGGAGCGTGTCCAGAGAAGGGCAACAAAGTTGGTGAAGGGTCTGGAGAGCAGGTCTTAAGAGGAGCGGCTGAGGGAATTGCGGTTGTTTAGCCTGGAGAAGAGGAGGCTGAGGGGAGACCTTATTGCTCTCTACAACTACCTGAAAGGAGGTTGTAGCAAGGTGGGTGTTGGTCTCTTCTCCCAGGTCACCAGCGATAGAATGAGGGGAAATGGCTTCAGGCTGCATCAGGGGAAGTTTAGATTGGATATTAGGAGAAATTTCTTCACAGAAAAGAGGGGTCAGGCATTGGAACAGGCTACTACAGAGAGGTGGTAGAGTCACCATCCCTGGAGGTATTTAAAAGACGTGTAGAGGTGTCACTTCAGGTCATGGTTTAGGAGACATGGAAATGTTGGGTTGATGGTTGGACTTGATGATCCTAGAGGTCTTTTCCAACCTTAATGATTCTATGATTCTATGATTCTATTTAAGAGCCCACCACTCACAGAAAATGGTGGCATTCTGTGGTCTGCCAGTCCATATAATCAATAGTAGTTACATACAAGAAAATAAACATAATGGGGTCAACAAATATTGGATCACCTGATGACTGTTTGCAAAACTGACTTCAAAGCCCTGCTTATCATGCAAAGTTATCAGAGTTTGACACTATCTCATTTTTATAGTTTCAACAAAAGTTCCAGAGTTTGAAAGACAACACTGCACCACTTTGCATGTTTCCCTGCCTTGCACAACATCATTGAGCTCTGCATTTGTCTGTCTTTCATGATACAAAAATGGCAAGGGAGGGCTAAATGTCCTTTAGTTTTTCTATTTAAATATTATTCCTTATCTAAATTCTCCCTTGGAATGGGTGGGATAGAGGCATAAAGACAATAAGTAGCAATTATTGAAAGGCAAATGGAAAAGAGGGCAAAGATAGGAACCACCCTCCAAGAATACAAAATCTGGAAAGCAACGGAAAAAAAATTCAAATATCAGGAAAAGTTCACGAGCATCTGGGAGTAAGAGGAAACAGAAAAGAAAACACCCTACTAATCATTGCTAACTCACTAGTGAAGAGACAAAAACTGATTATTCTAAAAGAAACAAACCAGATTATTTCTTACCTTTATAGATACGGCCAAGTCCTCTATAGTCCATTTGGTCTGAACAATTGAAAACAACAACATACTTTCCCAGGCATTTGCCCATGTCTTTAGTTGTCTCTGTTTTCCCTGTCCCTGCTGGTCCTGCTGGTGCACCACCCATACTCATGCCCAGGGCCTGTGCCAGCGTGATGTAACACCTAGTGAAGACCAAAGAGGTCTATTAATCTTTTTCTACTATTAATTACTTGAAGTCTATTAATGTAACTACAGCAGTTGTATTACAAAGAGCTGGGGAAGAGGGCAGAAATGACTGGGCTTTCCTGTGGTAAGTCCTCAGTCACCCCCTTTGCACACTGTGAAGCTGAGTTAC